>NC_092343.1:213082500-213682500 GCF_046630445.1 Rutidosis leptorrhynchoides
AGTTCTCGTTAATTGACACTTTTGTTCCTTCTAATAAATCACTTTACCAATTATTCTGAATACCGTTAAAAAGAATAGATTTCTCAAATTATAGTGGACCTCTTAACAGAGACTCGTAATTATAATTCAATGTATCTAATAATTCAATCATTTGATATTATCTTTTAATTCCATTGATAACTATTAGAATATATTTTGAAACAAATACATTTAAGTAAAGTATTATACGTCTAATATGTAGTGACCCGAACTTTTCCATGTTAATATATATATTAAATGAAATTGTTATTTACATGATTAAGTGTTTCCAATATGTTAAGCAATCAAACTTGTTAAGACTTGATTAATTGAAATAGGTTTCATATAGACAATTGACCACCCAAGTTGACTGGTGATTCACGAACGTTAAAACTTGTAAAAACTATACGATGACATATATATGGTTATATATATAGTTAACATGATTTTATTATAAGTATGTATCTCATTAGGTATTTTAACAATGAGTTATATACATAAAAATGAGACTATTAATTTAAGAAACTCGAAAACGATATATATAACGATTATCGTTATAACAACGTCTTACTAGGTACATATGAATCATATTAAGATATTAATACACTTGATTAATTATGTTAAATGATAAGTAAATATATTATTAAGTATATTAACAATGAAATACATATGTAAAAATAAGACTACTAACTTAATGATTTCGAAACGAGACATATATGTAACGATTATCATTGTAACGACATTTAACTGTATATACATCATACTAAGATATATTATATATCATAATATCATGATAATATAACAATTTAACATCTCATTTGTTATAATATACAATGGGTTAACAACATTCAACAAGATCATTAACCTAAAGGTTTCAAAACAACATTTACATGTAACGAATAACAATCACTTAACGACTCAGTTAAAATGTATATACATGTAGTGTTTTAATATGTATTCATACACTTTGAAAGACTTCAAGACACTTATCAAAATACTTCTACTTAACAAAAATGCTTACAATTACATCCTCGTTCAGTTTCATCAACAATTATACTCGTATGCACCCGTATTCGTACTCGTACAATACACAGCTTTTAGATGTATGTACTATTAGTATATACACTCCAATGATCAGCTCTTAGCAGCCCATGTGAGTCACCTAACACATGTGGGAATCATCATTTGGCAACTAGCATGAAATATCTCATAAAATTATAAAAATATGAGTAATCATTCATGACTTATTTACATGAAAACAAAATTACATATCCTTTATATCTAATCCATACACCAACGACCAAAAACACCTACAAACACTTTCATTCTTCAATTTTCTTTATCTAATTGATCTCTCTCAAGTTCTATCTTCAAGTTCTAAGTGTTCTTCATAAATTCTACAAGTTCTAGTTACATAAAAACAAGAATACTTTCAAGTTTGCTAACTCACTTCCAATCTTGTAAGGTGGTCATCCAACCTCAAGAAATCTTTGTTTCTTACAGTAGGTTATCATTCTAATACAAGGTAATAATCATATTCAAACTTTGGTTCAATTTCTAAAACTATAACAATCTTATTTCAAGTGATGATCTTACTTGAACTTGTTTTCGTGTCATGATTCTGCTTCAAGAACTTCGAGCCATCCAAGGATCCGTTGAAGCTAGATCCATTTTTCTCTTTTCCAGTAGGTTTATCTAAGGAACTTAAGGTAGTAATGATGTTCATAACATCATTCGATTCATACATATAAATCTATCTTATTCGAAGGTTTAAACTTGTAATCATTAGAACATAGTTTAGTTAATTCTAAACTTGTTCGCAAACAAAAGTTAATCCTTCTAACTTGACTTTTAAAATCAACTAAACACATATTCTATATCTATATGATATGCTAACTTAATGATTTAAAACCTGGAAACACGAAAAACACCGTAAAACCGGATTTATGCCGTCGTAGTAACACCGCGGGCTGTTTTGGGTTAGTTAATTAAAAACTATGATAAACTATGATTTAAAAGTTGTTATTATGAGAAAATGATTTTTATTATGAACATGAAACTATATCCAAAAATTATGGTTAAACTCAAAGTGGAAGTATGTTTTCTAAAATGGTCATCTAGAAGTCGTTCTTTCGACTGAAATGACTACCTTTACAAAAACGACCTGTAACTGTAACTTATTTTTCCGACTATAAACCTATACTTTTTCTGTTTAGATTCAGAAAATAGAGTTCAATATGAAACCATAGCAATTTGATTCACTCAAAACGGATTTAAAATGAAGAAGTTATGGGTAAAACAAGATTGGATAATTTTTCTCATTTTAGCTACGTGAAAATTGATAATAAATCTATTCCAACCATAACTTAATCAACTTGTATTGTATATTATGTAATCTTGAGATACCATAGACACGTATACAATGTTTTGACCTATCATGTCGACACATCTATATATATTTCGGAACAACCATAGACACTCTATATGTGAATGTTGGAGTTAGCTATACAGGGTTAAGGTTGATTCCAAAATATATATAGTTTGAGTTGTGATCAATACTGAGATACGTATACACTGGGTCGTGGATTGATTCAAGATAATATTTATCGATTTATTTCTGTACATCTAACTGTGGACAACTAGTTGTAGGTTACTAACGAGGACAGCTGACTTAATAAACTTAAAACATCAAAATATATTAAAAGTGTTGTAAATATATTTTGAACATACTTTGATATATATGTATATATTGTTATAGGTTCGTGAATCAACCAGTGGCCAAGTCTTACTTCCCGACGAAGTAAAAATCTGTGAAAGTGAGTTATAGTCCCACTTTTAAAATCTAATATTTTTGGGATGAGAATACATGCAGATTTTATAAATGATTTACAAAATAGACACAAGTACGTGAAACTACATTCTATGGTTGAATTATCGAAATCGAATATGCCCCTTTTTATTAAGTCTGGTAATCTAAGAATTAGGGAACAGACACCCTAATTAACGCGAATCCTAAAGATTGATCTATTGGGCCTAACAAACCCCATCCAAAGTACCGGATGCTTTAGTACTTCGAAATTTATATCATATCCGAAGGGTGTCCCGGAATGATGGGGATATTCTTATATATGCATCTTGTTAATGTCGGTTACCAGGTGTTCACCATATGAATGATTTTTATCTCTATGTATGGGATGTGTATTGAAATATGAAATCTTGTGGCATATTATTATGATTTGATATATATAGGTTAAACCTATAACTCACCAACATTTTTGTTGACGTTTTAAGCATGTTTATTCTCAGGTGATTATTAAGAGCTTCCGCTGTCGCATACTTAAATAAGGACGAGATTTGGAGTCCATGCTTGTATGATATTGTGTAAAAACTGCATTCAAGAAACTTATTTTGTTGTAACATATTTGTATTGTAAACCATTATGTAATGGTCGTGTGTAAACAGGATATTTTAGATTATCATTATTTGATAATCTACGTAAAGCTTTTTAAACCTTTATTGATGAAATAAAGGTTATGGTTTGTTTTAAAATGAATGCAGTCTTTGAAAAACGTCTCATATAGAGGTCAAAACCTCGCAACGAAATCAATTAATATGGAACGTTTTTAATCAATAAGAACGGGACATTTCAGTTGGTATCCGAGCATTGGTCTTAGAGAACCAGAATTTTGCATTAGTATGTCTTATCGAGTTTGTTAGGATGCATTAGTGAGTCTGGACTTCAACCGTGTTTACTTGAAAAATGATTGCTTAACAAATTTTGTTGGAAACTATATATTTTTAACTTGTGAATATTATGTGATATATTAATCTCTTAACGCGTTTGATATTATGTGATAGATGTCTACCTCTAGAACAAGTCCCATTGACTCACCTAATAATAATGAAGAGTCAAATGTAAATTGGAATGATTCGTGGACTGATTCACAAGTTCCCGAAGAGGAACCGGAAGAAGAGTCGGAACCGGAAGAAGAATCGGAACCGGATGAAGAAATAGAACCGGTGGGGAAAATAATAAAACGGTTAAGTAAAAGAAAATCCTCAACCAACCGACCAAGGTTAATTATGGTCAATGGTGTTTCCGCCAAGGAAGCAAAATATTGGGAGGATTACCAATTCTCCGATGAATCGGATTCCGACGAGAATTCCGATGATGTTATAGAAATTACCCCAACTGAATTTAAAAAGGCAAAAGAAAATAATAAGGGAAATGGCATAAAAATAGAGAAATCTAATTCCAACCCCGATGAACTTTATATGTATCGTCAACCCCCGAAGTCCTTAAGTTGTAACAATGACCCGGGAACCTCTAAACCACCAGGTTTTTCTAAACCGTTGTGGAAAACGACGGCTAGTATTAGGGGAACATCATATATCCCTAGAAACTTGGCAAAACGAACCAAAACCGAAGAAGAAGAAACAAGCGAGTTGGAATAAGATGGTTGTATTCGTGTGGTGTAATATATGTAATATAGTGTGCTTATGCTTTATGATATATGTAAAAATTGCTTGTATTAATAAGTATTTTTTTTATGAATCTAACTCTTGTCTATTTTACAGTATAAAAACACAAAATGGATAGACAACCCAATATTTTAAGAGACCTACCCGGAGACATGATTGATGAAATCTTGTCTAGAGTCGGTCAGAATTCTTCGGCACAACTATTTAAGGCGAGATCAGTTTGTAAGACATTCGAAGAACGTTCCAAGAATGCCTTGGTTTATAAAAGGCTTTCGTTCGAAAGATGGGGGATATCACATTGGGAAATCCATAAGTTACGATGTGTTTACTTTGACGCATATATTGCGGGGAACCCAAATGCTATTTTACGCAATGGGTTAAGAAATTATTTTGACTCAATATATCCGAATATTGGACTTCGTGATTTAGAAAAAGCGGCTAACATGCAACATAAAGAAGCATGTTATGCTTACGGATTAGTAATGTTCGCTTCTCACCAAAGTGAGAACAAGAACATCGGGCTACAACTATTAAACAAAACGTTCCCACAAGTGACGGAGTCGGTAATTGGGGTAAGAAATGAGGTTTTTAGATTATTACGGGACTGTTGGACATTACGTAACCCTCGTCCCTTTGACGACGTTACAACACGCTGTCTTATCAACGGCCATAACGGTTATGTTCCACAAGACCAAGGATGGGAAGTAATCCTAGTAAAACCAGAATGCATGACTTGTTTCTGGACGTATGAATTACGTGTCTTTATTGCCTTTGCTGAACAACTTGTGTACTAGCTAGAATTATCTTCACAACCATCTTGTATCAAATTTATTGTGTGCTATATTTCATGCTATATGTAAAATAAGCGGTATTGTAAGTTTGTAAAATATTGTGTAAAAGTTTGAACGCGAAATATTATTATAATCAGTTTTTCATATAGAATTGTAGTAGTTGAATTGTATATTAGCTACTAAGTATGAACTTAACGGGTAGGTACTACCCGAATTTAAACTTATAAAACGCTAATATGAAGAAAAAGCTTTTATAAATAAGTTCATATTATGCTACGAAATACTATTAACTACTCTTAATATTCTGTATGATTAACTTGTTCCATTTGACTATTTTGAAGGAAATGGCACCGACTACTCGACACACCGTGAATATGAATGAAGAGGAATTCCGTACTTTTCTAGCTTCAAACATAGCCGCAGTACAGGCTGCGCTACATACCAACAATAACCTTGGATCTAGCAGTACAGGAAATCGTGTAGGATGCACCTACAAAGAATTCACTGCCTGTAAACCTTTGGAATTTGATGGAACCGAAGGACCGATCGGATTGAAACGATGGACCGAGAAATTCGAATCGGTGTTTGCCATAAGTAAGTGTACTGAAGAGGACAAAGTGAAGTACGCTACGCATACCTTCACAGGTTCTGCGTTAACATGGTGGAATACCTATCTAGAGCAAGTGGGACAAGATGATGCGTACACAGTACCGTGGTCAGCATTCAAGCACTTGATGAATGAGAAGTACCGTCCCAGAACCGAGGTCAATAAGCTCAAGACAGAACTTAGAGGGTTACGAACCCAAGGATTTGATGTTACCACGTACGAAAGACGATTCACAAAATTGTCCCTATTGTGTCCGGGAGCATTCGAAGATGAGGAAGAGAAGATCGACGCGTTTGTGAAAGGATTACCGGAAAGAATCCAAGAAGATATAAGTTCACACTAGCCCGCCTCCATACAACAGGCATGTAGAATGGCTCACAAACTAGTGAACCAGATTGAAGAAAGAATTAAAGAACAGACTGCTGAAGAGGTCAATGTGAAGCAAGTCAAAAGAAAGTGGGAGGAAAACGGTGATAAGAATCACCAATACAACAACAATAATCGCAACAATTATCCCAACAATCGCAACATCAATCGCAACTACAACAAACGGCCCAACAACAACAACAACAACAACAACAACAACAACAACAACAACAACAACAACAACTACAACAACAGCAACTACAACAATTGTCCCAACAACAATAACAATCGCAACAACAACAACAATCAGAAGTAGCTATGCCAAAGGTGTGAAAAGTATCACTCGGGGTTCTGCACCAAATTTTGCAACAAGTGTAAAAGAAATGGTCATAGCGCGGCGAAGTGTGAGGTCTATGGACCAGGGGTTAATAGAACGAAAGGAACAAATGGTGTCGGAACGAGTAATGGCGGAGCAAGTAGTATCGGAGCAACTTATGCCAATGTAGTTTGTTATAAATGTGGAAAATCAGGCCACATTATTAGAAATTGCTCGAACCAGGAGAACACGAATGGACAAGGTCGCGGAAGAATTTTCAATATTAATGCAGCAGAGGCACAGGAAGACCCGGAGCTTGTTACGGGTACGTTTCTTATTGACAATAAATCTACTTACGTTTTATTTGATTCGGGTGCGGATAGAAGCTATATGAGTAGAGATTTTTGTGCTAAATTAAGTTGTCCATTGACGCCGTTGGATAGTAAATTTTTACTCGAATTAGCAAATGGTAAATTAATTTCAGCAGATAATATATGTCGGAATCGAGAAATTAAACTGGTTAGCGAAACATTTAAGATTGACTTGATACCAGTAGAGTTAGGGAGTTTTGATGTGATAATCGGTATGGACTGGTTGAAAGAAGTGAAAGCAGAGATCGTTTGTTACAAAAATGCAATTCGCATTATAAGAGAAAAAGGAAAACCCTTAATGGTGTACGGAGAAAAGGGCAACACGAAGCTACATCTTATTAGTAATTTGAAGGCACAATAACTAATAAGAAAAGGTTGCTATGCTGTTCTAGCACACGTCGAGAAAGTACAAACTGAAGAAAAGAGCATCAATGATGTTCCCGTCGCAAAAGAATTTCCCGATGTATTTCCGAAAGAATTACCGGGATTACCCCCACATCGATCCGTTGAATTTCAAATAGATCTTGTACCAGGAGCTGCACCAATAGCTCGTGCTCCTTACAGACTCGCACCCAGCGAGATGAAAGAACTGCAAAGCTAATTACAAGAACTTTTAGAGCGTGGTTTCATTCGACCAAGCACATCACCGTGGGGAGCTCCTGTTTTGTTTATCAAGAAGAAAGATGGTACATTCAGGTTGTGTATCGACTACCGAGAGTTGAACAAATTTACCATCAAGAACCGCTACCCACTACCAAGAATCGACGACTTATTTGATCAACTACAAGGCTCGTCTGTTTATTCAAAGATTGACTTACGTTTCGGGTATCATCAAATGCGGGTGAAAGAAGATGATATTCCAAAGACTGCTTTCAGAACACGTTACGGTCATTACGAGTTTATGGTCATGCCGTTTGGTTTAACTAATGCACCAGCTGTGTTCATGGACCTTATGAACCGAGTGTGTGGACCATACCTTGACAAGTTTGTCATTGTTTTCATTGATGACATACTTATTTACTCAAAGAATGACCAAGAACACGGTGAACATTTGAGAAAGGTGTTAGAAGTATTGAGGAAGGAAGAATTGTACGCTAAATTTTCAAAGTGTGCATTTTGGTTGGAAGAAGTTCAATTCCTCGGTCACATAGTGAACAAAAAAGGTATTAAGGTGGATCCGGAAAAGATAGAAACTGTTGAAAAGTGGAAAACCCCGAAAACTCTGAAACACATACGCCAGTTTTTAGGACTAGCTGGTTACTACAGAAGGTTCATCCAAGACTTTTCCAGAATAGCAAAACCCTTGACTGCATTAACGCATAAAGGGAAGAAATTTGAATGGAAGGATGAACAAGAGAAAGCGTTTCAGTTATTGAAGAAAAAGCTAACTACGGCACCTATATTGTCATTGCCTGAAGGGAATGATGATTTTGTGATTTATTGTGACGCATCAAAGCAAGGTCTCGGTTGTGTATTAATGCAACGAACGAAGGTGATTGCATATGCGTCTAGACAATTGAAGATTCACGAGCAAAATTATACGACGCATGATTTAGAATTAGGCGCGGTTGTTTTTGCATTAAAGACTTGGAGGCACTACTTATATGGGGTCAAAAGTATTATATATACCGACCACAAAAGTCTTCAACACATATTTAATCAGAAACAACTGAATATGAGGCAGCGTAGGTAGATTGAATTGTTGAATGATTACGACTTTGAGATTCGTTACCACCCGGGGAAGGCAAATGTGGTAGCCGATGCCTTGAGCAGGAAGGACAGAGAACCCATTCGAGTAAAATCTATGAATATAATGATTCATAATAACCTTACTACTCAAATAAAGGAGGCGCAACAAAGAGTTTTAAAAGAGGAAAATTTAAAGGATGAAATACCCAAAGGATCGGAGAAGCATCTTAATATTCGGGAAGACGGAACCCGGTATAGGGCTGAAAGGATTTGGGTACCAAAATTTAGAGATATGAGAGAAATGGTACTTAGAGAAGCTCATAAAACCAGATACTCAATACATCCTGGAACGGGGAAGATGTACAAGGATCTTAAGAAACATTTTTGGTGGCCAGGTATGAAAGCCGATATTGCTAAATATGTAGGAGAATGTTTGACGTGTTCTAAGGTCAAAGCTGAACATCAGAAACCATCAGGTCTACTACAACAACCTGAAATCCCGGAATGGAAATGGGAAAACATTACCATGGATTTCATTACTAAATTGCCAAGAACTGCAAGTGGTTATGATACTATTTGGGTAATAGTTGATCATCTCACCAAGTCAGCACACTTCCTGCCAATAAGAGAAGATGACAAGATGGAGAAGTTAGCACGACTGTATTTGAAGGAAGTCGTCTCCAGACATGGAATACCAATCTCTATTATCTCTGATAGGGATGGTAGATTTATTTCAAGATTCTGGCAGACATTACAGCAAGCATTAGGAACTCGTCTAGACATGAGTACTGCCTATCATCCACAAACTGATGGGCAGAGTGAAAGGACGATACAAACGCTTGAATACATGCTACGAGCATGTGTTATTGATTTCGGAAACAGTTGGGATCGACATCTACCGTTAGCAGAATTTTCCTACAACAACAGCTACCATTCAAGCATTGAGATGGCGCCGTTTGAAGCACTTTATGGTAGAAAGTGCAGGTCTCCGATTTGTTGGAGTGAAGTGGGGGATAGACAGATTACGGGTCCGGAGATAATACAAGAAACTACCGAGAAGATCATCCAAATTCAACAGCGGTTGAAAACCGCCCAAAGTCGACAAAAGAGCTACGCTGACATTAAAAGAAAAGATATAGAATTTGAAATTGGAGAGATGGTCATGCTTAAAGTTGCACCTTGGAAAGGCGTTGTTCGATTTGGTAAACGAGGGAAATTAAATCCAAGGTATATTGGACCATTCAAGATTATTGATCGTGTCGGACCAGTAGCTTACCGACTTGAGTTACCTCAACAACTCGCGACTGTACATAACACTTTCCACGTCTCGAATTTGAAGAAATGTTTTGCTAAAGAATATCTCACTATTCCGTTAGATGAAATCCAAATCAACGAAAAACTTCAATTTATCGAAGAACCCGTCGAAATAATGGATCGTGAGGTTAAAAGACTTAAGCAAAACAAGATACCAATTGTTAAGGTTCGATGGAATGCTCGTAGAGGACCCGAGTTCACCTGGGAACGAGATGATCAGATGAAGAAGAAATACCCGCATTTATTTCTAGAAGATACGTCAACACCTCGAACTGCTTAAAATTTCGGGACGAAATTTATTTAACGGGTAGGTACTGTAGTGACCCGAACTTTTCCATGTTTATATATATATTAAATGAAATTGTTATTTACATGATTAAGTCTTTCCAACATTTTAAGCAATCAAACTTGTTAAGACTTGATTAATTGAAATAGGTTTCATATAGACAATTGACCACCCAAGTTGACCGGTGATTCACGAACGTT
This sequence comes from Rutidosis leptorrhynchoides, assembly GCF_046630445.1. Classification (NCBI taxonomy): domain Eukaryota; kingdom Viridiplantae; phylum Streptophyta; class Magnoliopsida; order Asterales; family Asteraceae; genus Rutidosis; species Rutidosis leptorrhynchoides. The sequence continues at coordinate 213,092,941 of NC_092343.1, forward strand.
AAAACTTGTAAAAACTATACGATGACATATATATGGTTATATATATAGTTAAAATGATTTTATTATAAGTATGTATCTCATTAGGTATTTTAACAATGAGTTATATACATAAAAATGAGACTATTAATTTAAAAAACTCGAAAACGATATATATAACGATTATCGTTATAACAACGTCTTACTAGGTACATATGAATCATATTAAGATATTGATACACTTGGATAATTATGTTAAATGATAAGTAAATATATTATTAAGTATATTAACAATGAAATACATATGTAAAAATAAGACTACTAACTTAATGATTTCGAAACGAGACATATATGTAACGATTATCATTGTAACGACATTTAACTGTATATACATCATACTAAGATATATTATATATCATAATATCATGATAATATAACAATTTAACATCTCATTTGTTATAATAAACAATGGGTTAACAACATTCAACAAGATCGTTAACCTAAAGGTTTCAAAACAACATTTACATGTAACGAATAACAATGACTTAACGACTCAGTTAAAATGTATATACATGTAGTGTTTTAATATGTATTCATACACTTTGAAAGACTTCAAGACACTTATCAAAATACTTCTACTTAACAAAAATGCTTACAATTACATCCTCGTTCAGTTTCATCAACAATTATACTCGTATGCACCCGTATTCGTACTCGTACAATACACAGCTTTTAGATGTATGTACTATTGGTATATACACTCCAATGATCAGCTCTTAGCAGCCCATGTGAGTCACCTAACACATGTGGGAACCATCATTTGGCAACTAGCATGAAATATCTCGTAAAATTACAAAAATATGAGTAATCATTCATGACTTATTTACATGAAAACAAAATTACATATCCTTTATATCTAATCCATACACCAACGACCAAAAACACCTACAAACACTTTCATTCTTCAATTTTCTTCATCTAATTGATCTCTCTCAAGTTCTATCTTCAAGTTCTAAGTGTTCTTCATAAATTATACAAGTTCTAGTTACATAAAATCAAGAATACTTTCAAGTTTGCTAGCTCACTTCCAATCTTGTAAGGTGATCATCCAACCTCAAGAAATCTTTGTTTCTTACAGTAGGTTATCATTCTAATACAAGGTAATAATCATATTCAAACTTTGGTTCAATTTCTAAAACTATAACAATCTTATTTCAAGTGATGATCTTACTTGAACTTGTTTTCGTGTCATGATTCTGCTTCAAGAACTTCGAGCCATCCAAGGATCCGTTGAAGCTAGATCCATTTTTCTCTTTTCCAATAGGTTTATCCAAGTAACTTAAGGTAGTAATGATGTTCATAACATCATTCGATTCATACATATAAAGCTATCTTATTCGAAGGTTTAAAATTGTAATCACTAGAACATAGTTTAGTTAATTCTAAACTTGTTCGCAAACAAAAGTTAATCCTTCTAACTTGACTTTTAAAATCAACTAAACACATGTTCTATATCTATATGATATGCTAACTTAATGATTTAAAACTGGAAACACGAAAAACACCGTAAAACCGGATTTACGCCGTCGTAGTAACACCGCGGGCTGTTTTGGGTTAGTTAATTAAAAACTATGATAAACTTTGATTTAAAAGTTGTTATTCTGAGAAAATGATTTTTATTATGAACATGAAACTATATTCAAAAATTATGGTTAAACTCAAAGTGGAAGTATGTTTTCTAAAATGGTCATCTAGACGTCGTTCTTTCGACTGAAATAACTACATTTACAAAAACGACTTGTAACTTATTTTTCCGACTATAAACCTATACTTTTTCTGTTTAGATTCATAAAATAGAGTTCAATATGAAACCATAGCAATTTGATTCACTCAAAACGGATTTAAAATGAAGAAGTTATGGGTAAAACAAGATTGGATAATTTTTCTCATTTTAGCTACGTGAAAATTGGTAACAAATCTATTCCAACCATAACTTAATCAACTTGTATTGTATATTATGTAATCTTGAGATACCATAGACACGTATACAATGTTTCGACCTATCATGTCGACACATCTATATATATTTCGGAACAACCATAGACACTCTATATGTGAATGTTGGAGCTAGCTATACAGGGTTAAGGTTGATTCCAAAATATATATAGTTTGAGTTGTGATCAATACTGAGATACGTATACACTGGGTCGTGGATTGATTCAAGATAATATTTATCGATTTATTTTTGTACATCTAACTGTGGACAACTAGTTGTAGGTTACTAACGAGGACAGCTGACTTAATAAACTTAAAACATCAAAATATATTAAAAGTGTTGTAAATATATTTTGAACATACTTTGATATATATGTATATATTGTTATAGGTTCGTGAATCAACCAGTGGCCAAGTCTTACTTCCCGACGAAGTAAAAATCTGTGAAAGTGAGTTATAGTCCCACTTTTAAAATCTAATATTTTTGGGATGAGAATACATGCAGATTTTATAAATGATTTACAAAATAGACACAAGTACGTGAAACTACATTCTATGGTTGAATTATCGAAATCGAATATGCACCTTTTTATTAAGTCTGGTAATCTAAGAATTAGGGAACAGACACCCTAATTGACGCGAATCCTAAAGATAGATCTATTGGGCCTAACAAACCCCATCCAAAGTACCGGATGCTTTAGTACTTCGAAATTTATATCATATCCGAAGGGTGTCCCGGAATGATGGGGATATTCTTATATATGCATCTTGTTAATGTCGGTTACCAGGTGTTCACCATATGAATGATTTTTATCTCTATGTATGGGATGTGTATTGAAATATGAAATCTTGTGGTCTATTATTATGATTTGATATATATAGGTTAAACCTATAACTCACCAACATTTTTGTTGACGTTTTAAGCATGTTTATTCTCAGGTGATTATTAAGAGCTTCTGCTGTCGCATACTTAAATAAGGACGAGATTTGGAGTCCATGCTTGTATGATATTGTGTAAAAACTGCATTCAAGAAACTTATTTTGTTGTAACATATTTATATTGTAAACCATTATGTAATGGTCGTGTGTAAACAGGATATTTTAGATTATCATTATTTGATAATCTACGTAAAGCTTTTTAAACCTTTATTGATGAAATAAAGGTTATGGTTTGTTTTAAAATGAATGCAGTCTTTGAAAAACGTCTCATATAGAGGTCAAAATCTCGCAACGAAATCAATTAATATGGAACGTTTTTAATCAATAAGAACGGGACATTTCATAATACTTTGTTAATGTTTTCAAGTTATAATATATACATATATAATCATATCCGTTCCTATAATGGTTCGTGAATCTTTGGAATTTGGTCGAGGTTAAATGAATGTATGAACACAGTTTAAAATTCTTGAGATTCAACTTACAAACTTTGCTTACCGCGTAGGGAATATATAAAGATTAAAGTTTAAATTTGGTCGAAAATTTTCGGGTTGTCACCATACGTGTGTATTCATTAGATTTGGCTCGGTGACCTCTTCCTTTTGTGATATTTTTTGTCCTTGGAATTTCATCATTCAACATAAAGTACGGATATTCTAGGTGGTACTAGGATCATTTCGGTAAATTCTTTCATCTCAAAACTTTGTATGAATTATGTATAAATCTTATTGGTATGACATGCTTATTTGAAAAATTATTTTGTTTAGTAGTCTTTGAAGTGTGCATATTGTATTTTACTTATTTGATGAATCGTTATGTTTGTTAGTCTATAAATTGTGTTATGATTTTCCTCATTTAGATGTACTAACGAGATTGATAATAATTACGCTTGTTAATTGAGGAATCATAATATTTTGGTAATTTGAAATTGTGTCAAAACCGTGTCTCGAAAACCCAACAAAATCAGCCGGGAAATCAGTTTAGAAGCTGATGTATTTTCAGCCGAAACAAGCCGAATATGTCCCGAAAACAGCCCCGAAATGTCCCGAAAAAGTTCGGTAAACAACGCGTGTTTGTGTGGCGAGTGGTGCGGTGATTCGTATCGAGTGTCCCTCATTCCATGTGGCTTTACATGCCCCGTTAAATTCCATTTAAGTTGTTAATTCGTAAAAGGACTAAAATATTATGTAACGTGACTCGTGATAAAAGTTAGACCAAATGGTTAGGGTGACACATGATTTTAAATTAAAACGACATATTATTTTGTATATCATTTTAAGTGTTAGTCAAGCGTAAACTATTTAAGATCATTTTAATAATTCTTTAAGTCCTTTAATCATTTGTATAAATATTTTGAAATTTGTAATACTATGTCACTTAAAACGGTTTCTTAAAATGTGCCTAAGAGTAACCTATCTATGGAGGTCCCAAAGGCGCATTATTGTGACACCGATAATGTGGCATCGACCGTAGCGGTGTATTTTGTTATATCTACGGCGTCTCCTTTTGATTACCCGGTGATGGTACGAGCTCTTTGTTATTATATTTTGATAGGAGGCGTATTGATCGATCCTAGGATTTTGTTTTGACAGTGGGCGTTTATCGTAGTGTCATACGAAACGTCACCAATATGGATGATTAGTGGAGTAACTACCCTATGATTTCATTTTGATACTTTGATACATATTTGTTTGACTCTTAGTGCATTATTTTAGGAAATTTGTACAACACTCTCAGTACAACACTTTGATATTTTGACATATATGATATTGTGGATATATACATATTCGTGCTTCGCTTTGAAAATAAGTTCATTTCAAAATAAGTCCATTTACCAATTTGTACTTTATTTTTGAAATAAGTTATTTTGAAAATAAGTTTGCTTTTAAATAAGTCATTGCATGTCATACTATACTCATGCGTTTGTTATATCCATTCACTGGGCTTTGGCTCAGTCGTATTCCTTTTTTTCTTTCTTATACGACAGGTGATCAGCGAGCTTTGGTATCGAGAGAAGAGTATAGAGTTGAAGTGGACTTAGCTCATTTGCCCTAGAGTTTTAAAAACTTAGTAATTTTAGTTTAATGTTGGGTAACTTAAGTTTTGACTAGTTTGACTTGGAATAAGATTAACGCCCTTTTGCCTTTTTAAGTTTCTTTCTATACGATTTATTAGAGCTTCGTAAGTTAAGGGCGCTAGATTTAAGCTACTGATAAATATGACACATATATAGTAAATATAATTCTGCAGTATCCAAGGACGTATTGTTATTATAGTAGATGCTCATAGAAAATCCACTAGCTTACATTAACTGAACAGATAAAAATGTTAAAACAAGTGATAATAGCATGGTGGAGTTATACATGAGAGGTGTATGCAAAGTCATAATCTACTTTTATATGCAAAGTCAAGAATGTTAAAACAAGTGATAATAGCATGTTAAAACTAGTGTATAGTTAGTATCATTATCTTCTTTTATATGCAAAGTCAAGAATAGATTAGGTCAGAATGTTCGTATGCAAAGTCAACATGTTTTATGTATGTTGAAGTTTACACAAAGTTGATAACACTCATTCTACCAGCGAACTATGACGATTCGCCCTAATTTTTTTTTTTTGTCAAAATGTCCTCGTAAGTCGCAAGGTGGCTTGCGACTCGGCTGTCTCACAGTCGCATGACCCATTCTCAAGGCTCGGAATGCACCTTGCGACTGGGCTCGGCCGGGCGGGATCGGATATTTTTAAATAATGATAACTTTTAATCCGTAGCTCGTATTTAGGCACTGTTTTTTTTTTAAAGTATGTAATTTTTAGAATCCATATGTATCTTTTAATACCAAGGTCCAAAGTTTGCTAAAAACAAATTATCGCATGTTACGAGTTGCAATTTGTTTACAAACTAGTCCAGATCCGGCCCGCGCGATGCGGCTGGGGCTTTCGGCCTGTGTATTCATATTTAACGTAGCGCTGTGTATATACAGAGGGGAAAACGGCTCATGTCTTAAGCGCTTTTTTAGATGTCATTGTCTTAAGCGTTTTTTTAAAAAGTGTCCGTTTCGAACGTAGTTAATTTCGTTTTGTTCATAAAAAGTTTTCAAGTGTAACGGTGCGGTCGGAAAAATTTAACTTGCGGCGAACAGAAAGATACGTGTTGTCGTTGTGTTAAGCGTTTTTTAAAAAGTGTCTGTTTCACGTATAGTTAGTCCCGTTGGGTTCGTGAGACTTTTTCGAGTTGAACAGTGGTCTTGGAAAAATTTAACTCACATCGAGCGAGAAGATAGGACCCGTTATAAATTCGGGGGAATTAGTTTATTTTATTTTAATAAAATTATATGTTTATACTTTCTACCCCTGAAAAAGTGTGAACTTGAGGGGCTGTTGTGTAAATTAAGCCGAATTTGAGGGACCGATTGTAGTGTGAACACAAACTGAAAACTACAATCTAAATGTACTGAAACTACAGATTTAGCCATGGCTTTTAGTATATAAGGGTTAAAGGGTTAATATGAGATTTTTTCGAGTTGTGTAATGATCAATCCTACATTGTCCTATAAAGGCTAATCAAGGATTGAGTGCAATGAGGGGGTATAATGGATGTCGATTATGGTTTTGGGACCTTATTGTCATATTTCGTTAAGTGCTAAATGATCAACAACCATGTCCCGGTCTTCGTAAATTACCTTAACCAACAAAGATCAAGTCTCGGGCAAATTCACGAGAGAGATCAATATGGCTAGAGCAATTCTTTCAGAATCAACAACCTCAAATGAGAGGCCAAGCTCCCTATTTATAGGTTTGGGACTTACGCGAAAGTAAGATGTGCAGGCACTTAGGCATTCCGCACAAGTACTGCGAGAATCCTACACACTCTTTAATATTCCGCGTAATCCTAACGCATTCATTAAGACTTACCGCGGTTTAAGTGTCTTGTATCTTTGCCTTTAAGTGACTTTTCGCGCTAGAAATATACATATACATATGTATGTATATGATCAAGTCCCCCCAGTTTATTGTGTTACGTTTTTGCATAAAATGTAATACAATAAACTCTAAAAAATAAAAATTGTAGCTTGTCTTTTTATGCGAACGATTTACGCACAATGTTTATGCGCAGAGGCATTTTATTTTCTCAACGGCTATTTTTATATTCGTTGATTTATTATTGCGATTATAGCCGTTAAACCAGATTGCTGTTGGAGTTGATTCCCTCAATATATATATAGAGTTTGATTATCATTTCACCCAACACACTTTATCTCTCATTTCCTTCTCATTCATATTAACCGGCAACACGTTCTCCTCTTTACCATCTTATACTTTGCACGAACAATCTTCTCTTTCATTTATCATCACCATGAGGGTTTCAGAGATTGAAAAGAAGGACGACACAAAGCAATTTCTTGTGGAGAGGCTCAAAAGTCCTGAATCAAGATCATTAAAACCTGCACAGAAATCTCCTACCACCAGCGCAACAAATGCAACTCCAAGCAAACGACCCGCTACGTCTCCTCTTTTTGAATCTGCCAAGAGGGTTACGCGTTCCAGCTCGGTTATTCCTACTGAACCCGAGACTGGTAATGTTTCAATTGTGCATATTATTATTTTTGCTTTAAGTGACACCTATAGTGTTCTTTATGCTAACATGTCTTTTTATTATATCTTTTCAGTAGAAACATCCATTACTCCACCACCAACAACGCAAACAAGTTCTCCGCCAACATTCGATCTCTCTAAGTACGAAGATATTTGGCGTACTCCACCCAGCGCTTTAAAATCCATTAAAGTGGATGGCCTTCAAGGCTATTTATGCGCATCTCCAGAAGCTGCACTGGATCAACGGCAACATATGAAGCTAGCCCTCCCACACGACCTGCGCGCTAAGTTTAGCAAACTTTCTCACAGCGACGCATTCAACTGTTTTGCTCAAAACTTCTTTATGACATTTGCATCCGCATTTGATGCAATGTCCCGTCAAGAAAAATTTCTTGAATTTTCGAAAAAAGAACAAACCAAGCATGCAATTACTCAATCACAACTATCTTCCACCACCGCAGAGTTACAACCATCAAAAAATGCCGCAGATGATTTGAAGAGACAATTGTCCGAAAAAGCAATTGAAAAGGACAGTCTTCAGGCCGCTCATGATACTATGAAAAATAAACTCCTTCAAACTCAAACTGACCTATCCGCAGCTTTGTCCGCAAAATCAACCGCGGAATCTGGCTTCGCGAGACTTCACGAAAATTTGCCTGAACTTGGGCAAAAAATCATGAATTCAGCCGATGTTTCTCAGCGATTTGATACGTACGTTACCGCACTTCAACAACTTGAGAGAGTGAAGTTTTTGCAAGAAATTAGCAAGGTGACTGTATTGTCAGAACCAATGCCGGAATACATTGAAAAGCTAATATGTCCTCTTGAAGAGGCAGAAGATATGGTCGCATTGGCCAGAGAAGGAATTCGCGTTATTCCTATTCCGAAACTGGAGGCCATATGTAGTGACCCGAACTTTTCCATGTTTATATATATTAATTGAGATTGATATTTACATGATTAAATGTTTCCAACATGTTAAGCAATCAAACTTGTTAAGACTTGATTAATTGAAATATGTTTCATATAGACAATTGACCACCCAAGTTGACCGGCGATTCACGAACGTTAAAACTTGTAAAAACAACTTGACGATATATATATGGATATACATATGGTTAACATGAGATTATGATAAGTAAGTATCTCCATAAGTATAATAACAATGAGTTATATACATATAAACAAGACTACTAACTTAAGGATTTCGAAACGAGACATATATGTAACGATTATCGTTGTAACGACATTTAAATGTATATATATCATATTAAGATATATTAATATATCATAATATCATGATAATATGATAATTTAACATCTCATTAGATATAATAAACAATGGGTTAACAACATTAATTGAGATCGTTAACTTAAAGGTTTCAAAACAACACTTACATGTAACGACTAACGATGACTTAACGACTCCGTTAAAATGTATATACATGTAGTGTATTTAGATGTATTAAAATACTTTTGGAAGACTTCAAGACATATATCAAAACACTCATACTTAACGAAAATGGTTACAGTTACTTTCCCATTCTTTTCTTTCATCAAGAATTCTAGTCGTATTCTTACCCGTATTATACACAGCTTCAAAACGTACTTACTATGGGTATATACCAATAGGAACTAGCATGGGATTCCACTCTTGATTATGTCATGTATGACTAATCAATTTTAACTTCTACCATGAGCTAGTCAACTAACTAGAACTCCTTTTAACCCCACTCACCACTCACCAATTAACACTCATCATTCACTCCATTTCACTTCCAAATCTCTTTCTAATTCTCTCTCAACACACCCACACTATTATGAACGTATTTTTCCAGTAGTTAATCATCATCTTCATCAAAAATCACTTCAAGAATCAAGCTATAATCATCATAGGAAGAACACTTCAAGAATACTTCAAAAATCCCTTCAAGTTTACTAATTTACTTCCAAGCTTTCTAATCCATTCCAAGTAATCATCTAAGATCAAGAAACCTTTGTTATATACAGTAGGTTATCTTTCTTATTCAAGGTAATATTCATATTCAAACTTTGATTCAATTTCTATAACTATAAACTATCTTAATTCGAGTAAAAATCTTACTTGAACTTGTTTTTGTGTCATGATCCTACTTCAAGAACTTTCAAGCCATCCAAGATCCTTTGAAGCTAGATCATTTCTTGTCACTTCCAGTAGGTTTACCTACTAAACTTGAGGTAGTAATGATGTTCATAACATCATTCGATTCATATATATAAAACTATCTTATTCGAAGGTTTAAACTCATAATCACTAGAACATAGTTTAGTTAATTCTAAACTTGTTCGCAAACAAAAGTTAATCCTTCTAACTTGACTTTTAAAAGTAACTAAACACATGTTCTATATCTATATGATATGCTAACTTAATGATTTAAAACCTGGAAACACGAAAAACACCGTAAAACCGGATTTACGCCGTCGTAGTAACATCGCGGGCTGTTTTGGGTTAGTTAATTAAAAACTATGATAAACTTTGATTTAAAAGTTGTTATTCTGAGAAAATGATTTTTATTATGAACATGAAACTATATCCAAAAATTATGGTTAAACTCAAAGTGGAAGTATGTTTTCTAAAATGGTCATCTAGACGTCGTTCTTTCGACTGAAATGACTACCTTTACAAAAACGACTTGTAACTTATTTTTCCGACTATAAACCTATACTTTTTCTGTTTAGATTCATAAAATAGAGTTCAATATGAAATCATAGCAATTTGATTCACTCAAAACGGATTTAAAATGAAGAAGTTATGGGTAAAACAAGATTGGATAATTTTTCTCATTTTAGCTACGTGAAAATTGATAACAAATCTATTCCAACCATAACTTAATCAACTTGTATTGTATATTATGTAATCTTGAGATACCATAGACACGTATACAATGTTTCGACCTATCATGTCGACCCATCTATATAATATATTTTGGAACAACCATAGACACTCTATATGCAGTAATGTGGGAGTTAGCTATACAGGGTTGAGGTTGATTCCAAAATAATATATATAGTTTGAGTTGTGATCAATACTGAGATACGTATACACTGGGTCGTGGATTGATTCAAGATAATATTTATCGATTTATTTCTGTACATCTAACTGTGGACAACTAGTTGTAGGTTACTAACGAGGACAGCTGACTTAATAAACTTAAAACATCAAAATATATTAAAAGTGTTGTAAATATATTTTGAACATACTTTAATATACATGTATATATTGTTATAGGTTCGTGAATCAACAGTGGCCAAGTCTTACTTCTCGACGAAGTAAAAATCTGTGAAAGTGAGTTATAGTCCCACTTTTAAAATCTAATATTTTTGGGATGAGAATACATGCAGGTTTTATAAATGATTTACAAAATAGACACAAGTACGTGAAACTACATTCTATGGTTGAATTATCGAAATCGAATATGCCCCTTTTTATTAAGTCTGGTAATCTAAGAATTAGGGAACAGACACCCTAATTGACGCGAATCCTAAAGATAGATCTATTGGGCTTAACAAACCCCATCCAAAGTACCGGATGCTTTAGTACTTCGAAATTTATATCATATCCGAAGGGTGTCCCGGAATGATGGGGATATTCTTATATATGCATCTTGTTAATGTCGGTTACCAGGTGTTCACCATATGAATGATTTTTATCTCTATGTATGGGATGTGTATTGAAATATGAAATCTTGTGGTCTATTGTTACGATTTGATATATATAGGTTAAACCTATAACTCACCAACATTTTTGTTGACGTTTAAAGCATGTTTATTCTCAGGTGAATATTAAGAGCTTCCGCTGTTGCATACTAAAATAAGGACAAGATTTGGAGTCCATGTTTGTATGATATTGTGTAAAAACTGCATTCAAGAAACTGATTTCGATGTAACATATTTGTATTGTAAACCATTATGTAATGGTCGTGTGTAAACAGGATATTTTTAGATTATCATTATTTGATAATCTACGTAAAGCTTTTTAAACCTTTATTTATGAAATAAAGGTTATGGTTTGTTTTAAAAATGAATGCAGTCTTTGAAAAACGTCTCATATAGAGGTCAAAACCTCGCAACGAAATCAATTAATATGGAACGTTTTTAATCAATAAGAACGGGACATTTCAGTTGGTATCAGAGCGTTGGTCTTAGAGAACCAGAATTTTGCATTAGTGTGTCTTATGTAGTTTGTTAGGATGCATTAGTGAGTCTGGACTTCGACCGTGTTTACTTGAAAAATGATTGCTTAACAAATTTTGTTGGAAACTATATATTTTTAACATGTGAATATTATGTGATATATTAATCTCTTAACGCGTTTGATATTATGTGATAGATGTCTACCTCTAGAACAAGTCCCATTGACTCACCTAATAATAATGAAGAGTCAAATGTAAATTGGAATGATTCGTGGACTGATTCACAAGTTCCCGAAGAAGAACCGGAAGAAGAGTCGGAACCAGAAGAAGAATCGGAACCGGAAGAAGAATCGGAACCGGATGAAGAAATAGAACCGGTGGGGGAAATAATAAAACGGTTAAGTAAAAGAAAATCCTCAACCAACCGACCAAGGTTAATTATGGTCAATGGTGTTTCCGCTAAGGAAGCAAAATATTGGGAGGACTACCAATTCTCCGATGAATCGGATTCCGACGAGAATTCCGATGATGTTATAGAAATTACCCCAACTGAATTTAAAAAGGCAAAAGAAAATAATAAGGGAAAGGGCATAAAAATAGAGAAATCTAATTCCAACCCCGATGAACTTTATATGTATCGTCAACCCCCGAAGTCCTTAAGTTGTAACAATGACCCGGGAACCTCTAAACCACCAGGTTTTTCTAAACCAATGTGGAAAATAACGGCTCGTATTAGGGGAACATCATATATCCCTAGAAACTTGGGAAAACGAACCAAAACCAAAGAAGAAGAAACAAGCGAGTCGGAATAAGATAGTTGTATTCGTGTGGTGTAATATATGTAATATAGTGTGCTTATGCTTTATGATATATGTAAAAATTGCTTGTATTAATAAGTATTTTTTTTTATGAATCTAACTCTTGTCTATTTTACAGTATAAAAACACAAAATGGATAGACAACCCAATATTTTAAGAGACCTACCCGGAGACATGATTGATGAAATCTTGTCTAGAGTCGGTCAGAATTCCTCGGCACAACTATTTAAGGCGAGATCAGTTTGTAAGACATTCGAAGAACGTTCCAAGAATGATTTGGTTTATAAAAGGCTTTCGTTCGGAAGATGGGGGATATCACATTGGGAAATCCATAAGTTACGATGTGTTTACTTTGACGCATATATTGCGGGGAACCCAAATGCTATTTTACGCAACGGGTTAAGAAATTATTTTGACTCAGTATATCCAAATATAGGACTTCGTGATTTAGAAAAAGCGGCTAACATGCAACATAAAGAAGCATGTTATGCTTACGGGTTAGTAATGTTCGCTTCTCACCAAAGTGAGAACAAGAACATCGGGCTACAACTATTAAACAAAACGTTCCCTCAAGTGACGGAGTCGGTAATTGGGGTAAGAAATGAGGTTTTTAGGTTATTACGAGACTGTTGGTCATTACGTAACCCTCGTCCCTTTGACGACGTTACAACACGCTGTCTTATCAACGGCCATAACGGTTATGTTCCACAAGACCAAGGATGGGAAGTAATCCTAGTAAAACCAGAATGCATGACTTGTTTCTGGACGTATGAATTACGTGTCTTTATTGCCTTTGCTGAACGACTTGTGTACTAGCTAGAATTGTCTTCACAACTATGTTGTATCAAAGTTATTGTGTGCTATATTTCATGCTTTATGTAAAATAAACGGTATTGTAAGTTTGTAAAATATTGTATAAAAGTTTGAACGCGAAATATTATTACAATCAGTTTTTCATATAGAATTGTAGTAGTTGAATTGTATATTAGCTACTAAGTATGAACTTAACGGGTAGGTACTACCCGAATTTAAACTTATAAAATGCTAATATGAAGAAAAAGCTTTTATAAATGAGTTCATATTATGCTACGAAATACTATTAACTACTCTTAATATTCTGTATGATTAACTTGTTCCATTTAACTATTTTGAAGGAAATGGCACCGACTACTCGACACACCGTGAATATGAATGAAGAGGAATTCCGTACTTTTCTAGCTTCAAACATAGCCGCAGTACAGGCTGCGCTATATACCAACAATAACCTTGGATCTGGCAGTACAGGAAATCGTGTAGGATGCACCTACAAAGAATTCACTGCCTGCAAACCTTTGGAATTTGATGGAACCGAAGGACCGATCGGATTGAAACGGTGGACCGAGAAGGTTGAATCGGTGTTTGCCATAAGTAAGTGTACTGAAGAGGACAAAGTGAAGTACGCTACGCATACCTTCACAGGTTCTGCGTTAACATGGTGGAATACCTATCTAGAGCAAGTGGGACAAGATGATGCGTACGCACTACCGTGGTCAGCATTCAAGCACTTGATGAACGAGAAATACCGTCCCAGAACCGAGGTCAATAAGCTCAAGACAGAACTTAGAGGGTTACGAACCCAAGGATTTGATATTACCACGTACGAAAGACGATTCACAGAATTGTGCCTATTGTGTCCGGGAGCATTCGAAGATGAGGAAGAGAAGATCGACGCGTTTGTGAAAGGATTACCGGAAAGAATCCAAGAAGATATAAGTTCACACGAGCCCGCCTCCATACAACAGGCATGTAGAATGGCTCACAAACTAGTGAACCAGATTGAAGAAAGAATTAAAGAACAGACTGCTGAAGAGGCCAATGTGAAGCAAGTCAAAAGAAAGTGGGAGGAAAACGGTGATAAGAATCACCAATACAACAACAGCAATTACAACAATAATTGCAACAATTATCCCAACAATCGCAACATCAATCGCAACTACAACAAACGGCCCAACAACAACAACAACAACAACAACAACAACAACAACAACAACTACAACAATCATCCCAACAACAATAATAACCGCAACAACAACAACAATCAGAAGCAGCTATGCCAAAGGTGTGAAAAGAATCACTCGGGGTTCTGCACCAAATTTTGCAACAAGTGTAAAAGAAATGGTCATAGCGCGGCGAAGTGTGAGGTCTACGGACCAGGGGTTAATAGAACGAAAGGAACAAATGGTGTCGGAACGAGTAATGGCGGAGCAAGTAGTGTCGGAGCAAGTTATGCCAATGTAGTTTGTTATAAATGTGGAAAACCAGGCCACATTATTAGAAATTGCCCGAACCAGGAGAACACGAATGGACAAGGCCGTGGAAGAGTTTTCAATATTAATGCGGTAGAGGCACAGGAAGACCCGGAGCTTGTTACGGGTACGTTTCTTATTGACAATAAATCTGCTTACGTTTTATTTGATTCGGGTGCGGATAGAAGCTATATGAGTAGAGATTTTTGTGCTAAATTAAGTTGTCCATTGACGCCTTTGGATAGTAAATTTTTACTCGAATTAGCAAATGGTAAATTAATTTCAGCAGATAATATATGTCGGAATCGAGAAATTAAACTGGTTAGCGAAACATTTAAGATTGATTTGATACCAGTAGAGTTAGGGAGTTTTGATGTGATAATCGGTATGGACTGGTTGAAAGAAGTGAAAGCGGAGATCGTTTGTTACAAAAATGCAATTCGCATTATACGAGAAAAAGGAAAACCCTTAATGGTGTACGGAGAAAAGGGCAACACGAAGCTACATCTTATTAGTAATTTGAAGGCACAAAAACTAATAAGAAAAGGTTGCTATGCTGTTCTAGCACACGTCAAGAAAGTACAAACTGAAGAAAAGAGCATCAATGATGTTCCCATTGCAAAAGAATTTCCCGATGTATTTCCGAAAGAATTACCGGGATTACCCCCACATCGATCCGTTGAATTTCAAATAGATCTTGTACCAGGAGCTGCACCAATAGCTCGTGCTCCTTACAGACTCGCACCCAGCGAGATGAAAGAACTGCAAAGCCAATTACAAGAACTTTTAGAGCGTGGTTTCATTCGACCAAGCACATCACCGTGGGGAGCTCCTGTTTTGTTTGTCAAGAAGAAAGATGGTACATTCAGGTTGTGTATCGACTACCGAGAGTTGAACAAACTTACCATCAAGAACCGCTACCCACTACCGAGAATCGACGACTTATTTGATCAACTACAAGGCTCGTCTGTTTATTCAAAGATTGACTTACGTTCCGGGTATCATCAAATGCGGGTGAAAGAAGATGATATTCCAAAGACTGCTTTCAGAACACGTTACGGTCATTACGAGTTTATGGTCATGCCGTTTGGTTTAACTAATGCACCAGCTGTGTTCATGGACCTTATGAACCGAGTGTGTGGACCATACCTTGACAAGTTTGTCATTGTTTTCATTGATGACATACTTATTTACTCAAAGAATGACCAAGAACACGGTGAACATTTGAGAAAGGTGTTAGAAGTATTGAGGAAGGAAGAATTGTACGCTAAGTTTTCAAAGTGTGCATTTTGGTTGGAAGAAGTTCAATTCCTCGGTCACATAGTGAACAAAGAAGGTATTAAGGTGGATCCGGCAAAGATAGAAACTGTTGAAAAGTGGGAAACCCCGAAAACTCCGAAACACATACGCCAGTTTTTAGGACTAGCTGGTTACTACAGAAGGTTCATCCAAGACTTTTCCAGAATAGCAAAACCCTTGACTGCATTAACGCATAAAGGGAAGAAATTTGAATGGAATGATGAACAAGAGAAAGCGTTTCAGTTATTGAAGAAAAAGCTAACTACGGCACCTATATTGTCATTGCCTGAAGGGAATGATGATTTTGTGATTTATTGTGACGCATCAAAGCAAGGTCTCGGTTGTGTATTAATGCAACGAACGAAGGTGATTGCTTATGCGTCTAGACAATTGAAGATTCACGAACAAAATTATACGACGCATGATTTGGAATTAGGCGCGGTTGTTTTTGCATTAAAGACTTGGAGGCACTACTTATATGGGGTCAAAAGTATTATATATACCGACCACAAAAGTCTTCAACACATATTTAATCAGAAACAACTGAATATGAGGCAGCGTAGGTGGATTGAATTATTGAATGATTACGACTTTGAGATTCGTTACCACCCGGGAAAGGCAAATGTGGTAGCCGATGCCTTGAGCAGGAAGGACAGAGAACCCATTCGAGTAAAATCTATGAATATAATGATTCATAATAACCTTACTACTCAAATAAAGGAGGCGCAACAAGGAGTTTTAAAAGAAGGAAATTTAAAGGATGAAATACCCAAAGGATCGGAGAAGCATCTTAATATTCGGGAAGACGGAACCCGGTATAGGGCTGAAAGGATTTGGGTACCAAGATTCGGAGATATGAGAGAAATGGTACTTAGAGAAGCTCATAAAACCAGATACTCAATACATCCTGGAACGGGGAAGATGTACAAGGATCTCAAGAAACATTTTTGGTGGCCGGGTATGAAAGCCGATGTTGCTAAACATGTAGGAGAATGTTTGACGTGTTCTAAGGTCAAAGCTGAGCATCAGAAACCATCAGGTCTACTTCAACAACCCGAAATCCCGGAATGGAAATGGGAAAACATTACCATGGATTTCATCACTAAATTGCCAAGGACTGCAAGTGGTTTTGATACTATTTGGGTAATAGTTGATCGTCTCACCAAATCAGCACACTTCCTACCAATAAGAGAAGATGACAAGATGGAGAAGTTAGCACGACTGTATTTGAAGGAAGTCATCTCCAGACATGGAATACCAATCTCTATTATCTCTGATAGGGATGGCAGATTTATTTCAAGATTCTGGCAGACATTACAGCAAGCATTAGGAACTCGTCTAGACATGAGTACTGCCTATCATCCACAAACTGATGGGCAGAGCGAAAGGACGATACAAACGCTTGAAGACATGCTACGAGCATGTGTTATTGATTTCGGAAACAGTTGGGATCGACATCTACCGTTAGCAGAATTTTCCTACAACAACAGCTACCATTCAAGCATTGAGATGGCGCCGTTTGAAGCACTTTATGGTAGAAAGTGCAGGTCTCCGATTTGTTGGAGTGAAGTGGGGGATAGACAGATTACGGGTCCGGAGATTATACAAGAAACTACCGAGAAGATCATCCAAATTCAACAACGGTTGAAAACCGCCCAAAGTCGACAAAAGAGCTACGCTGACATTAAAAGAAAAGATATAGAATTTGAAATTGGAGAGATGGTCATGCTTAAAGTTGCACCTTGGAAAGGCGTTGTTCGATTTGGTAAACGAGGGAAATTAAATCCAAGGTATATTGGACCATTCAAGATTATTGATCGTGTCGGACCAGTAGCTTACCGACTTGAGTTACCTCAACAACTCGCGGCTGTACATAACACTTTCCACGTCTCGAATTTGAAGAAATGTTTTGCTAAAGAAGATCTCACTATTCCGTTAGATGAAATCCAAATCAATGAAAAACTCCAATTCATCGAAGAACCCGTCGAAATAATGGATCGTGAGGTTAAAAGACTTAAGCAAAACAAGATACCAATTGTTAAGGTTCGATGGAATGCTCGTAGAGGACCCGAGTTCACCTGGGAGCGTGAAGATCAGATGAAGAAGAAATACCCGCATCTATTTCCAGAAGATTCGTCAACACCTTCAACAGCTTAAAATTTCGGGACGAAATTTAGTTAACGGGTAGGTACTGTAGTGACCCGAACTTTTCCATGTTTATATATATTAATTGAGATTGATATTTACATGATTAAATGTTTCCAACATGTTAAGCAATCAAACTTGTTAAGACTTGATTAATTGAAATATGTTTCATATAGACAATTGACCACCCAAGTTGACCGGCGATTCACGAACGTTAAAACTTGTAAAAACAACTTGACGATATATATATGGATATACATATGGTTAACATGAGATTATGATAAGTAAGTATCTCCATAAGTATAATAACAATGAGTTATATACATATAAACAAGACTACTAACTTAAGGATTTCGAAACGAGACATATATGTAACGATTATCGTTGTAACGACATTTAAATGTATATATATCATATTAAGATATATTAATATATCATAATATCATGATAATATGATAATTTAACATCTCATTAGATATAATAAACAATGGGTTAACAACATTAATTGAGATCGTTAACTTAAAGGTTTCAAAACAACACTTACATGTAACGACTAACGATGACTTAACGACTCCGTTAAAATGTATATACATGTAGTGTATTTAGATGTATTAAAATACTTTTGGAAGACTTCAAGACATATATCAAAACACTCATACTTAACGAAAATGGTTACAGTTACTTTCCCATTCTTTTCTTTCATCAAGAATTCTAGTCGTATTCTTACCCGTATTATACACAGCTTCAAAACGTACTTACTATGGGTATATACCAATAGGAACTAGCATGGGATTCCACTCTTGATTATGTCATGTATGACTAATCAATTTTAACTTCTACCATGAGCTAGTCAACTAACTAGAACTCCTTTTAACCCCACTCACCACTCACCAATTAACACTCATCATTCACTCCATTTCACTTCCAAATCTCTTTCTAATTCTCTCTCAACACACCCACACTATTATGAACGTATTTTTCCAGTAGTTAATCATCATCTTCATCAAAAATCACTTCAAGAATCAAGCTATAATCATCATAGGAAGAACACTTCAAGAATACTTCAAAAATCCCTTCAAGTTTACTAATTTACTTCCAAGCTTTCTAATCCATTCCAAGTAATCATCTAAGATCAAGAAACCTTTGTTATATACAGTAGGTTATCTTTCTTATTCAAGGTAATATTCATATTCAAACTTTGATTCAATTTCTATAACTATAAACTATCTTAATTCGAGTAAAAATCTTACTTGAACTTGTTTTTGTGTCATGATCCTACTTCAAGAACTTTCAAGCCATCCAAGATCCTTTGAAGCTAGATCATTTCTTGTCACTTCCAGTAGGTTTACCTACTAAACTTGAGGTAGTAATGATGTTCATAACATCATTCGATTCATATATATAAAACTATCTTATTCGAAGGTTTAAACTCATAATCACTAGAACATAGTTTAGTTAATTCTAAACTTGTTCGCAAACAAAAGTTAATCCTTCTAACTTGACTTTTAAAAGTAACTAAACACATGTTCTATATCTATATGATATGCTAACTTAATGATTTAAAACCTGGAAACACGAAAAACACCGTAAAACCGGATTTACGCCGTCGTAGTAACATCGCGGGCTGTTTTGGGTTAGTTAATTAAAAACTATGATAAACTTTGATTTAAAAGTTGTTATTCTGAGAAAATGATTTTTATTATGAACATGAAACTATATCCAAAAATTATGGTTAAACTCAAAGTGGAAGTATGTTTTCTAAAATGGTCATCTAGACGTCGTTCTTTCGACTGAAATGACTACCTTTACAAAAACGACTTGTAACTTATTTTTCCGACTATAAACCTATACTTTTTCTGTTTAGATTCATAAAATAGAGTTCAATATGAAATCATAGCAATTTGATTCACTCAAAACGGATTTAAAATGAAGAAGTTATGGGTAAAACAAGATTGGATAATTTTTCTCATTTTAGCTACGTGAAAATTGATAACAAATCTATTCCAACCATAACTTAATCAACTTGTATTGTATATTATGTAATCTTGAGATACCATAGACACGTATACAATGTTTCGACCTATCATGTCGACCCATCTATATAATATATTTTGGAACAACCATAGACACTCTATATGCAGTAATGTGGGAGTTAGCTATACAGGGTTGAGGTTGATTCCAAAATAATATATATAGTTTGAGTTGTGATCAATACTGAGATACGTATACACTGGGTCGTGGATTGATTCAAGATAATATTTATCGATTTATTTCTGTACATCTAACTGTGGACAACTAGTTGTAGGTTACTAACGAGGACAGCTGACTTAATAAACTTAAAACATCAAAATATATTAAAAGTGTTGTAAATATATTTTGAACATACTTTAATATACATGTATATATTGTTATAGGTTCGTGAATCAACAGTGGCCAAGTCTTACTTCTCGACGAAGTAAAAATCTGTGAAAGTGAGTTATAGTCCCACTTTTAAAATCTAATATTTTTGGGATGAGAATACATGCAGGTTTTATAAATGATTTACAAAATAGACACAAGTACGTGAAACTACATTCTATGGTTGAATTATCGAAATCGAATATGCCCCTTTTTATTAAGTCTGGTAATCTAAGAATTAGGGAACAGACACCCTAATTGACGCGAATCCTAAAGATAGATCTATTGGGCTTAACAAACCCCATCCAAAGTACCGGATGCTTTAGTACTTCGAAATTTATATCATATCCGAAGGGTGTCCCGGAATGATGGGGATATTCTTATATATGCATCTTGTTAATGTCGGTTACCAGGTGTTCACCATATGAATGATTTTTATCTCTATGTATGGGATGTGTATTGAAATATGAAATCTTGTGGTCTATTGTTACGATTTGATATATATAGGTTAAACCTATAACTCACCAACATTTTTGTTGACGTTTAAAGCATGTTTATTCTCAGGTGAATATTAAGAGCTTCCGCTGTTGCATACTAAAATAAGGACAAGATTTGGAGTCCATGTTTGTATGATATTGTGTAAAAACTGCATTCAAGAAACTGATTTCGATGTAACATATTTGTATTGTAAACCATTATGTAATGGTCGTGTGTAAACAGGATATTTTTAGATTATCATTATTTGATAATCTACGTAAAGCTTTTTAAACCTTTATTTATGAAATAAAGGTTATGGTTTGTTTTAAAAATGAATGCAGTCTTTGAAAAACGTCTCATATAGAGGTCAAAACCTCGCAACGAAATCAATTAATATGGAACGTTTTTAATCAATAAGAACGGGACATTTCACCATAAGTCAAAATAAAGATGCTCCCGTCGAAGACATTATTAAATTAGACTTAACCAGTAAGGAATAGAATTTCGCAATCATAAGCGCATTTATAGTGTTTCTATTTGTTATCCTTTCCGCAGTATCATAATAAAATTTCTATTTAATAATTGCAATTGCTTTTATTTATATAGCGCTCTAAGAATATTATTCATAATTACTAGCATTGCCTTTTGCAATTTCACTGTTTATTATTGTGCACATAACAAACAATTACTTTATGTGAAACAACCTGTATGCGTGTGCTTTTCTGCACATTATGAATCTTCTAAGTCCGCCGAAACGATCCTTAGGTAAAAATTTGTGCTTATTGCGAAGCATCTAAGTATGGCTAGATCTAATACTTTGGGCAAAATTTTACGAGTTTCATTCTTTTCGCATGCACTTTAAATTGCTTTTGCTAACTGTCAAGTGGTCTTTACCATCACTTATATAATTTAAAACTTGTTATTTATACTATGTTTTACATTCACAAGTTACGCATAAATGCACATTTACTGCTATGAAGAGAAACTTGAAATTTATTCATCTCGAATATCAACAAAGTAGCATGCCACGCATTAGGTATATTACGCCATTCAATGTCCTGGAGTTTATAAGAGCCTACCGCATTGATTCCTACTATTTGGTATGGACCTTCCCAATTGGGTCCCAACTTTCCAAGTTTTTCAGCACGGCTTGCTTCATTATTCCGCAAAACCCACTCTCCAACATCGAAGGCTAACGCGCGTACTTTCTTGTTGTAATACTTGGCAATTTTTTGCTTATTATTTGCCTCACGTATCGCAGCCATAAGCCTGCGTTCTTCAATGAAATTTAGATTTTCACAAATGCCATCTGCATTCGCACTTTCATCAAAATTAGCAACTCTATGCATTTCAACAAAGACTTCCGCGGGAATCATTGCCTCTGAACCATATACCAGGCTAAAAGGTGTTTCGCCCGTACTTTTCTTGAAAGTAGTGCGATGAGCCCATAGTACATTTGACAGTTCATCAACCCATCCATTCCGCTTTTCATTCAAAAGCTTTCTAATACCACTGACAATATCGCGATTAGTGACCTCGCATAGCCCATTTGCCTGTGGATGTGCAACTGATGTAAATTTTTGAATTATTCAATTCCGCACACCAACTTAGAAATGGATCTTTTGCAATCTGCACCCCATTATCACTTACAAGTTCTCGTGGAATGCCAAATCTGCACACAATGTATTCCCATACAAAATTCCGCACTTGTAGACCAGTTATTGTGCGTAAAGCTTTTGCTTCCACCCATTTAGTGAAATAATCAATTGCCACAATCAGAAACTTTACATTCCCTGCACCTGGTAGAAATGGTCCCACAATATCAATGGCCCATTTATAAAATGGCCATGGCGAATCAATTGGAATCATATCATGTCTTGATTTTCTATTCTGAGGTGCGTGCCTTTGACAACTTTTGCACCTTTTAACAATTTATGCAACATTGCGATACAGGGTAGGCCAAAAGTAACCCATTCGCATTATTTTCGCTGCAATAGTTTTATAAGCTGAATGAAGAGCGCATGATCCGCTATGCACTTCTTCAATAATTGTTGCAGCTTCTGCGGGTCCTACACACCGCATTAATGGTCCCAAATATGATTTGCGATATAACACATCATTTTCAATCACATACATAGGTGATCTTTCGCGTACCAAACGAGCTTCCTTTTTGTCTTCTGGTAATGCACTATTTCGCAAATAGTTCATAATAGGATACATCCAATTTGGTTCAACTTCTTCTATAGCCGCAACAACCAAACTTCCATCAATGGACTTATTGGGAAGTTCTTCTACCCAGACCTGCTTTTGAAAGTGCGAAAATGTTAATGCAGCAAGCTTGCTTAACGCATCCGCCTTTTTGTTTTGACTTCTTGATACTTGTGATAACTCAAAAAATTCAAATTTTTCTGCGGACTCCTGCACAAGTTTTAAATACTTCTGCATTGACAGCTCATGAGCTTCAAAAGAGCCATTGAATTGATTTGACACTAGCTGCGAATCAACATATGCGCGCAACTGCGAGATATTCATTTTATGCGCCATATTTAATCCTGCAAGCAGTGCATCATATTCAGCCTTGTTATTTGTCACATCAAAATTAAAGCGTAGCGCGTATGTGTGCTCTTCGCCACTCGGACTTGTCAACACCAATCCCGCACCTGCACCTTCAATACACGATGCACCATCTGTATACAAATCCCAGATTTCGTGTTGAAGTGGTTTTAATTGCGTTCTTTCATGAATAACCTCCAGTTCACCCGTCATTTCTGCAAGGTAATCTGCCAAAACCTGACCTTTTACAGATGTACGCGGTAAATATGATATTTCAAATGCTCCAAGCTCGATCGCCCATTTGGTGAGTCTTCCTGATATCGCAGGTGTGCTCAAAACATGTTTAACCGTAAAATCAGTTAAAACATGTATTGGATGACCTTGAAATTATCTGCATAACCTTCTTGACGTCAAAACTAACGCGTAAATAAAATTTTCAATTGGCGTATAGTTTATTTCACTTCCCGCAAGCGCCTTGCTAACAAAATAAACTGGCTTCTGGACTTTATTCCTTTCCGCAATAAGCACTGAACCAAATGCTTCGTTCGCAACCGAAATATAAAGGTATGATATTTCACCATCCACAGGCGCAATCAATGTAGGTAACGTAGCAAGCAATTGCTTCATTTCTTGAAATGCCTTATTTTCCTCTTCTTTCCATATAAAGTTCTTCTGTTTCAAACACCCTTTAAGTGTGCGAAAGAAAGGCAACTATCTTTCCGCAGCCTTTGAAAGGAATCTGGTTAAAGCCGCGATCTTTCCAGTTAAATTTTGTACTTCTTTAACGGTTTTAGGCGCGGTCATGTTTTCAGTTGCGGCGATTTTCTTAGGATTTGCTTGTATGCCTTGCTCAGTGACATAATACCCTAGAAATTTGCCTTCCCTTTCCCCAAAACTGCATTTAGACGGATTCAACTTCATATTGATCTTTCGCAAATTTTCAAATGTTTCCTTCATATCAAGCAAAATATTTTCTTGCGTTTTGATTTTTATAACAAGATCATCAACATAAGCCTCGAGGTTACTACCTATTTGGCCCTCAAACGCTTTATCAATTAAGCGCTGATAAGTTGCTCCCGTATTCTTGAGGCCAAAAAGCATTTTAATATAACAATAAATGCCTTTTCCAGTATGGAATGAGGTTTTATCCTCGTCTTCTAACGCCGTTGGTATTTGATGATATCCTTTTGCAGCATCTAAAAAGCATTTGTAAGGATAAGCATGCAAAGATTCTACTTTAAGATCTATTTCAGGAAGCGGATAGTTGTCGTTTGGACAAGCTTTGTTTATATCTTTAAAGTCTATGCACATCCTCCACGAACCATCAGGTTTTTTTACCAACACTGGGTTTACAACCCATGTTTGATATTTTACTTCACGCAAGATGCCTGCATTAACCAATTTAGTAACTTCCGCACATAACCATTTCATGCGGTCAGGAGCCATTCCTCTATGCTTTTTGTACAATAGGTTTAAGCCCAGGATTAGCATTTAATCTATGTTCCGCAACATTACGCGAAACTCCGGTCATATTCTAACAACCCGTCCTAATCCATCTGGACGAATACATTACATTTGGTTACATCGCGATGTACTTGACCTCTATAGGATACATTTTACAAACATTGCATTCGTTTTTAAAAGACAAACTTTCATTACATCGAAAGTTGACGGCTTGCATACCATTTCATAATATATCCAACTATAATTGACTTAATAATAATCTTGAAGAACTCGATGACTCAAATGCAACGTCTTTCGAAATGTGTCATGAATGACTCCAAGTAATATCTCTAATATGAATAAATGCACAGCGGAAGATTCCTTTCATACCTGAGAATAAACATGCTTTCAAGTGTCAACCAAAAGGTTGGTGAGTTCATTAGTTTATCATAATCATTCATTTTCATCATTTTAATAGACCACGAGATTTCATATATTGACACGCGTAACTCGCGAATTAAAATTCATTCATATGGTGAACACCTGGTAACCGACCTTAACAAGATGCATATAGAATATCCCCTATCATTCCGGGACTCCCTTCGGACATGATAAATTAGAAGTACTAAAGTATCCGGTACTTTGGATGGGGCTTGTTGGGCCCGATAGATCTATCTTTAGGAGTTGCGTCAATTAGGGTGTCTGTTCCCTAATTCTTAGATTACCAGACTAAAAGTGGGCATATTCGGTTTAATAATCCAGCCATAGAATGTAGTTTCATTTACTTGTGTATATTTCGTAAAACAGTTATAAAAGTAGCTCATGTATTCTCAGTCCTAAAAATATATATTGCAAAAGCATTTAAAAAGAAAGAAAATGAAACTCACAATACGATATTTTGTAGTAAAAATATCCATACGACGATACAGAACAATGCAGGGTTGGCCTCGGATTCACGAACCTATATCATTTGTATATTCATCAATACATATAATCGTAATTGAACAAATATATAATTTATCATTAGTGATATAATTTTTATATTAGTAACTTTTATATTTCATTATTAATATGTATATATATATATATATATATATATATATATATATATATATATATATATATATATATATATATATATATATATATATTAATCTTATATATATAAAAATATAAATTTTTATTATGATATATGTATTAAATATTTTATATATACATATTTCATTTGTTTGTTAAATTAGTAATTATAACAATACTAAAATTATATTAATAGTGATTAAAATATTAATAATGATAATACTAGTATTAATAATAATGATAATAATATTGATGATTCTCTTAATAATAATATTAATGATAGTTTTAATAATAATCTTATAATAATGATAATACGGTTTTTAAACGAAAAGTTTAGTAATAATAATAATATTATTTATAATTAGATTAATAATACTAATGTTTAAAAATGATGCTAATACTAATATTACTTAGAATAATGATAACATTAATAAGCATAATCATAATAATAACAATACCTAAATAACAAGATTAATAATAATGTTAATAATACTTATAAAAATATACTAATGATAATGACGTCTTCAATACTTATAAATATAAATATGATGTTAGTATTAATAATTATAATTCTAATAATCATAATAATAATAATCATAATAATAACAATAATTAATAATACACATAATAATAATGATAATAATAATAATAAGAGAAGTAATAATAACTACCTCAAAGATGTAGCCATTAAAAAAATGCCCAAGTCTTGGTTTGAACCCGCGACATCCCGCTAACCCGATAACATCCTTTACCATATTTATTATTATCGTTATGTCACATACCCTTAACGAATCATAATCATCACCATGCTACATCGTCTTATTATTTTGTGTATCATTATATTTAATTCATTATTCGTTATATAATCACCATCAACGTGATCATCATCATAATCAATACTCGTCATCTTCATGTATTCGTTTGTCATCACTGTTATGATTTCATGTATAATCTAACGTCCTTAATCATAATCATTATTCGTTTCAACTTAACATCATCTTCAATTCTTTATCTATATAGGATCATCAGCATTTATCCTAAATTTATATCGTCATCGTAGCTTTATTATCATCATAAAATCATAACAACATTACCCGCATCTTCAATATCATCATGATTAACACAATCGAATAAAAATGGAATTGATTATAATAATCTTATTTATCACTAACAAGCCCACTATCCCTCATGCACTAAAATGATACAGTCCCATCTCCTCATTTGAAAGTCTGTAGCCCGAGTTCAATAAGTCAAGTAATACACTTCCTAATTGTTTGCGTAAAAGACACATATTTTGGCAAGTGTATAAGAAAGAGACCAACCTTGGTCCACCTTATTTAATGGATAGCAAGTGGGGATCACTAATACATTAAAAAATATCGATGATGATGATGATTGAATTTGATTGTATGTGATAAAATAAGCACCAGCTCATTACCACTTGTGATTTAATTTGATCGACATAATTTGTGGTGGTGGGGTTCGCTTGGTAATCAAACACACAACTGCATCATTATCACCCATAGCATTTTCATTCTTCATTTAATAGGATATAGAAACGAAACAGGAAAAAAAATAATAGGATAGCAGCGATTAATAAAGTAGCGGTTTTGGGTTGGGGTTGTTTGAAACAAAACGGCCAGCAGTAGCTGTGTAAACAGAACCCAAATGAGGCTGTAACAGCGTAGCACTAAACCCAGAACTGTAGCATTAACATCGAGCAGTTTACAGAAGGATTGGCTTGGGTCTGGTTCTCGTCACAATCAAAATAAGAGAGTAACAGATCAAATAAGAGAGTAATAGCAACCTGGAATGATAACTGTAGCAGCAATGATGCCTTGGTGGTGTGATTCGATGGTTGCATCAGTCGTCTGTTCATGTTGTAGACAACAGAAAGTAACGTGCAGCAGCGAAATCAACAGTGGCACTCACGATTGTTGTTGCAGGTTGTTTGATTAATTAAATGATAATGATAGCCTGGTTCGACTGGTAACAGAAACATAAAATGAAGTGTAGCTGCAGCGGGTTGTTTAAAGGTTACATGGTGGTCGATGGTGGTTGAAGGTTTATAAACAGACACAGACGCAGCCTTCAATGGAGGAGTCGTGGTGGAAGTTGTCATTTGAAAAGAGGAGAGGGAGAGAGAAGACGTGAGAGAAAGAGAGAGGTGATTGTCATGGTGATGCAAGGTGGTTGTTCCAGGTGTTCTCGATGGGATGGTGATTAAGAGTGGAGAATAGTGACGGTTCTCGATGGTGATCTATGACCGAAGGAAAGATAACTATAGCAGCCTACAGACGCTTTCTTGGTAATTCTTGATGGTGGTTTTGGTGATCAAGGTGTTGTGGATTATTTTAGTAGTGAAGGTTACCATGGAAAAGAAACAAGGAGGGATAAGGTGATATGATTTAAAGAAGTGGTTTATGCATGTATATGTAAATATATCATTTTCTCCGTACTTTTACTTGATGCTTTATTGATTAATGCTTTAGTGATTGGAAGAAAACAAGAAGCAAGAAGGTGGGTTTGTTGGAATAATTATAGAGATAGATAGATGGTGATAGTAATTTAAATTGTACCAATATAATAGCAATAAGACTCATATGCACACTTTGATATATTATTCCATGTAGTTTAAATTGTGAAGAAAAGAAAAGTGGTGATGAGAGTTGAATATGCACAAGTGGGGTTTAGTGTGTTAGTGGATGTGAATGTATACAGATGCATGTGCATATCTATAATATCTACATTATAGAGAGATTAAGATATATAAAGATAGATAAAGGTAGATAGTGATAGATAAAGATTGGTAACAGAAAGGTAAACTAATTAAATCAACATGTATTAATTGAAAAACAGTAAGCCACCAATTAATTTGGATATTAGTTACCAACTTTTTAAACACATATATTATATCGTTCTCCACTGTTAATTAGTGGCGGATAAAAGTATTCGAAAAGATCCCAATTTTTTTTTAGATTAAATATATTTATTTTTAATATACTTTATTTATATATAGAGATATATTTTAAATAATAATTATTATAATATTCTATTTTTATTTTATTAATTTTTAATAATAACAACATATAATACTTCAAATTATATTTCGAATTATTAGTTATATATACATACACACATATCTATTTACAATTAATTGTTTGTGAATCGTCGAGAGCAGTCGAAAGGTAAATGAATACATGAACACAGTTCAAAGTTTTTGAGATTTCAATATTACAGACTTTTCTTATCGTGTCGAAAACATATAAAGATTAAGTTTAAATTTGGTCAGAAATTTCCGGGTCGTCACAGTACCTACCCGTTAAAGAAATTTTGTTCCGAAATTTGATCGTGGTCATCATGGCTAACCATAAAAATATTTTCATGGCGAATATGAGTCGATAAATAGAGTTTTATCATCATTGAGTAATATAGATAAAACAATTTGATTACGCGAAGGGTATAAGTGAAGCTATCACAAAAGAGTGAAATGCGAAATGTAAAGTTTCGTCATATCTTTTGACGTAGATAGGGTTGATTTCCAGAGTTTAAGGGATTTGGAGAAAATCCTCGTAATAAGATTTGATTCTTCGGTAATTAAGGAAATTAGGATCCTCATTGGTTAAATGCGATGATCTGTCTTGATTGCTCTGTCTGATATTTCACTATAAATCTACTCCCTTCGTTTCCTTTATATTTTGGAGTTCCATACTTTTGTTTTTTTTTCTTTTTCCCGATTTTAAGTCAATCGAATAATGGTCCAGAATTTGTAGGTATGAAGTTTTGAATGAACATGACTAACGTTCTAAGAGAGAGAGATTGTAATAGCACGATCTTGATTGGTTAAGTTACCAGAATTCATGAGAAAAGATGGAACTAGCAAAAAAATATTTTCTTGATATGTTTAGAGATTAGATAGAATGTAAGAGTCGTGTAACATGGCACATGATGACGTTAAAATCTGTGAATTATCAGGTTTCATTACAAACTCAGCATGACTTATTGTAATATAATCACGTTGATCAAGTGTCATTATATTATACTATCTCATGCTTCAGTTCCCAACACTACTTCAAAAACATTCATATTTTACATTCGAATCTTTCAGAATTTAGAAACTAAAACAGTTTCCCCTTTTGATGTAACACTGATATCGCAAAGAGATAAATGATTTCAGATAAGAATAGTTTTGAAAATATCTTTAGAAATATGGAGGATATTTATAATGAAAGATATGATGATATCTTAGAATTGCTAATATCGATGCATGATGATGAAGATTTATCCGTAAAAGTGTAGAGTTAGGAGCAAGTTATTCTTTAATGACTTCAGGAGATACTGAATCATTTGGATTCTTTGAAGGTAGGTTTAGTCTTTGTAATTTGTACAGAGTCTCCTTCATGGTTTGCTCAATTCGTTTTTCAGTATCAAAATTCTTGAGCTTATTCAACACTCCATTCTTTATCATCAAATTTTTGACTGTTAAGGCAGTCTTCCGTTTTCGCTGCTTCATCAGCTTTTTCAAAACTCAGAAAACTGATTCATAGGCTAAAGCGCTTTTCAGAAATTCAGAATTGAAGTTCGTAAATCCAGGAGATAGAAGTTATATATATATATATATATATATATATATATATATATATATATATATATATATATATATATATATATATATATATATATATATATATAATTGTTGTCGTAGAATCGCTGAGAAATTCGAGATTATCGATTGATGCCTCTCGGTATTTGGTATGGTAATTATCATTACAAGATGCCGATGAGTTCAAGATAAGATTTCAATAGATAAATATAATGATTTGTCGGAGAGATTTAAGCCAAAGAGCAACGAGGTTGCTGATACGTCTGCTAGTAATATGGTGGAATATAAAAGGTTCCCCGGTAATATATCAAGGTTATAATAAGGAAAATCCGAATGAAAAGTCGAAATTGATTTGCTGGAGCTATGACAAAATTGACTAATTTGAAAAGGATTGCAAAGTTATTTTTTTGGTAATAACAATGCCAAAGGAGCTAGCACAGATATGTATTAAACGTTTACTCAGGTTTCGAGTGTTTTCAGGTGCATAGCTACATGCATCAATCTTTTCTTCCGTCATTGAAGTGCAGTTGATTCATCCTCTCGATTGAGGTGTTTTCAAGAATCATGAAAGGTTTGAATGCAGATTATAATCGTCAAGATACAAATGATGTTTAAGATGGAATCAAGTGGCAAACTTGAAGAAATGTTTAGTTTCATATGTTATAATCAATATTTTAATTCATTTTAATTGTCCAATATTGGTAGTCCACAGTTGATAGTCCACAGTTAGCAGTTCAATAATTAATATATAGTTTAATATATTATATTCGAATTAATTAATACGTATCGTGACCCATTGTATACATGTCTCAGACTCGATCACAACTCAAAGTATATATATTATTATAGAATTAACCTCAACCCTGTATAGCTAACTCAAGCATTACTGCATATAGATTATCTATGGTTATTCCAAATAATATATATATATGCGTCGATATGATATGTCAAAACCTTGTATACGTGTCCGATATTTATAGTGCGTAAAATAAATAACAGAAATTAAATGACGATAAATAAAATTGCGAGAATATAAATTGCGATAAATAAATGTAATAAGGAATTAAAAGTTAGCTAGGAACACTTAGCTAGGATTTTGTTAGCGTGGTTCTTAACAAAATTTCTCATAGTTAATTTGTTTGTTTCTAACAAATTTTATTTTGTCAAATGTTTTCTTCATTATGCCACTTGTTGGATTCTGATAGGTCAAAATCCGAATGTGAAATTGATTGAAAATGGTTATTCTGCGGTGAACGGATTCGTATATCTGTGGATGTAAGTAGGATAGTAAATGACTGTTGAATCAGATTGGAAGAATGTACAATGTAACTTATTAATGTGAAATCTAAATATTTCTAGGGTATTACCTACCCGTTAAAATATTTTCACCATTAACTGTCTGTACAAAAGAATTTTTAATTACAATCTTTATGAAAATATATATACATATATATTTTATTCAGATGTAACCATGGATTTAATGAGTCAATATGATATTAAACTCATTTGATTTACAGTTAGAACAAGAATATATAATCTCTAAAACATTAGAGATTACATAATCGCCATGTCGAACGAAGATAAATGATGTAGAACGATACGTAGAACGATGATTATACTCGAGGTACAGAATGAGATGTTAAGGCATGGATTGTTGATGGTACTGGTGCTGTTATTGATGGTACTGTTGGTGCCAGTGATGTTGCTGAAGCTGGTACGTTTTGCACCATATTTTTCAAAGCTACAACTCGGGTGCGAAGCTCGTTGACTTATTACTCCGGGATGATTATCGGTAGGAACGATTGAGTGAATAAGGGTTTGAATTTGAGATAGTATATAATCATGGTAAGATATTCGGGATATGAAGGTGAAAATGGTGTTTCGGACTGGTTCGCCGGTAAATGCTTCAGGTTTTTCGTCAAGAGGTGAATTCGGTTGGTGGAAAGGATCGCCTTTTCCTCGTCTCCATTGATTAAGTCGACTACGAACATATCCTTAATTCATCCAGAACTGATGATGGCTAATTGGTTGATCCATTCCGGTTACACTGTCTTCGGAGCTCGAGTCAAAATTCATAAT
This sequence comes from Rutidosis leptorrhynchoides, assembly GCF_046630445.1. Lineage (NCBI taxonomy): Eukaryota > Viridiplantae > Streptophyta > Magnoliopsida > Asterales > Asteraceae > Rutidosis > Rutidosis leptorrhynchoides. The sequence continues at coordinate 213,125,791 of NC_092343.1, forward strand.
GAAATAGCTGTCGGAATCCGAGGAATTTGAACTAGTTGCGAGTTACGTCTTGTACGGTTAGATAAAGTGTTTTCGATTTGAAATGATTTTCGGATGTTGGATGATATTCTAATTACATAAAATATATATATACAAAACAAAAGATTTCGTGGATTATGGAGTAATTTAAAGAATATGCCAGACAAAGTTTACAGTAATAGGTACGCTAAGATATGATTTAGCAGATACGCTAAGATATGAATTTTGTCTATACACTATTCATGCAATTAATGCAGTAACATGTGTCTAGACTAAGAATGATAAGCATGTAATTTCCTAAGGATGATAAGCAGGTAATTTTCGACACGAAATGATAAGCAAAACTTTTGACTTGCAGAGACAGTCGAAGTCCAGACTCACTAATGCATCTAAACAACTATCAGTTAGACATACTAATGCAAGACCTGGTTCGCTAAGACCACCGCTCTGAAACCAACTCTAACGACCCGTCCTAATCCATCTGGACGAATACATTACATTTGGTTACATCGCGAGGTACTTGACCTCTATATGATACATTTTACAAACATTGCATTCGTTTTTAAAAGACAAACTTTCATTGCATCGAAAGTTGACGGCTTGCATACCATTTCAAAATATATTCAACTATAGTTGACTTAATAATAATCTTGAAGAACTCGATGACTCGAATGCAAAGTCTTTCGAAATATGTCATGAATGACTCCAAGTAATATCTCTAATATGAACAAATGCACAGCGGAAGATTACTTTCATACCTGAGAATAAACATGCTTTCAAGTGTCAATCAAAAGGTTGGTGAGTTCATTAGTTTATCATAATCATTCATTTTCATCATTTTAATAGACCACAAGATTTCATATATTGACACGCGTAACTCGCGAATTAAAATTCATTCATATGGTGAACACCTGGTAACCGACCTTAACAAGATGCATATAGAATATCCCCTATCATTCTGGGACTCCCTTCAGACATGATAAATTCGAAGTACTAAAGCATCCGGTACTTTGGATGGGGCTTGTTGGGCGCGATAGATCTATCTTTAGGATTCGCGTCAATTAGGGTGTCTGTTCCCTAATTTTTAGATTACCAGACTAAAAAGGGGCATATTCGGTTTAATAATCCAGCCATAAAATGTAGTTTCATTTACTTGTGTCTATTTCGTAAAACAGTTATAAAAGCAGCGCATGTATTCTCAGTCTCAAAAATATATATTGCAAAAGCATTTAAAAAGGGAGTAAATGAAACTCACTATACGATATTTTGTAGTAAAAATATTCATACGACGATATTGAACAATGCAGGGTTGGCCTCGGATTCACGAACCTATATCATTTGTATATTCATCAATACATATAATCGTAATTGAACAAATATATAATTTATTATTAGTGATATAATTTTTATATTAGTAACTTTTATATTTCATTATTAATATGTATATATATATATATATATATATATATATATATATATATATATATATATATATATATTAATCTTATATATATAAAAATATAAATTTTTGTTATGATATATGTATTAAATATTTTATATATACATATTTCATTTGTTTGTTAAATTAGTAATTATAACAATACTAAAATTATATTAATAGTGATTAAAATATTAATAATGAGAATACTAGTATTAATAATAATGATAATAATATTGATGATTCTCTTAATAATAATATTAATGATAGTTTTAATAATAATCTTATAATAATGATAATACAGTTTTTAAACGAAAAGTTTAGTAATAATAATAATATTATTTAGAATTAGATTAATAATACTAATGTTTAAAAATGATGCTAATACTAATATTACTTAAAATAATGATAACATTAATAAGCATAATCATAACAATAACAATACCTAAATAACAAGATTAATAATAATGTTAATAATACTTATAAAAATATACTAATGATAATGACGTCTTCAATACTTATAAATATAAATATGATGTTAGTATTAATAATTATAATTATAATAATCATAATAATAATAATCATAATAATAACAATAATTAATAATACACATAATAATAATGATAATAATAATAAGAGTAGTAATAATAACTACCTCAAAGATGTAGCCATAAAAAAAATGCCCAAGTCCGGGTTTGAACCCGCGACGTCCTGCTAACCCGATAACATCCTTTACCATATTTATTATTATCGTTATGTCACATATCCTTAACGAATCATAATCATCACCATGCTACATCGTCTTATTATTTTGTGTATCATTATATTTAATTCATTATTCGTTATCATCGTTTTCATAATCACCATCAACGTGATCATCATCATAATCAATACTCGTCATCTTCATGTATTCGTTATCACTGTTATGATTTCATGTATCATCTAACGTCCTTAATCATAATCATTATTCGTTTCAACTTAACATCATCTTCAATTCTTTATATATATAGGATTATCATCGTTTATCCTAAATTTATATCATCATCGTAGCTTTATTATCATCATAAAATCATAACAACATCACCCTCATCTTCAATATCATCATGATTAACACAATCGAATAAAAATGGAATTGATTATAATAATCTTATTTATCACTAACAAGCCCACTATCCCTCATGCACTAAAATGATACCGTCCCATCTCCTCATTTGAAAGTCTGTAGCCCGAGTTCAATAAGTTAAGTAATACACTTCCTAATTGTTTGCGTAAAAGACACATGTTTTGGCAAGTGTATAAGAAAGAGACCAACCTTGGTCAACCTTATTTGTTGGATAGCAAGTGGGGATCACTAATACATTAAAAAAATATCGATGCTGATGATGATTGAATTTGATTGTATGTGATAAAATAAGCAATAACTCATTACCACTTGTGATTTAATTTGATCGACATAATTTGTGGTGGTGGGGTTCGCTTGGTAATCAAACACACAACTGCATCATTATCACCCATAGCATTTTCATTCTTCATTTAATAGGATATAGAAATGAAACAGGAAAAAAAATAATAGGATAGCAGCGATTAATGAAGTAGCGGTTTTGGGTTGGGGTTGTTCGAAACAAAACGCCCAGCAGTAGCTGTGTAAACAGAACCCAAATGAGGCTGTAACAGCGTAGCACTAAACCCAGAACTGTAGCATTAACATCGAGCAATTTACAGAAGGATTGGCTTGGGTCTGGTTCTTGGTAGCAGCAATGATGCCTTGGTGGTGTGATTCGATGGTTGCATCAGTAGTCTGTTCAAGTTGTAGACAACAGAAAGTAAGGTGCAGCAGCGAAATCAACAGTGGCACTCACGATTGTTGTTGCAGGTTGTTTGATTAATTAAATGATAATGATAGCCTGGTTCGACTGGTAACAGAAACATAAAATGAAGTGTAGCTACAACGGGTTTTTTAAAGGTTACATGGTGGTCGATGGTGGTTGAAGGTTTATAAACAGAAACATACACAGCCTTCAATGGAGGAGTCATGGTGGAAGTTGTCATTTGAAAAGAGGAGAGGGAGAGAGAAGACGTGAGAGTGAGAGAGAGGTGGTTGTCGTGGTGATGCAAGGTGGTTGTTCTAGGTGTTCTCGATGGGATGGTGATTAAGAGTGGAGAATAGTGACGGTTCTTGGTGGTGATCTATGACCGAAGGAAAGATAACTATAGCAGCCTACAGACACTTTCTTGGTGATTCTTGATGGTGGTTTTGGTGATCAAGGTGTTGTGGTTTATTTTAGTAGTGAAGGTTACCATGGAAAAGAAACAAGGAGGGATAAGGTGATATGATTTAAAGAAGTGGTTTATGCATGTATATGTAAATATATCATTTTCTCCGTACTTTTACTTGATGCTTTATTGATTGAAGCTTTAGTGATTGGAAGAAAACAATAAGCAAGAAGGTGGGTTTGTTGGAGTAATGATAGAGATAGATAGATGGTGATAGTAATTTAAATTGTACCAATATAATAGCAATAAGACTCATATGCACACTTTGATATATTATTCCATGTAGTTTAAATTGTGAAGAAAATAAAAGTGGTGATGAGAGTTGAATATGCACAAGTGGGGTTTAGTGTGTTAGTGGATGTGAATGTATACGGATGCATGTGCATATCTATAATATCTACATTATAGATAGATTAAGATATATAAAGATAGATAAAGGTTAATAGTGATTGATAAAGATTGGTAACAGAAAGGTAAACTAATTAAATCAACATGTATTAATTTAAAAACGGTAAGCCACCATTTAATTTGGATATTAGTTACTGACTTTTTAAACACATATATTATATCGTTCTCCGCTGTTAATTAGTGGCGGATAAGTATTCGAAAAGATCCCAATTTTTTTTTAGATTAAATATATTTATTTTTAATATACTTTATTTATATATAGAGATATATTTTAAATAATAATTATTATAATATCCTATTTTTATTTTATTAATTTTTAATAACAACAACATATAATACTTCAAATTATATTTCGAATTATTAGTTATATATACATACACACATATCTATTTACAATTAATTGTTCGTGAATCGTCAAGAGTAGTCGAAAGGTAAATGAATACATGAACACAGTTCAAAGTTTTTGAGATTTCAATATTACAGACTTTGCTTATCGTGTCAGAAACATATAAAGATTAAGTTTAAATTTGGTCGGAAATTTCTGGGTCGTCACACATATCTTGCTCACTCCAAGCAAACACGTCCATGTATGCGACGAGCAATTGCACAATCTTCTTCCTTATATCCTCATCTAACTCGGTGTCAATTTTTATTTTCTGATCAAGATATCTAGGGTTTACAACAACCATATCATCTTCTGCAATTTTGTGCGTGACAACTGCATCTTGCGTGCTTATAGCCGCACAAATTGACTGCATAGCCATAGAATTTATTGTTGCTACACCCTTACAAGTGGTGAATTTAACCATTCCGTGTATTGTAGATGACACTATGCCAAGCCTGCGTAACGCGGATCTTCCTAACAACATGTTGTAACGCGAAGCAGCGCGTATAACATAAAAATTCAACTGCGCGTGACTTGTCAATTTCACCTCTATTCCATCACACAACTCAATTTCTAGTGATAATTGCCCCATGGGCCAGGCAGATTCACCCGCAAAACCAGATAAGGATATTGTAGTTGGCTTTAGTTCTGCTTTAATGCATTCTGGTAGTTGACAAAAGCATTGCTCATATATCAAATCTATACTACCGCCAGTATCAACATGTATTTTCATAATTGTTATCCCGGTATTCGCGATCTTACATGATATGACTAACGGCGTGTCATACATATCACGGTTTTGCTCAAATGGGAATGCAATGGGTGCGAATTTCCATTTTTCAAGCATTTCTACTGCTTTTCGCTTTTTAAATCCTTTCTTCTTGTGTGTGGTGCTTATTGTTTTCACATCTTGCACCTTTTGCAGCTCTTTTGGCGAATTTATGTTGAAAAAGGTTTCGCGTACTTTATACACCTTCAAATTCATATTCGTCTTATTGTCAACCTTTTTGGTAGCTCACAACTTTTGTTATATAGATTATGTTTTCCTGCAATATGATGAAGAAAATAACACGATTAGAATTAGAAAATGAGTTTAATAGCTCGATTATAACGAACGTAGATTTCTCATTTCGATTCTATTCGTGTCCCACAGATGGCTCCAATTGATCAATCCTAGATTATCCTATAAAGGCTAATCAAGGATTGAGTGCAATGAGGGGGTATAATGGATGTCGATTATGGTTTTGGGACCTTATTGTCATATTTCGTTAAGTGCTAAACGATCAACAACCATGTCCCGGTCTTCGTAAATTACCTTAACCAATAAAGATCAAGTCTTGGGAAAATTCACGAGAGAGATCAATATGGCTAGAGCAATTCTTCCAGAATCAACAACCTCAAATGAGAGGCCAAGCTTCCTATTTATAGGTTTGGGACTTACGCGAAAGTAAGATGTGCGGGCACTTAGGCATTCCGCACAAGTACTGCGAGAATCCTACGCACTCTTTAATATTCCGCGTAATCCTACCGCATTCATTAAGACTTACCGCGGTTTAAGTGTCTTGTATCTTTGCCTTTAAGTGGCTTTTCGCGCTAGAAATATACATATACATATGTATGTATATGATCATGTAATATTGTTCAAATTGATTGGCGAGATTCATTTAGTTTTAATCAAAAATGGTGGAGAAATAAACGAATCAAAGTAGTCAAAGTTATATGTTTTATAGCAACTTAAGAGTGGTAAAAGTGCATTTTAAAGATAAAACAAAGAAAACAGTCAAAATTGAAGATTTTAGAGGCTAAATTATTTTGAGAAAATCCTACTTTGGCCATTTACCAATGGATGGATCTCGAAAAATTACACAATTAAAAAAAAAAAAAGTGCCTAACACGGAGGAATAAAAAAATACACTTTAATAAATACACTTTAAACCAAGACACCAAGTGAATCAGTAACATCTAGGTTAAGTGCACTTTGAAATCTTATTGCATACAATTTAGCCTATTCCCACACATGAATCTGTAACCTCTATTTTCCAATAGAAAGGTTAAAAAACTTTTAACCTGACAAGTGCATCTTTTTTCCAATTAAACATGAATGGTTATAGTAATAGTTAACATTTTTGTACTACATATCAATGATTTGTTACTTTACACCAACAATGCAATACCTAAATTTTATACTACTTAATAGAGGTGTTAAAACAGCCAATTACAAATGACCCTACAAATCAATTACCTAATTCTCCTTTCACCACCATAAAGGCAACTAAAACACACAATCTAATCTAAATCTAAATCTAAATACTAATTATAAGACAAATTTTATAGTCACTAACAATCACTAACCCATGCTCTGTATTATCAAAAAAGGCTACAAAGACAACTGAATAAGAGAACCACATTAACTGAAAGCTAAATTAATAAAGGCAAAGGGAAAACAGAAACCTAATTTCATATAATCAACTATCAAAGTGGCAAAAGAGAAAAACGATATTTAACATATATATTTATCCCATATGAACAGTAAAACATCAATCTATTAATATTAATAGGCAGAACATAAAGCGACAAAAAAGTGAGTTCTTGTAATATCCTACAAAACTAAAACAATTTAAAAAAAAATCATAATTAGTATTAAATCATTGTTACAAACTATAATACCCAAATTAAGATTAAGATAATATATAAGATTGAAACATATGTAATTAGTGTTATATGAGTTGATTAGTAAATTAATAACAAAATATCTCAACTACTAATATTAAGAACGTATATACAAACACAAATGGTATTATGTTAGACATGGATTAATTAAAATTGTCAAATGCTAGTAACTTACATAGAATTTGAAATGCCAACATTTATTAAAAAGGAATGGGATAGGTCTCATGGAGTTATATATCTACAAGTATCATCCATTTAGAAATTTCTTTACAAAACCAAATGAAATATTCATCAAGTTGATAGCAATTTAACTTACTACAATCCATCATAATTTTAAGAGGAAGACAATAGAAAATTCAAAGAAGATACAAAGTATTTGCGGGTCTATTTTCGGTCCTAACACAATCACGTTTTAGAGGTAACTACTAACCATCATCTTTATTATTGATGTATAAATTTTTATTGGCTATCTTAATCAACTTATTGGTTTAGATTGACTACATATCACTTTGATTATAATGAAGATGAGTTGTTAAGATTTTGGGTACAAATGGGTATCTTTGTGAATATTGATCATAAACAACTTGTAGACATATGTTTATTAAAGGAGTATTTTAAACTTATATGTAAGTGTAAATATGTGACTAGTACATCAAAGTGATAATTTCACACATATAATTACCTTTTTAATAATGAGACTATTATTTTATTTTCTCCATATGTGTAATCCCCATATGTATACATATACTGATTACTCGTATCTGTTGCAAAGCAAAGTACACATATTAAACTATGGGCATCAATAAATGATTAAAAAAGAGCTTATTGAAAAGTGTACAAATTTTTAGGGTCTCTGTTCTTCTTATAAATTGATACGCGTACTTATAAAGTTGTAAATAAGAATTAATGGGCATTGAGGTTTAGCCATAGATGTGTAAATCTATCGACTATAAAGAGACATGTGACCACTATTAATATTAACATAATAAAATCTTATAAGATGTAATTTGCTAAACGTGAAGAATTTAAAAATAAAACGATAGTATAAACTTGGGTGGATATCCATATTTATAATATAAAAGGGAGATAGAAACCGATATTGGAGTCCATATTTTCAACCAAGATAGTGGAACTTTTGAGTCTTAAAATTTGTATGTTACAAACAACTTGAAATTGAAAGTCATAATAATAATATATGGTAGTCTAACTAAACCGTTAGTATAAAACTCATACAACTATTTGGATTGAAATAAACATATAAGAATCGTATGGTAATACTACTAAATAAAGGATATTACATACTCCCTATTTGAATGCGTTTTGTACTCATACGTGTGTGTTCCTTAGATTTGGCTCGGTGATCGCATTCTTTCGTGGTGTTCTATTGTTCTTGGAACTTCTTCATTCAACATAAGGTACGGATATTCTAGGTGGTTCTAGGATCGTTTCGGTAAATCTTTCCTCTCAAAACTTTGTTTCGAATTGTATAAGTATTATTGTATGACATGCTTGTTTAAAATTGTTTGTCTATTAGCCTTTGAAATGTGTTATGTTTTTCTCATTTTGGATGTACTAACGAGGTTGCTAATTATGTTTGTTAATTGAGGAATCATAATACTTTGGTGTTTGTAAATTGTGCCAAAACCGTGTCTCAAAAATCCAACCAAAACAGCCCCGAAATTGGTCCCGAAAACTGTTCCGGACAGCCCCGAAATCAGCCCCTGAAACTGTCACAAAATAGTCCCAAGGTGTCGCGAAATAGTCTGAAACTGTCGCGAAACAGCTGAAACTGTCGCGAAATTGCTGTCCGAAATCTGTCACGAAATCAGTTTCAGAATCAGTCCCGAACAGCCCGAAAACAGCCCCGAAACGTTTCCAAACTGCCCGATAATGAACGTGTGTGTGTAGGGCGAGTGGTACGGTGATTCGTATCGAGTGTCCCTCATTCCACGTGGCTTTACATGTCCCGTTAAGTCCCGTTTAAGTTGATAATTCGTAAAGGGCTGAAATATAATGTAGCTTGACTTTTGACAAAAGTTAGACCGAATGGTTGAGTTGACACGTGATTTTAAACTAATACGACATATCATTTTATAAAATATTTCATCAAGTATTTGGTCAAACGTTTAATACTTTGGTTCACTATATTAACCATTTTTAAAGATTAAAGTCCTTTGATCACTTTAAAAGTATTTTTAAATTCGTAATCATAAGTCGGTAAAAACGATTTCTTAAAATGTGCCTAAGAGTAACCTATTCATGGAGGTCCCATGAGCGCATTATTGTGACACCGATAATGTGGCATCGACCGTAGCGGTGTATTTGTTATATCTACGGCGTCTCCTTTTGATTACCCGGTGGTGGTACGAGCTCTTTATATTTGTTATTATATTTTGATAGGAGGCGTATGGATCGATCCTAGGATTTTGTTTTGACGGTATACGTTCATCGTAGTGTCATACGAAACGTCACCGATATGGATGATTAGTGGAGTAGCTACCCTATGATTTCATTTTGATACTTTGTACATATTTATTTTGACTCTTAGTGCATTATTTTATGAAATTTGCATCATGATATATGGTATTGTGGATCTATACATATTCGCGCTTTGTTTTGCAACTAAGTTATTTTGAAAATAAGTTCGTTTTGAATATAAAATTTTGCATGTCATACTATACTCCGTTATTCGTTATATCCGTTCACTGGGCTTTGGCTCAGTCGTATTCTTTGTTTTCCTTCTTATACGACAGGTAATCAAGGGGGCGTCGGGAACGAGGGAAGAGTGTAGAGTGGAGTGAACTTAGCACCTTGCCTTAGAGATTTCCTTCAAGATTTAGTAGGTTATTTTGGTTTAGTAGTACTTTTGAATAAGTTTGTCAACTTTGGTTTGAACTATGGTTTGAATTCGAATAAGAATAACGCTCATTTATCTTTTAAGTTACCTTTATTTATATGTATTGGCATTCGTAAGATTAGGGTCTTTACAGATGGTATCAGAGCTTAGGTTCCCTCCTGTAGAAACTTTAGTCCTAAGTTATGGCCTGTGAGATTTGGGTAGACTTTTGGGTTAGGATTTTCCTTCCGCTATATTATTCTAATTCCACTTTGAATATTCTCTTTTATTCTTCGTACTAATCATAACCGTTATATCCTCATCTCGTTCATAGATGGCACCGAAAAAAAGGGAATGTCCGAGGAGGAGGTAGATAACAAGATTAACCAAACTATCACGAATTTGTTACCCAACATTATAGCTCAAGCTATTGATGCTATGCGTAATCAAGGTGGCGAGACTTTTAAGCATGAAGACGAGGATGAGTATGTGGAGAAGAAAGCTGTAACGGGGGATGCTATTCATGTTTGGTTAGGACGGTTTCAAAAACAACGTCCTTTGTCATTCAGCACTGCTAGTACCCCCGTGGAAGCTGAGAATTGGATCACTCACATTGAGAAGATATACCGAGTGCTTGGTTGTGAAGAGAGGTTTTGGGTGCCATTAGCTGTTTATAAACTAGAGGGGGATGCTCAGCGCTGGTGGATCGCTTTGAGACAAGCGAAAGGGGGTATCGATTTTGAGGATTCATTAGATTGGGTTGATTTCAAAGAGTTGTTTTTCCGTCAGTACTTTTCTGAGGCGGAGAAAGAAGCTGTGATTCGGGAGTATGCGAATATTAAGCAAGGGAATGATGAGTCTATTAATGATTTCACTAAGAGGTTTTTGAGGCTTGTGGGTTTGATTGGTGCTGCTGCTGGGTCTTCTGAGGACCAAGCCCGTAAGTACAAATGGGCTGTTCATGGGCGTTACCGCTCTAAAATGATTAATCTGAAATGTTTTGATGTCACTGAGGCAGCCGATTATGCTCGGAATTTGGAGATGGAGCGAGCTGAGTATTTGGCTACTAAAAATGAGGATGGTAAAAACAAGAGGGTTAAGATTGCACAACCACTACGATCTGTGCCTGCACCGACTACCAAACAGGGTCAACAATCTGGGAACCAAGGGTATCGTAGTAATAATTGGAATAATAGAGGAAATCAGCAAAGGATTGACAACGGGCCAAATAATAATAACCGTGGTCAATTACAAGTGTACCGTCCCCAAGGGCAGCAAAGGGGTAATGGAAGTGGTGGTGTTAATGCCAACGCACCGTGTGGGACTTGTGGAAAGAATCATCCGGGAAGAGTTTGTTATCGTAGTGCGGGTTCATGTTTTGCTTGTGGAGAGGTTGGTCACTTAGCTAAGGATTGAAAGAATCCTAGACCTGGGTTTGTTCCGAAGGTTCCTCCGCCAGCTCCTGGTGGACGCGTCTTTGCCATGACTGCTGCTCAGGCTGCTGACGCTACAGGTATATTTCGATCCCTATTCATTTTAAAAATATTTCCTTCGAGTTATTTGTTCATTCATTCTTGATGTTATTAGGTACTATTACTGGTCATGTATTTTTACACCATCGCGCCCTCTTCGTTCTGTTTGGTTCTGGCTCTACGCACTTGATTGTGTCTGTTAAGAGCTCGAAATATTTGAAAGTGTCTCCAACTTGGTTGTCTACTCCATTTACGATCTCTACCCCAATGGGTAGTGTTGAAACTATAGATCGCGTGTATCAAAACTGCCGTTTGGAATTCAATGATTGCATGTTTCCTGCAAATCTCTTTCCTATGACCATGCATGACTTTGACATTATTCTTGGCATGGATTGGTTATCTCGCCATCATGCGAATATCGATTGTTATTCTAAGAGGATTTTGTTTGGAAATCATTCTATACCCGATTGTGTCTTTAATGGCGATCTTCCTGTAAAGTCTATCAAGGTTATCTCAGCGCTTAAGGCGCAAAAGCTCATTTCAAATGGTTGTGTTGGTTATTTAGCTTCGATTCAGAATTTGTCTATCGAGAGTCCTTCCCTTGAAAATATCGATGTTGTTCGAGAGTTTTCCGATGTATTTCCTGACGAATTACAGGGTTTACCTCCAGTTCGTGAAGTTGAATTTTCGATTGATTTGATTCCGGGTTCCCAACCGATATCAAAAGCTCCTTATCGTATGGCACCACTCGAGTTGCAAGAACTCAAGGAGCAATTGCAAGAGTTGATAGATTGTGGTTTTATTCGGCCAAGTGTGTCACCTTGGGGTGCGCCGGTTTTATTTGTTAAGAAGAAGGATGGTAGCATGAGACTTTGCATTGATTATCGCGAGTTAAATCGTATTACTATTCGAAACCGTTATCCGCTTCCACGTATTGATGATTTGTTTGATCAACTTCAAGGTTCAAAGTATTTTTCTAAAATCGATCTTAGGTCTGGGTATCATCAGCTCCGTGTTAAAGAAGAAGATATCCCTAAGACTGCTTTCCGCACTCGTTATGGGCACTATGAGTTTTTAGTGATGCCGTTTGGATTAACTAATGCTCCTGCGGTTTTCATGGATCTAATGAACCGTGTGTTCCATGAGTATTTGGATAAGTTTGTGATCGTATTCATTGATGATATCTTGGTATTCTCAAAGAGTAAAGAAGAACATGAGAATCATCTTCGTGTTGTACTTAAAACCCTCCGAAGTAAGAAATTGTTTGCGAAGTTCTCTAAATGTGAATTCTGGTTGCAAAGAGTTGCCTTTCTGGGTCATGTTGTATCGGCCGAGGGTATAATGATGGATCCAGCGAAAATTGAGGCTATTATAAATTGGTCAAGACCTACTTCTGTTGTTGAGGTTCGAAGTTTTCTTGGTTTAGCTGGTTATTATCGACGATTTGTTGAAGGTTTTTCGACGATTGCTTTGCCGCTTACCAAGTTATTGAGGAAAGGGGGAAAATTTGTTTGGACCGAGGAACGACAAAAGAGTTTCGATGAGTTAAAGAAAAGACTTGTATCAGCTCCTATTCTTGCATTGCCATCAGGGAGTGGGGGTTTTCAAATCTATAGTGATGCTTCTAAGCATGGTTTGGGTTGCGTTTTGATGCAGCATGGTAAGGTAATTGCTTATGCCTCGAGGCAGTTGAAACCCTATGAGGTTAATTACCCTACTCATGATTTGGAGTTAGCTGCTGTGATCTTTGCGTTGAAAATATGGAGGCATTATCTTTACGGAGAAACTTGTGATATTTTCACCGATCACAAGAGTCTCAAATACATATTCACGCAAAAAGAGATAAATATGAGACAACGAAGGTGGCTCGAGTTATTGAAGGATTATGATGCAAACATTCAATACCATCCTGGAAAAGCGAATGTGGTAGCCGACGCATTGAGTAGAAAGTCATTTGGTAGTATCTCATGTTTGGTTACTCACATTCGAGAATTCGAAAGACTTGATATGGGATTGAGTAAAAGAGGAGCATCGGGGATGTTGGCAAATCTAAAATTCGAGTCTGATTTAATTACTAGAATAAAAGGGGCTCAATTGGATGATGGTGATTTGTGGACAGTGTTTCAAAATTTGGAAGAGGGTAAAGTGAAAGAGTTCAGAGAAGATGATGATGGGGTTATTTGGTGTGGGAATTGATTATGTGTTCCTAATGATGATGCTATTCGTGAGGCTCTGTTGTCTGAGGCTCACAGCTCACCTTCTTCTATACATCCTGGTTCGACCAAAATGTATCAGGATTTAAACCAGCACTTTTGGTGGAGTGGCATGAAGAAAGACGTTGCTAGATATGTTGGGAAGTGCCTTACTTGTCAACAAGTAAAGATCGAGCACCAACGTGCTAGTGGTTTGTTGCAGCCGTTGGACATTCCCGTGTGGAAGTGGGATGATATCTCAATGGATTTCGTATGTGGTTTACCGAAGACTGTGAAAAGGCACGATGCTATTTGGGTGGTGATTGATAGATTAACCAAATCGGCACATTTCTTGCCTATTCGTATGGATTATTCGGTAAGTAAGCTATCCGAGCTTTTTCAGCAAGAAATTGTGAGATTACACGGGGTCCCTTCGTCCATCGTATCCGATCGTGACCCTCGATTTACATCTAGATTTTGGAAGGGGCTATAGAAAGCTTGGGGTACGCGATTGAAGCTTAGTACTGCTTTTCATCCACAAACTGATGGACAGTCTGAGCGTACGATACAGATTTTGGAAGATATGCTTCGAGCGTGTGCCCTAGATTGGAAGGGAAATTGGGATGAGTACTTATGTTTGGTGGAGTTTGCCTATAATAATAGTTGGCAGGCTAGTATCCGTATGGCGCCATTTGAGATGCTTTATGGTCGAAGGTGTAGAGCGCCAGTTTGTTGGAATGAAACGGGAGAGAAACTGATTGAAGGACCTGAGTTGGTTAGAGTGACTAATGAAAAGGTCGCTATAGCTACGAATAGACTGAAGGAAGCCCAATCGAGACAGAAAGTGTATGCCGATAAACACCGACGTTCGTTAGAGTTTGTTGTGGGTGATAAGGTGTTTTTAAAGGTGTCACCTTGGAAGGGTATACGACGTTTTGGTTTGAAAGGAAAGCTCAGTCCTCGATATATTGGCCCATTTGAGATATTTGATCGAGTTGGTGAAGTATCTTATCGTTTAGCATTACCACCACAGTTATCTCATGTTCATAACGTATTTCACGTATCTCAGTTGCGGGGTTACAACTATCATCCATTGCACGTGGTGCAATATCCTTTTTCTGAAATTCGAGCTGATCTTTCTTATGTTGAAGAGCCCGAGGCTATTATAGAACGTGAGGAGAGAGTAACTCGCAAAAGCTCCACTCCTTTCGTTAAAGTTCAATGGAAGAATCATTCTGCTAGTGAGGCCACTTGGGAACTCGAGGAAACCATGCGGGCCGAGCACCCTCATTTATTTGCTAATTGGTGCGTTTCGATTCTATAACTTCTTTCAATTTCGAGGACGAAATTTTTTTAAGTAGGTGGAGTTGTAATATCCTACAAAACTAAAACAATTTAAAAAAAAAAAATCATAATTAGTATTAAATCATTGTTACAAACTATAATACCCAAATTAAGATTAAGATAATATATAAGATTGAAACATATGTAATTAGTGTTATATGAGTTGATTAGTAAATTAATAACAAAATATCTCAACTACTAATATTAAGAACGTATATACAAACACAAATGGTATTATGTTAGACATGGATTAATTAAAATTGTCAAATGCTAGTAACTTACATAGAATTTGAAATGCCAACATTTATTAAAAAGGAATGGGATAGGTCTCATGGAGTTATATATCTACAAGTATCATCCATTTAGAAATTTCTTTACAAAACCAAATGAAATATTCATCAAGTTGATAGCAATTTAACTTACTACAATCCATCATAATTTTAAGAGGAAGACAATAGAAAATTCAAAGAAGATACAAAGTATTTGCGGGTCTATTTTCGGTCCTAACACAATCACGTTTTAGAGGTAACTACTAACCATCATCTTTATTATTGATGTATAAATTTTTATTGGCTATCTTAATCAACTTATTGGTTTAGATTGACTACATATCACTTTGATTATAATGAAGATGAGTTGTTAAGATTTTGGGTACAAATGGGTATCTTTGTGAATATTGATCATAAACAACTTGTAGACATATGTTTATTAAAGGAGTATTTTAAACTTATATGTAAGTGTAAATATGTGACTAGTACATCAAAGTGATAATTTCACACATATAATTACCTTTTTAATAATGAGACTATTATTTTATTTTCTCCATATGTGTAATCCCCATATGTATACATATACTAATTACTCGTATCTGTTGCAAAGCAAAGTACACATATTAAACTATGGGCATCAATAAATGATTAAAAAAGAGCTTATTGAAAAGTGTACAAATTTTTAGGGTCTCTGTTCTTCTTATAAATTGATACGCGTACTTATAAAGTTGTAAATAAGAATTAATGGGCATTGAGGTTTAGCCATAGATGTGTAAATCTATCGACTATAAAGAGACATGTGACCACTATTAATATTAACATAATAAAATCTTATAAGATGTAATTTGCTAAACGTGAAGAATTTAAAAATGAAACGATAGTATAAACTTGGGTGGATATCCATATTTATAATATAAAAGGGAGATAGAAACCGATATTGGAGTCCATATTTTCAACCAAGATAGTGGAACTTTTGAGTCTTAAAATTTGTATGTTACAAACAACTTGAAATTGAAAGTCATAATAATAATATATGGTAGTCTAACTAAACCGTTAGTATAAAACTCATACAACTATTTGGATTGAAATAAACATATAAGAATCGTATGGTAATACTACTAAATAAAGGATATTACATACTCCCTATTTGAATGCGTTTTGTACTCATACGTGTGTGTTCCTTAGATTTGGCTCGGTGATCGCATTCTTTCGTGGTGTTCTATTGTTCTTGGAACTTCTTCATTCAACATAAGGTACGGATATTCTAGGTGGTTCTAGGATCGTTTCGGTAAATCTTTCCTCTCAAAACTTTGTTTCGAATTGTATAAGTATTATTGTATGACATGCTTGTTTAAAATTGCTTGTCTATTAGCCTTTGAAATGTGTTATGTTTTTCTCATTTTGGATGTACTAACGAGGTTGCTAATTATGTTTGTTAATTGAGGAATCATAATACTTTGGTGTTTGTAAATTGTGCCAAAACCGTGTCTCAAAAATCCAACCAAAACAGCCCCGAAATTGGTCCCGAAAACTGTTCCGGACAGCCCCGAAATCAGCCCCTGAAACTGTCACAAAACAGTCCCAAGGTGTCGCGAAATAGTCTGAAACTGTCGCGAAACAGCTGAAACTGTCGCGAAATTGCTGTCCGAAATCTGTCACGAAATCAGTTTCAGAATCAGTCCCGAACTGCCCGAAAACAGCCCCGAAACGTTTCCAAACTGCCCGGTAATGAACGTGTGTGTAGGGCGAGTGGTACGGTGATTCGTATCGAGTGTCCCTCATTCCACGTGGCTTTACATGTCCCGTTAAGTCCCGTTTAAGTTGATAATTCGTAAAGGGCTGAAATATAATGTAGCATGACTTTTGACAAAAGTTAGACCGAATGGTTGAGTTGACACGTGATTTTAAACTAATACGACATATCATTTTATAAAATATTTCATCAAGTATTTGGTCAAACGTTTAATACTTTGGTTCACTATATTAACCATTTTTAAAGATTAAAGTCCTTTGATCACTTTAAAAGTATTTTTAAATTCGTAATCATAAGTCGGTAAAAACGATTTCTTAAAATGTGCCTAAGAGTAACCTATTCATGGAGGTCCCATGAGCGCATTATTGTGACACCGATAATGTGGCATCGACCGTAGCGGTGTATTTGTTATATCTACGGCGTCTCCTTTTGATTACCCGGTGGTGGTACGAGCTCTTTATATTTGTTATTATATTTTGATAGGAGGCGTATGGATCGATCCTAGGATTTTGTTTTGACGGAGTACGTTCATCGTAGTGTCATACGAAACGTCACCGATATGGATGATTAGTGGAGTAGCTACCCTATGATTTCATTTTGATACTTTGTACATATTTATTTTGACTCTTAGTGCATTATTTTATGAAATTTGCATCATGATATATGGTATTGTGGATCTATACATATTCGCGCTTTGTTTTGCAACTAAGTTATTTTGAAAATAAGTTCGTTTTGAATATAAAATTTTGCATGTCATACTATACTCCGTTATTCGTTATATCCGTTCACTGGGCTTTGGCTCAGTCGTATTCTTTGTTTTCCTTCTTATACGACAGGTAATCAAGGGGGCGTCGGGAACGAGGGAAGAGTGTAGAGTGGAGTGAACTTAGCACCTTGCCTTAGAGATTTCCTTCAAGATTTAGTAGCTTATTTTGGTTTAGTAGTACTTTTGAATAAGTTTGTCAACTTTGGTTTGAACTATGGTTTGAATTCGAATAAGAATAACGCTCATTTATCTTTTAAGTTACCTTTATTTATATGTATTGCCATTCGTAAGATTAGGGTCTTTACAGTTCTAGTGTTTTAGATCAATAATAATGTCAAGCAGCTTCCACATTAAGATGGTCTTCATCTAACCTTTGTTGCGATTTCATCAAAAAGTTAATCTGTACAAGCAACACATACATGCAGCTAGCTAAATCAGTGACAAGAATATATACTAACATCCTTGATATTGTATAAATAGTAATACTAATATATTAGCACCTGATTTTCTTTGGACATCAGTTAATGTTTATAGCTTCCTTTGTTTTTGTCACACCAGTAAGCCCTGTGTCGTCACTTGAATCACAGTTTCTTTTCTTGGAATTATTATTATTAACTTCAATATCAACTGACAAGGAATCCAAATCGATCCCATTTAACAATAGAGTCTTAATATTTAAAAAGTCCGACAGGCCATACCAAATTCCATTCCGTTTAACCTGTGCATGCATGCCACGTAAGTTAATTAATCAGTGGCCATTATAGGATCAAAACTCAATGGGGTCCTATACAATATGAATGATACTTTGTAAAAAAATTTCCTAGTAAATGACTATTTACTTTCATAAAAATCACTAATTTTGAAAATATATGAAGTCCTATTCATGAATTTAGTGGTGTCCTATATAATTTTAGTAGTATTTTATACATAAAAATTTTTTTAACTAATGGGGTCCTTTGACCCCACTCCACTCTAAGTGGAGTCGCCACTGCAACAAATCAACACACTTCAATGTCACTAAATCTCTTGATCAACACACTGATCAAACTCAATGCTGGTGGTTCACATTTTTTATCATATAACCCCCTTTTAACCTTTAAAAGCTCACATTTACCCATTAAGTATACTAATATCATATATGTCCATTTTACATACTTAAACTCATCATATGTAACCATTTTTTTAAAATCATTAAAATATCAATCTAGCTAGTAATTTGCTTTTACCATACAAATTGAATATCATTTTTTGCTTTGTTAAATAATTGTAGTATATATATGAACAAAGCTATATATATGCTTATGATAAGCTGTTACAACATTTTATATAAAAGTTTAAATATCTATGCTATATATAATAATAAACACAAAAATAGGTCATCTAAAAATCAAACAATCAATCCTAGCCATTGATTCATAAGTTACCACTAAATCTCCACCATTAAAAATAATTATGACCTCATAATCTTCAAGATTAATAATAAAAAGACTAAAATACCCATATAATTAAAAAAAATACGAGATGAAACAAAGAAAATAGGGGTTGTTCACAATCTCATTCAATCACGTTCGAACTCAAACTGCAGGAAAAAAAATCCTAATTTTCACACTAAAAACACACGGTCTAAAATCAAATTCTAGAATTCATCTTTCTTCTCTTAAATCAAAAAATCCTCTCATCCCAATTGATTAAATTGTTTAAGTAATCAGACTTCAAAAGTTTGATACTGATGAGTGATTTATGATCATGAATTTTAATGTTAGGTTGGATTTGTATGAGATCGTACAACCGACTACGATTTAAATCAAATCACTATGTCCATGTCTGAAATCTGAGGTCTTCATGTTGGTAAGAAAATTGAATCGTTATGTTAATTAAAATTATCGATTGATTAATTTTACGTACATATTTACCGGTATCCCTATTTATCGATTGATTAATTTTAATTGCATCTTTTTCCCTCATAAATTGTCTGTAATATGTACATTCATTTTCAGTTTCAATTTAGGGTTACTAACAGGTTCTTTATCCCTCATAAATTATCTATAATATGTATATGTATTAGTGTTTTAGTTGCCTTATCTACGGTTAATATAATTTCATATAATTAAAACCCTAAGATCATTGTAGGTTATAATTTCATATAACACACCTGCACTGTCTTCATAATTTTAGCTTATTGTGTTGTATTTTTGGTATATATATGACTAAGTAATGATTATAGTGACAATATTATAGCATTTTGGAGAATGGGTTTATTTGATTGTGTTTGATCGCTAACGGGTCATACAATGTTGTTTTGGTCCTTCACCCAATCTATCTGCTTATTTTTCATCTCCACATAAGTAGTAATTATTTATTGACTAACTATGGTTTGAGTTTTTTTTAATTTTGTATTTGAACAGTCACACCATATATTCTTGGAGTAGTCTGTAAATTCAGAAGGTTTTGCTTAAAGATACTACGGTAATAATTTTAGAAATTAAGATTTCTTTTTCAGTGATGTGTCCTATACTCTCAATAGCAAATATGGTTCATTTGTTTAGGCAACATAGACTCATTGATTAAGGATTCTAATTGGGGGGTGGGGTAGATGTTGACGTGGTTATGTAACATTGAATAACCTAGATCAGATCATCCTCAGTGAGTCTGAATATGCTTTCCTACATGAAGTTGAAATAATTATTATTGTAATTACTATGATGACCTTGAAAGGAACTAAGACTATGAATAATTCCAACGGCAGTTTCATCATGGCTGTTATAATATCACAGGTGACAATATGGGCGGCTGAAACAGGTAAAGTAATTGGTGAATTTTTCAACCTCTTAGTTTAAAAAAAAGCAAAAATAGTACAACATAAAAGGTGCTATGTGTGTTACAATTTGACTGTTAGAATAGTTTTAGCTAAACCGAGCCGTGGTCGGTACTGATATTGATTTTTACAGTTTTTTTATTATTAACACGCTTAAATCATTGAGCAACGGGATTAGAACTTTACCTCAAGTAAATCATATGAATACCAGTGGTGTGATAATATGCTTTACTGAATGTAAGGAAATGAATGCCTCTACTTACTTTTTTAGGACAAGTTATGACATATCTATTAAGTTGTTGCATTCATCTTCTCACAGAAGTCTTTCCATGTCGTCTCCGTTTTGAAATATCTGTGGCTAAATAACGGCGCATACACGGGAATGGGGCCTTACTACTTCTTCAGTCGGTAAGTATATAGTTACTAAATTATTATTGGCGTTTAAGTTCTAAAGAGATTGTTTTCAAGAGGACCTCCGACCTTTAAGTAGGGAAAAAAAGAAAGTCCTCCCTCATTTTGCCCAATGTTAACCCAATTAACCAACGGACCTATTACAGTTCTCAAATGAAGGTAAGTTGATCATTGCATTTTGGTGTAAAAATAAAGACGGTTTGTCATGTTCGCACACACTTTAATCAAACCAACTAGTGGTATAGTTAGGAATCCTTAATATGGGTTGTATCTTTATACTATAAATCCTTTATTAGTATTTAGTTATAACTTGGAATAATGTTAATGTGTTTCACAAAATGATATTAAGCTATAGAAACACCAACTGATATGGGTATCCAAACATACAACCCTTATAATGCTTAATATTTTGGTATTATGTGAAGCCGAGCCAGGAAATGGTCAGCTGCTTCTTGGCAAAGGACTCTCATGAATTTATTATTTCAATTGAACCTTAAATAGCTAAAGGTACGAATTTATTATCTTACAAGCATATCATGGTATTTTAGTGATGCTTACACTATATGGCAAAGTAATTGAGTACTTTTAATCTGTGTTTAGCACATTAGCATATGCACATACTAATCTTAAAAGAAATAATTCTTGAAATTTTGTTAAGGAAAAAAGTGAACGGATGTGCTAAATACTATTCAACAACTTTATTGTGAGGATATTTTTCAGTGGTTCTTTACAGGTGGGTCGAAATCAAAATTGTAGTTCGTATAAATTTGATTACAATGCTTGACATAAGATTTTTAATAGAAGTTTTTTGCGTGCATTCCCGCGAATTCGCCAACTTAATTAAAAAATTCAACAATCATGTCACTTATTTAGCCTAAATTTTAGCCAATTAACTGAGTTCAGTATTCTTTTACTATTCACAAATTTATTTCATGTTATAGGAACACTAACTGATATGGGTAACCAAACATACAACCCTTATAGTGCTTAATGTTTTGGTATTGTTTGTAGGCGAGTCAAGAGATAGTCCGCTGCACTGCTTGGCTAAGCCTCTCATGAATTTACCGTTTCACTTGAACCTTGAACAAATAAAGGTACAAATTTATTATGTTACAAGCATACGATGGTATTCTAGTGATGCTTGCACTATCTCTCTTTTCTGTTATTAGAAAACCCTTAAATATGTCAGTGGGTTCTTTACAAGAAAAGAAATCTGTACATACTAATCTCAAAAGAAATAACACTTGAAATTTTTTAAAGAAATAAGTGAAAAGATTTGCTAAATACATTTCAGCAAGTTTAGTGTGGGGATTTTTTGAGTGGTTCTTTACAGGAAAAGATGAAGAATACTAATTTGTACAGTTTCCTACGCTTGGAATGCAAGCTTGGAAGAACACGTATGCCCAGTTAAATTTTTCAACAGATAACATCATGATTCTGAATTTCTGATCGGTTTGATATAATTATGGTTATAGTTTTTAAACCCAATTTAGGATGACTTACGTAGTTACGTGGGAACTGGGATGATTTGCCCTCACATTTTAAACCGAATTTATAGTGACTATCTAGATGCTGCTGACACTCCTGGTTGGTTGTGCGCCCAACTTCTACTCAACCAATGAGCTACATAAATATGCGGAGTCTCAGATATGTATAAACCTAGCTAGAAGTGTAAATGAATTGCAGCATGCCCATTTACTTATAATTAGGTCAATATGAGTTTTGTTTTACAGGTCAAAATCTCAAATTAAAATAAAAAACATTAGCTAAAAAAATTTGATTCTTAAATTAACAATATTGTTAATATGTCAATTCGGGTCACAACAGCCTGTTTTTATATGTTATCCAACTCGCCCGTCTTGCCACCTATAGCAATACTATTATATGTTTTTTTACCGTGCAGATTGACTACATTCTTGGCGAATATCCAAGAAAGATGAGCTATGTTCTGGGTTGTGGCACTCACTGCCCAGAAGCATGTGCACCATAGAGGTGCATCGATACCCAATGTTTGCCTATCTAGATGTGACAATTGTCTTTTCCAAGCAGGTATTCATTTTTTATTCATTTATATTGTGGGATGTGAAAGGACACGTTCATATACATTATAAATGATTCACAATAGTTGATTACATTGCGAGGTATTTGTGATGACCCGGAAAATTTCGACTAATTTAAACCAATTCTCTATACGATTTATTATTTTGGCACGTTAAACAAAGTCTGTTAGATTGAGTCTCAAAATTTTAGAACTGTTCATATATACAATTACCTTTGACTACTCTCGACGATTCATGAACAATTATATGTATGTATATATGTATATGTACAAGTAAAAACGACTTTCCTACAGTAAAACACTATTTGCTACAGTGAAATCGTACTTTGCTACAGTGCTACAGTAAAATTGACTTTGCTACAGTAAAATTGACTTTGCTACAGTGAATTGCTACAGGAAATGGGAAAATGTACCACGATCTCAAGAAGTTTTATTGGTGGCCTAATATGAAGACAGAAATTGCTACTTATGTAAGCAAATGTTTGACGTGTGCAAAGGTCAAAGCTGAGCACCAAAAGCCGTCAGGATTACTACAACAACCAGAAATTCCGCAGTGGAAATGGGAAAGAATAACCATGGATTTCATTACGAAATTGCCAAGGACTGCAAGTAGTCATGATACTATTTGGGTGATAGTTGATCGTCTAACTAAATCAGCTCACTTCCTACCAATAAAGGAGACAGACAGTATGGAGAAATTAGCACGCCTATATTTGAAGGAAGTAGTTTCCAGGCATGGTGTACCTATCTCCATCATATCTGATCGTGACACCCGATTCACATCACGTTTTTGGCAATCATTACAAAAAGCATTGGGAACTCGATTAGATATGAGCACCGCTTATCACCCACAGACAGATGGTCAAAGTGAAAGAACAATACAAACATTGGAAGACATGTTACGGGCATGCGTGATTGACTTTGGAACCAGTTGGGATCGACACTTACCGTTGGCAGAATTTTCATACAATAACAGCTATCATACGAGCATCAACGCAGCACCATTTGAAGCACTTTACGGTAGAAAGTGCAGATCTCCTATCTGTTGGAGTGAAGTAGGAGAAAGACAACTTACTGGACCAGAAATTATTCACGAAACCACCGAAAAGATCATTCAAATACAACAGCGATTGAAAACGGCCATGAGTCGCCAAAAGAGTTATGCTGATGTAAGAAGAAAACCGCTAGAATTTCAAGTGGGCGACAAAGTCATGTTGAAAGTGTCACCCTGGAAAGGCGTTGTACGATTCGGTAAACGAGGAAAGCTAAGTCCTAGGTACGTAGGACCCTTTGCAATCACCGAAAGAATTGGAGCAGTTGCTTATCGATTAAAGCTACCGCAAGAACTTAGTAGTGTTCACGACACATTTCACGTGTCAAATTTGAAGAAATGTTTAGCTGAAGAGGATGTCGTAATTCCTCTTGACGAAATACGAATTAATGATAAACTCCATTTTGTCGAAGAACCTGTTGAAATCATGGACCGTGAGGTCAAACAATTAAAACAAAGCAAAATACCGATAGTTAGAGTTCGTTGGAACGCAAGACGAGGACCCGAGTTTACTTGGGAACGTGAAGATCAAATGAAGCAAAAGTATCCACATTTGTTCACTGATATCGCTCATGAAACAGGTACTACTCAAAAATTTCGGGACGAAATTTTCTTTAACGGGGAGGTACTGTGATGACCCGGAAAATTTCGACTAATTTAAACCAATTCTCTATACGATTTATTATTTTGGCACGTTAAACAAAGTCTGTTAGATTGAGTCTCAAAATTTTAGAACTGTTCATATATACAATTACCTTTGACTACTCTCGACGATTCATGAACAATTATATGTATGTATATATGTATATGTACAAGTAAAAATGACTTTCCTACAGTAAAACACTATTTGCTACAGTGAAATCGTACTTTGCTACAGTGCTACAGTAAAATTGACTTTGCTACAGTGAATTGCTACAGTAAAATTGACTTTGCTACAGTGAATTGCTACAGTAGCACTATTTGATGTCGACGAACTAGAAACAAAACGCCATGCGATCGCATGGCAAAAACACTGAAAACTCATGCGATCGCATGAGCTACAGTAAATGAAAAAGTATTATAAATACGCCAGTTTGTTCGACGAGTTACTCACCCCAATTTCTTTTCTTCCTTCTGTAAACGATAAGATATTTATAATTTTAATATTATAATTTAAGTTTAATAATAATAAGCTATTTATGAGGGTATTTTAATTCGGGTTTCAAACCGTTTCAAGCTAAGGTAATATTGGGTATTGTTCGGGGTATTGTTCTAGAATCCAAGGCCAACCATACAGTCGTCTACCATCATTACGTCTACGCTATTTCCCTACAATATTGAATCACAATATTGAACTGTGAGTTAGAGTCTCCCTTTTTAAATACTTTAAATATTTTTGGGCTGAGAATACATGCAATTTATTTTAAACGCGATAAGACACAAGTACATACTAAATTCTACACTGAGTTAAACCGAAAATCCCTTAGCTTTGGTAACTAGTAGCTTCCAGTACATAGGATATGGACTGGTGGGCGCGAATAATTGTATATGGATCCATAGGGCTTGACATCCCCGTTCGAGCTAGAGCGCTAGCCTTTTAACGGACGTATGTTATTTGAGTTTAAGACACGTTGGTTTGCGTGTATTAAAATGAATGGGGTAATTATCACTATAGCGTTAAGTTTAGTTGCCAAGGTGCTCTGTTACGTAGAATCTATTAACTTTTGATGAAATCTTGTGGTCTATCTTTATATATGTTTATGACTCGAGCAATTAAACCTATAACTCACCAACATTCGAGTTGACTTTTTAGCATGTTTTATTCTCATGTTCTTAGAATGCTTCCGCTGTGATGTGCTTGTTGCCTGCATGGAGTCTCTCATGCTTTGTACAAAGTTTATTGCATTCAAAATAAAACTGCGTTGTGTAATAAATAATTGGACTGTGATGTCAACCTGTAAATTAAAGACTTATGTATTTCGGGGTTTTGCTTATACCTAAGCACTTGCCCACATGTTTATAACTTTCTATGTTTAGAAAGTTACTTATTTTAATGAATGCAATATTTTATCAAAACGTATCATATAGAGGTCAAAACCTCACTGTGGAATCAATGATTAACGTGCCGCGTCAATAGCGATTTTGACGGGTCGTTACAGTATTTGACCTCTATATGATACATTTTACAAACATTGCATTCGTTTTTAAAAGACAAACTTTCTTTACATCGAAAATTGACAGGCATGCATACCATTTCATAATATCCACTATCCAACTATAAATTGATTTAATAATAATCTTTGATGAACTCAATGACTCGAATGCAACGTTCTTCGAAATATGCTATGAAAGACTCCAAGTAATATCTTTAAAATGAGCAAATGCACAGCGAAAGATTTCTTTAACACCTGAGAATAAACATGCTTTAAAGTGTCAACCAAAAGGTTGGTGAGTTCATTAGTTTATCATAATCATTTATTTCCATCATTTTAATAGACCACAAGAATTTCATTTCCAGTTCTCATAAATATACGTCCCATGCATAGAGACAAAAATAATCATTCATATGGTGAACACCTGGTAACCGGTATTAACTAGATACATATAAGAATATCCCCTATCATTCCGGGATCCTCCTTCGGACATGATATAAATTTCGAAGTACTAAAGCATCCGGTACTTTGGATGGGGTTTGTTAGGCCCAATAGATCTATCTTTAGGATTCGCGTCAATTAGGG
Organism: Rutidosis leptorrhynchoides; assembly: GCF_046630445.1. Lineage (NCBI taxonomy): Eukaryota > Viridiplantae > Streptophyta > Magnoliopsida > Asterales > Asteraceae > Rutidosis > Rutidosis leptorrhynchoides. Next base: position 213,152,669 of record NC_092343.1, read on the forward strand.
TGTCTGTTCTCTAATTCTTAGATTACCAGACTTTAATAAAAAGGGGCATATTCGATTTCGATAATTCAACCATAGAATGTAGTTTCAATTACTTGTGTCTATTTCGTCAAACATTTATAAAAGCGCATGTATTCTCAGTCCCAAAAATATAAAGGGTAAAAAGGCAAATGAAACTCACCATACTGTATTTCGTAGTAAAAATACATATAACGTCATTGAACAAGTGCAAGGTTGGCCTCGGATTCACGAACCTAAATTAATTATATATATTTATGTGTTGGTCAATAATTGTCTAACAAATTAGGTCAAGTCATAGTGTACCACAATCCTAATGCTCGAGACTAATATGCAAAAGTCAACAAAAGTAAATTTAACTCAAAATAATTTCCAAAACTCTATACATGATTAATATATAGTTTAAATATCGTCGTTTTATATTTTTAAATATTTTTTAAAAGATTTATTAGAGTAAATAATATAATTTATTTATTAATAAATAAAATTTTATATTAAATTTATATAATAAAATATACTTTTATATATATTAAGTAATAAAATTTATAGGGTTCATTTAATATCGTAAAGATAATATGATAGGTATTATTAAAGTAAGTTATTACACTTAGTAAAATATGTTTGTATCACATATTTATTTGATAAAATAATATCTATAATGATAGTAAGTAAAAGTTGTATTATTTTGTAATAATAATTATTATTATAAAAATATCAATATTTATAATTACTAAGATGACATTATGATAAAACGATAATTCTAATTATGATAACTTTAATATTTACGATAATTTTTAATATTATCTTTAAAATAATAATTCTATTTAAAATAATAATAATAATGATATTTTATAGTAACAATGACATTTCAATTAAAATGATAATTTTTGTTAAAATGATAGTTTTAATACTAACGATACTTTTAATAATAATAGTAATGATAAAAATAATAAGAACGATAATTTTATCTAAATCAATATCTTATAATATTTTAATTTCATCATGATACTCTTACTCATTATTTCCTAATCGTTTCATTTAATAGCTTTTAATCGTCTTTTATATCGTGTTCATAATAATGATAATAATAGTAATCAAAATAATTAGGTGTTACAAATATTTGTTTTAATTACACTAATATTAATAATGATAGTTACTATAACATTATTAACGATAATACTAATAATTATCTTAATGATAATATAGTAATAATAATAATAACAATAACAATAACCATTTTTAAATAATGATATATATATTAATAATGATAATAATAATAATAATAATAATAATAATAATAATAATAATAATAATAATAATAATAATAATAATAATAATAATAATAATAATAATAATAATAATAATAATAATAATAATAATAATAATAATAATAATAATAATAATAATAATTGGATAATAATAATAATATTAATTATAACTTTAACGATAATAACGATAGTAATAATAAAAAAAATAACAATTTTTAATGATAAATCCCTTTTATTGATAAAGATAATAATAATCATAATAATAAGATAAAACTAGAACGACGATAAAAACGACGATAATATTAATCATTTTTAATAAAAATATCGAAAATTCAATTGATTATAACTTCTAATCCGTTCATCGGAACCATTCGATATCTAAAGGAAAAGTTCTTAATTTTTCGCTAGCTTTCCAAGGACATGCATATCTTATACCTTATCTCAACCGCAAGTATAACTAATTCAAGATTCAACCTAACCTGTCTAATGGCAATATCAAAAGTACAAGCATGCATAATCCTAAATACTCGAGCACTAGTCAGGGATACACTATTAGTATGTAAAAGTTAAATTATAAGTACTCACGTATCAATATTGAGATTAAATATTGCAGGAAAGGTACGTAGACGCAACGGAAATGATAAACACTATATTGACCTCACGAGCATACCCATGAACCATACTCAATCACCTCCATAGCTATAACCCATAATTTCCTTAATCCTATCCTACTCGAAAAACAATTTCGAAACCACTCGGACAGCACTCCGTCGTAATATTTTATGTATACTAATAATATCTTGAAATAATACAGAGTAAATATATATATGTAAATTGATTGAGAGGGTTTAGAGAAAAATATTTTCAAGTTTCTATGAAATAATGAAACCTATTGAATTCTATTTATAATAGATTTTTGAATTATTAAAGTGAATTATTAAAGTATGAATTATTAAAGTGAATTATTAAAGTATGAATTATTAAAGTGAATTATTAAAGTATGAATTATTAAAGTGAATTATTAAAGTTAAAGTAAAGTAAAAATAAAGTAAAGGTAAAGTTTAAATATAGTAAAAGTATAAAACTATGTACGTATAATACGCGTATAAATATGTATAATATTAATTTAAATCGTTATATATATTTAATAAAATAAAATATAAATATCGTTATCTTTATCATACTAGTTAAGTAATGAGTTGTCAAAAGTGGTTCTAGATATTTATAAAAGTTATATACATTTTAATAATAAAGTTCTTTTTAAACTGAAAACGTTTTGTACGTTTGAAACTAAATAGATCAATCGAGTCTTTATGAGATTCAATCTTCCACTATCCGAATATTGTTAAAATGGAAAGATTTTTCAGATCAACGTGGGCCTTTCAATAGAGACTTGTAATCATAATCCAATATATCTGATAATTCAATCATTTGATCTTATCTTCTAATTTCATTGATAAATATTTTGAAACAGATACAATCATATAGTGTATTTAATTTAATATTTTGTTTATGTTTCAAGTTATAATATATATACACATATACATATATAATCATATTCGTTTAATGGTTCGTGAATCGTTGAAACTTGGCCGAGGTTGAATGAATGTATGAACATAGTTTAAAATTCTTGAAATTTAACTTAACAAATATTGCTTATCGTGTCGAAAACATATAAAGATTAAAGTTTAAATTTGGTTGGAAATTTCCGGGTTGTCACAGGATGAAATGATAGGCTGGTTGGTTAAAAGGGCAATGCCATAATCTAAAATGTGACAATATGGGTGGACGGGTCATGTTAGGAACATGTTAAAACAAAAAAAATTCCAGTTTGCGTTAGAAGGGGTTGTGTTAACCTTATAGTGCTTTTTGGGGGATTTGTTGCTTTTGAATCCTATAAACAAAGTCGTAGATGTGATTATAAAAGCTATCAGAGTGAAAATAAGCATTTGTTGCGTTTGTGTATCTATATTTTAATCTGAAAATAGGGTTCGGGGGATCGATAATGATTTTATTCTGCATATAATTTTTTACATTACGTCTGATTATGATTATGATGGTGGTGAAGGTGATGGACAATGTTATATATGTCAATCTTCACATATGATATTTCGTATATATGTAGTTTCTTTTAATCAAAAGAATTATTATCTGACTGTATTTGCGAGCAATGGTCGGTAAACATTCTGTAAACAAGAAACAAGTGTGATTATTGACTTTTTAGTTCATTATCGATCTTTCTTTGAATTATATGCAGCGAGTTGATACACGTCTACTTGGATTATTAAAGATAGTTGCTAAAGATTAACCATGATATAATGACTTTGATACGAAAGAACGGAAGATGATGAAAGATATAGTAGGTACTAATTTGTTATTTAATGATTCCTTTTGTCAATGCACCTTAGGTATACCACCAAAAAATAAGTCATTTTTGAGTTCAGTAACATGGTATGAAATTGCTTCATTCCCGTCAAGATTAGAACCCAAAAATGGTATGAACACAAGGGCTACTAGAACTTTGAAAGAAATGGAATTGTTAATGATTTAAATGAAACTAGGAGTGATGGTAAGAGATGTTACATTGAAGGGGCGGCTTATAAAACTGATCCCAAAAGTAATGAAGCTAAATTGAAGGTTAAATTTTATGTGTCACCTTTTTTGCTGATCATTCATGTTACTGGTGATTAGTGGGTTTTGTTATTAAATGATGATTATCGGTCAGCCTTCCAGAAGATAATTATGGCCTTATGGGTATGCTTTTTATTTTTTGTGTTTTAATTATTTTTCTTAATATGTAGTTTGATTTGTAGTTTAATTTTGGGTTCTTATCTGTTTTGTGTAGATTTTGAGCAGGAAGAGTGAACTTGACGATGAGATTTATAATAAGTGGGTTGAGAAGGCTAAGGAAGAAGGGTATGACAATCATCAAACTGAAGAAAACTGGACATACAAATCCATCGAAGATGGTTGAAGATGTGTCGGCGGATACTAAAGTGGTTTGGTGGTTGAGTCACTATATACTATGGAGTAGTATTCAAACTTAAAAATCAAAACTCACAATTTTCTCCATCTCTTTTTCAAGAGTCTATCTCACTCACCATAAATCATAACTTTTGTTCTTGTTTTTTAAGTTTGTAATTATCCTATTTGATTTTGTAGTCATTTCCACAAAGTTATTTTAGTACTTCCGTTTTAACTTTTACGTGATTCCATTATCTATTTTAATTTTGTTGGTCTCATTTTTGTAGGAGGAACACATGTACTACGAGAACAGATAATGTCATTTTTGCTATATTGCAAAGGAAGGTTGAATCTGAAGTTCACAAGAAGTGTAATATCGGTCTTTCTTCATATGTTTCTATTATCAATTATGTCTACTGGTACTGCTGTCACTAACCAAGCTAGAGACATGACTACCTTAAACCTTAAGAGATTTGAAGAACAATGTTTAGTGGTACTCATTTGATTATACATGTAACTTTTGAATATTTTATTGGTTTGTTGTTGTCATTGTTAATACGATCGATACTTGCTTGTGGTTTGTATTGTGTAAACTGTGGTTTTGTTATAATTATTATGTACTCTGTATTAACTACTATTGCTTTTGTAAAATTGAAATACAACATGTTTATGAGATTAGTATGAAGAGATGTTGGACTGCAAGTATGTCAAGTTGGGCAAGATTAGAGAAGGATGATGATGCTGTAATTATTATTTTTTTTTTAAAAAAAAAGAAAAAAAAAGAAGAGAATAGAAACCGGTTTTTATTAAAAAAAACAGGCTTCTATTCTCCAGAATAGAAACCTGTTTTTTTATAAAAACCGGTTTCTAAAGTCAAGTTTCGGAACCGGTTTTTTTATAAACCAAAAAACCCCTACCTTTGCAAACCGGTTTTAAAACCGGTTTCTAAAGCATGAAAAACCGGTTTCGAAAATCCATTTTTGTAGTAGTGATGAGAAATGATTTCAGTACAAGGAGTTTTTAATTTTGGTGTTTATTTGTAATTGTAATGGATATTTATTTATTTATAGTTTATGATATGAAGTTTACTTACTACTATACGTTAATATAAATATAAATGTTGGTGTTCTATAGTTCTTTTATTATTAAATTTGTAAACGATTTTTCGTAAATTCTGATTCTGATGCTATGAGTGAAAGTGTTCAATTTTCGTATAATATACTCTATATCAAGTATCGCATTTTTCTAAGACCAAGTTATAAAACATGATCATCATCATCTTCTATTAATCATACTTACTGTTGCGTTGCAAGCCAATAATATAGTGATATTTTTGTTAGGAAACATCTTTTTTTTTTTTTTTATTATGTATTTTTGAATAGCAATCAAGAACACATTTCTTGCATCATAGCTACATATAGATTATATGCTTTTGTGATTTTATAGTTGATTTTGTAAGCTCATATTATTGAGATTATTGCGGATAGTTGATTTTAGAACATTAGCAAGGGATGAATCATCATGTTTCAATGTTTATATTGAATTCGCGGTGACAAATATGTTTTTATTTTAGCTCCCTAGATTGAATATAAAACAACTAACACTACTACTTTAATTTAATACATTCATTATAAACATTACTCTTTATTAAACTCTTACAAAGCCCCGCGAATTCGCAGGTCTTCAGCTAGTCACATATTAAATCGAGTATCTATATATTATTGATAACCAGCAAAATTTTATAGAAACAACATATGAGCAGTTCATCCATATATATCCACTGCAGAAATTATACATGTACATATACATTATAGTAGTTTCCACTCACAAAATGTCGAATAAAGTAAAAAATGATATGAAGTATCTAATTTGTATGGTAAAAGAAAATTACTATATTGCTATTTAAATTTTTTTTAATGGGTTTATATGATATTTTCATGTTATGTGAGTAAATATGTAATATTAAGGATTACAACAATAACAACAAAATCCAGTACCACATAAGTGGTGTATGGGAAGGTGAGATATAGACAATCATTCCTTTATCCGAGAATAAAGACAAATCATTTCTCCACCTCAGAGAGAAAACACTCTCAAAAGTAGAGAAAGTAATCCCTCTCTCTATTCGACAAATAGAGAGATTGCTTCCGAATGAACCTCCGACCAATAAGTAGGAAAAATTGTTTAAAAAAATAAAATAATGAAGCCATGAAATGGTAAAATCAAATTTTCATGAGCTTTAAATTCTGCATGAAAATTAATTTAAACTCTAAGAGTCAGTCAAGTTGTCAATAAATCAACACTTATTATCGACTCAATAACTAGAGTCGTGGTAATTTTAAAGATTAGAGGGGATATATATAAAAATCCTATAAAAATAATATAAGAATACCTTCAAGCGTTCAACTTTAATATCTCCAAACTTGGGATAACAGTGAAGATGCACTAACCTTATTCTCTCTGGCATTATACAACCACAATCACAATTTTGCATTAAAAAATGTACATATGAATACATGCAACCGATATAATTACATAAACCATTATGTACTAAATTAGTAAATGCAAATAGTCCAAAAAGATAATGTTTTTTTTTATTATTATTTTTTTAAGGGCAAACTCCAAGATTAGGTTGGTGGGTATTGAACCTGGGTACCGGAAATTCCCATCCACTCAACTACTCTCTTGGAGTTCCAAAAAGGTAATGTAAGTTACTAAATTTTTCAATAGAGGTAATATTGAAAATTTTGTACCAAAATAGAAGTATAAACTCAAAAAATTGTTCCCCGTGGTTTAGAAGGAGGTCTCCATCGAGTTTTTTGCTGTATACAAACAATGGCTCACTGATGCTATATTGGTTTGTATGAAAATAATATATATTTTATTAAAAATAAATACCTTTTTTTTTTAAAAAAAGAATTTGTTGTGAGTTTGATTACATAAAACAACTACCGATTATGATTTTTTATTAACTGCTCCATGTAATTCATTGGGTAAATTGTCATTTCAAGAGAGTGAAGAGTGAAATCAAACGAAGGAGTTACACCTAGTGATTTGTTGATTGTTACAGCATTTGCGTCGATTATGTGTTTATAAATAAATATTTAAAATTATTTGACACGTATTGCTACATTTGCGTCGATTATGTGTTTATAAATAAATATTTAAAGTTATTTGACACGTATTGCTACATTGAGTTTAACCTGATGACTCAACCACACTTCAGGTTTGAAGGTTAAAACTCCTCTAATATCATCAACTTTGAGTTTGTAGTCCTTTTGGGCTTTAGGCACAAAATTATCAATATTACTTTTATTGAGAAATTTGGTAATTTATCTTTTACCTTTTTGGGCTATTTGACTAATTAGTACATGATAATATATATAAATCTAAAAGTTAAACAAACTAAGAACAATACAACGCAGACTAGTAGGCTTATTATATTAGGATTTATAATGATACCTTTGAGATTAGCTACTGTTTCGTAACAAGCGAAGGTTGTTATCAAATGAGTGTCGATGCTTGTATCGACATAAACAATTTTTAACTCATTGTTGAGCACCGGCGCCATTGAGTTTAATGCGAAGTGTTTGTAGTTGCTCCTGCCGTTGAAACAAACAATTAGCTAATGTTCATAGTGTTAATACAAACTGAATAATCTATAACTACAAGAGACATAATCATTCTTGTTTCATACATACAGGGGCGAAACTTGAAAATTTTGGTTAGAACATTAAACTTGATGTAAATCATTACAAGTCGACTCGACTATCTTTAAATATTTCAAAATCATTGATAACAAGTACTCCATACTTAATTAATCTATCAACAATTTCGTGTTCAATGTAAACCAACAAATTATCCATTACAAATATAATATAAATTATTAGTTAAGATATCATACTTACTTTTGTTAAGCAAAATAAAGAAACTAATAAAGGGTTTTAACAAACTTAATAAACTAATCACCCAACCCAACATCATAGATGTAGTCATAATCATATTTAGTCGTTTAAGGCTTTAGTGTATATACCATCCATTTAAACTAATTAAAATTAAGCATACGAGTTTAAATGAATCATAAATAAATAAAGTTATCATCAACCAAATGATAGTGATAGATTCTCATACTCTTACGATTCACATATTTATCTTCAACGCTTATATATATATATATATATATATATATATATATATATATATATATATATATATATATATATATATATATATATATATATATATATATATATATATATATATATTCTCTTTATTGTCCACCTCTTTAATGATATTATGATTACTTGCGTACTTATATAACATAACAAAAACATACAATTGAGTAATAAACAAATAAGCAAAATAATAATACAATATACTCCGTACCTCAATAAGCCTGAGTTATATATTTGATGAACTGATTTTGTGAATTCTTGACTCAATATTTAGACAAGAAAATAGTCAATATTATGAGAGGGCCGACGAGCTAATATATTTTTAAACCCCATAAAAACTACAATAGTAACCTAAAAACTTGGGAGGGCCACAGCCCCTCTTGGTCTCCACATAGTTCCGTCCTTACATACATACAATACAACATTTTATGTTTATGTTCATTCTTGTATAAGTGATTATCTATACTAATATACAGATTATCTTACAGTTACAGCTAGAATTATTGAAGTTGTAAAGCTGATGAAATAAGCAGATGTAGTCGTCTATATCTTAAAAACATCAAACAAAAGTAAACAATTAGCTGTTGTATGTGTTTTAAATACATCAAACAAAATCAAAACACAAGGATAGAACTACCAACTATTTCGTGAAACCTTGCTAAGTGAATTTTTTTTAAAGCAGAAATCTTATTAATACTTAATCAATAGTTAGTTGTACAATATTATAGTATGCATCCGATCAGTAGCAGGTATACATCTCTAAACGTACTCTAAATATAACTACTTAGCTCATGAACTGTACAATATTAAACAAAGAATAAGATGGCACCAAGTTTTTGCACATCATACGTCAATTTCGTAGTTTCTCATTAATATTCGTACAAAACTTTAGGTAATCAGTGGTCGGTATTAAAAAACTCTAGAAAATATCACAATTCTGAACCCAAAAAAAAAAAAAACACTCAAAAAACCGCAAATCAAATAGCATTAGTAAATTTACACCAACATCACAATGACTCAAAACCTCAACGATCGTTCAAATCAAAACCACACATTAGTTCCCTAGAAAAACCCTAAAAATCAGATCGATTATAAGTAAATAAACAAAAAATACCTAGTAAGAAAGAGAATGACGACCGAATGCAAGATGAAGTTGCTGCTGGTAATCGTAATTGAAAGAGAATGACGAATGAATGCAATATATATAGTCGCTGGTGGTAATCGTGTGCCATTGACTGGAGAGTTTGTGGGCGTGGGACTGGGTTGTGGGCCTAGGGTTGTGTCTGACGGCCCATCAGTGCCTACTTTAGACTCTTTTAGTGGTGGGCCAAATCCCTCTTTAAATGTTGGGCCAGAGTTTAAAGTCCATTCTGCTTTTGCTGTGTTTGTTCGATCTCAACAAAAGGGATGTGTATGGTGATATTGGTTCTCCTGGTGACAATATTAGGATAAATTCAAACAAAGGTAAGAATTTTGTTGGCTCAGGTTTGAGTGTAGGTTTGGATGAAGAAATTAAGTCGGTTTTTTCCTTTTTTATCAAGGTGTTGGTGAGGTGGAGGCTTCTAAACATTTTGATCTCAATGTCGAAAGTAAATTTTCTATCATTCATTGAAGTGTGGGCAAAATTAGTTACTCTTCGGGCAACTTCTCTAAAGTGTATAATGGTTGGGTAACATTTTGTAGGACAAGTATGGTTAGACTTGCCTGTCTACTCAAATAAGAATGTATAGTTGCATACTTGCATATTGACATACTACCTTCCAATTTAGTGGTCATAGGTTTAATATAGAAGGTCATTTAATATGTAGTTTTTGTTCGGTTTAAAAAATGTGACGACCCGAAAATTTTCGACCAAATTTAAACTTAATCTTTATATGTTTTCGACACGATAAGCAAAGTCTGTAATGTTGAAATCTCAAAAAAAACTTTGAACTGTGTTCATGTATTCATTGACCTTTGACCATTCTCGACGATTCACGAACCATTATTTATAAATAAATGTGCTTACATATAAAAATAAATATAAATATATGTATAGAGTATATTAAGAAAAATTATTTAATGATTGTAATACTCGTTGGACGTTTCGATTATTATTTAGAGAATGATTAGAACTTATATGATTTTAAAATAAACGGTGATACGAAAATGTGTTATATAAGTTGTGAGCTTATTAAAAATATATTTAGGACCTAATTATTTAATTTTAACAGTTTTTATATTTTACCCATAAATGAGCGGGACAGTTAATGTAATTTTTAATTATTAAATTAATGACTGAATTTTATACCATAATGATCAAAATAGATAAATATAATTAATTTAAAAATATGTGATTTTTCTGAACACTTTTGTCCGCCACTGGTTAGCAACGGAGTACGATACACTACCCGTGTTAAAGTGTCGGCAGGTATTTAATTATAATGCTCCCGTGAGTGAATTGAATTATTAAAATACTGTGTTTATTGTGTTTTGTGCACGTTTGTTTTAACTTACTTGACATATATTATTATTACTAAGATATATGTATTATATATATGGTTATTTGCTCAATTAACAAATTCACCATCTTCCTTGTTCTTTCTTTTCTTCCTTTACAGCTACAACCACCAACGAACTACTACAAATGCATCGAACCTTTTGCTTTTGTTTTGAAAGGACCCGTTCATATACATTATAAACGATTCACAATAGTTGATTACATCGCAAGGTATTTGACCTCTATATGATACGTTTTACAAACATTGCATTCGTTTTTAAAAGACAAACTTTCTTTACATCTAAAATTGACGGTATGCATACCATTTCATATTACATCCAACTATAATTGACTTAATATTAATCTTGATGAACTCAACGACTCGAATGCAACGTCTTTCAAAGTATGTCATGAATGACTCCAAGTAATATCCTTAAAATGAACTAATGCACAGCGGAAGATTTCTTTAATACCTGAGAATAAACATGCTTTAAAGTGTCAACCAAAAGGTTGGTGAGTTCATTAGTTTATCATAATCAATCATTTTCGTAATAGTAATAGACCACAAGATTTCTATTTATAAATATATGTACACTCGCAAGTGTATAAAAGTATTCTATAAGTTGTAGGCACCCGGTAACAAGCCTTAACGTTCATGTTTTACCCTCTGAAGTACACCAGATCAGGTGTGTTTAATATAACCTCGAAGTACTAAAGCATCCCATAGTCAGGATGGGGTTTGTCAGGCCCAATAGATCTATCTTTAGGATTCGCGCCTACCGTACATAGACAAGTAGTTTAATGTTACCAAGCTAAGGGTATATTTCTGGTTTAAACCCACATAGAATTAGTTTAATACTTGTGCCTATTTCGTAAAACATTTATAAAAACAGCGCATGTATTCTCAGTCTCAAAAATATATATAAAAGGGAGCAAATGAAACTCACAATACTGTATTTCGTAAGAATTATGTATATGACGGAACTGAACAAGTGCAGGATTTGTCTCGGATTCACGAACCTATATTAAGTATATATATTTATATGTTGGTCAATATCTGTCTAACAATTTAGGTCAAGTCGTAGTGTATCACAATCCTAATGCTCGAGACCGACATGCAAAAGTCAACAAAAGTCAACTTGACCCAAAATGACTTCCAAAATCTATACATGTTTATTATATAACTTATATATAGTCGTTTTATATATTTAAATATATTTATCAGATCTTATTATACTAAATAATACAAGTCATTTATTAATAAATAAAAATTTATATTTAAATTTATATATGATAAAAATATACTTTTATATATCTCAAGTAATAAAATTTATAAAATTCACTTGATATCATAAAAATATAGTGGTATGTATTATTAATGTAATTATATTACGTGTGGTAAAAATATCTTTGTACGCATATTTATTTGATTAAATAATATTGATAATAATAATAATGATACAAATAATAAAATGATAGTTTCAATAAAAATATTAATTTTTAGTAATAAAGATAATTTTAGTAATAACATCAACTGATAACAATTATAATAATAGTTTTAATGATAATATTAAAATTAATAATAATTCAGTTGGCCATATCTTTTAATCCGTTCATCGAACCCACACGATTTCTAAATGAAAAGTTATTAATTTTTCTTTAGCTTTTTAACGACATGCATATCATATACCTTATCTCAGTAGCATATGTATCAAATTCGTGATTTATCATAAACTATTTAACGACGAAACTAAGCATACAAACATGCATAATCATATATACTCGAGCACTAGTCAGGGATACACTATGAATATATAAAAAAATAAGATATGAATGCTCACGTATCAATATTGTGATTCAATATTGCAGGAAAGTACGTAGACGCAACGAAAATGATAAACGTTAGGTTGACCTCACGAGCAATACTCTCGAACAATACCCATAACCTCCATAGCTATAACCCATAATTTCCTTAGCTCTATCCCGTTTAAAAACTTATTTTGAAATCGTCTGAATATAACTCCGTCATAGTATTTTATGTATACTAATAATATCTTGAAATAATACTAAGTAAATATAAATATGTAATTCGATTGAGAGAGTTTAGAGAAATAAATTTTCAAGTTTCTATGAAATAATGAAACCTATTGAATTCTATTTATAATAGATTTTTGAATTATTAAAGTGAACTATTAAAGTATAAATTATTAAAGTGAATTATTAAAGTATGAATTATTAAAGTGAATTATTAAAGTATGAATTATTAAAGTAAATTATTAAAGTATGAATTATTAAAGTGAATTATTAAAGTGAATCATTAAAGTTAAAGTAAAGTAAAAGTAAAGTAAAAGTAAAGTAAAGGTAAAGTTAAAGTATAGTAAAAGTATAAAACTATGTACGTATAATATGCGTATAAATATATTTAATATTAATTTAAATCGTTATATCATAAAACATTTTAGAAAAGTAGAATTATATATATTCATAATAGGTTTCAAGTTTTTAAATTACAGTCTGTTGGTGAAGCATGGGATAAAGTCCAAAGGTTTAATAAACATATGAAATCATCTTAATGAAAAATTTCGAGTTACTTAACTTGTCGATATCCAACATCTAAGTTATTTACACTTCACGTTCTTACTTATAGATTACTTTACCATTTTTCGAATATTGTCAAAAAGAATAGATTTCTTAAATCACAGTGGACCTCATAACATTGGCCCGTAATCATATCATAATGTATCTGATAATTCAATCATTTGATATTATCTCTTAATTCTGTCGATAAATATATCGAAACAAATACGTTCATGTAAAGTATCATATATATCAAATACTTTGTTAATGTTTTCAGTTATTATATATTATATATACATATCTATATACACATAATTGTTCGTGAATCGTCGAACACGATCAAAGGGTAATTGATTACATGAATGTAGTTCCAAAATTTTTGAGATTCAACATTACAAATTCTGCTTATCGTGTCGAAAACATATAAAGGTTAGGTTTAAATTTGGTCAGAAATTTCCGGGTCGTCACAGTACCTACCCGTTAAAGAAATTTCGTCCCGAAATTTGATCGAGGTTGTCATGGCTAACTTTAAAAATGTTTTCATGACGAATATGAGTTGATAAATAGAGTTTTATCATCATTGAATAATATAGATAAAACAATTTGATTACGCGAAGAGTATAAGTGAAGCTATCGCAAGAGAGTGAAATGAGTAAACGTATATTCATTTTAACCGATGACGTAGTTATGATTGATTTCCGGAATTCATGGAATTTAAAGAAAATATTTGCAATAAGATTTGGTTCTTCGGCGATTAAGGAAATCAGGATTTTATTTGATTAAATGCGATAATCTGTCTCGATTACTCTGTCTGATATTTTACTATAAATCCACCCCCTTCGTTTCTTTATTTTCATATCTCACACCTTCTAGTCTTTCTCCCCAATTCATACTTTAAAGCATTCGTTAATATGCTTCATCCAGTATTGATTCTTGATATACTCTTAACTTTCATATCTGTCATTCTTCTTTTTCATCTACCACCGGAGGAAGTTATTTTCTTCTACCATTACCTTGGGGTTATTGTGTTTTTCATTCTCCCGTGTCTTTATATTGCTATACGCATTGATATACAAGGTTTGTAATTTCGGGGTTGTTATCGGGCTTTATATTCTCCATTATATTTCGAAGCTTCATGCTTTCGTTTTCTCTTCTCGAACTTAAGTCAAGCGGATAATGGTGCAGAATTTGTAGATATGAATTTTTGGATGAACATAGTTAATGTTCCAAGAAGAAAATCGTAATGGCACGATCTTGATTTGGCAAATTACCAGAATATCCAAAAATATAGAGCTATCAAGATGATATGTTCTTAATATGTTTGGAAATTTGGTAGAATGTAAGAGTTATGTAAATAGTACATGATGACGTATGTCCTGTGAATCATCACATTCCATTAGAAACTCAGTATGACTTACTGTAATATAATCACATTGATCAAGTGTCATTATAATATACTAACTCGTGCTTCAGTTCCCAACATTACTTCAAAAACATTCCTATTTTAAATTCGAATTTCTTTTTTTTTCTTCAGAATTTAGAAACTAACACAGTTTCTTTTTATGTTGTAACGTAGATATTGCGAATAGATAGAAGATTTCGGATAAGAATAGTTTTGAAAATATCTTCAGGAATATCGAAGATATTTATAATAAAAGATACGATGATATCTTAGAATTCTTAACATAGATGGATGATGAAGAAGATTTGTCTGTGAAGGTTTAGAATAAGAAGTAAGGTGTTTGCTAACGATTTCAGTAGACACTGAATCATTTGGATCCTTTGAAGGCAGGTTTAGTCTTTATGATTTGTCCACAGCCTCCTTCATGGTCTGCTCAATTCGTTTTCCAGTTTCAAACCTTCTTTTTTTCTCAGCTTTACCACCATACTATTCTTTATCATCAAACTTTTGACTGTTAAAGTCGTTTACAGTTTTTGCTGCTTCATCAGCATTTTTCCAATTTCAGAGAACTAGTTCATAGTTTGGGATGTTTTTCAGAAAATTCACATTCGAAGTATGTAAGTCTAGGAGATAGACGTTATATGTATACATATAACTTTTGACGTAAAATTGTAGCGAAATTCAAAATACTGATTGCTAATTCCCAGTAGTTGGTGTCACAATTATTGTTACAGGATGTAGGTAAGTACATGATGGGGTTTTAATGAATAAGTATAGTGGCTTTTCGGAAAGGCTTAAGTCGAAGGTTAATGAAGTTGTTGATAAGTTTACTGCTAATGTGGCGCGATATGAAAGGTTCCCCGGTAACAATGTTGAAGGGGTAATTGTTATAATAAGGTTTATTCGTATAAACAAATGAAGGTGATTTGTTGAAGCTATGACAAAACTGTCTATTTTGAAAAGAGATTGAAAAATTATATTTGGTAATTAATATCAAAGGATCTGACACGGATACGTGTTAAACTATAACTTTGGTTTCGAGAGCTTTTCAGGTGCATGACAGTGGGTAATGTGTGGTTGGATCATCATCTCGCATGTCTTTAAGAATTTCGAAGTGTTTGAACACATATTGTAATTGTTAATATACATATGATGTTCTAAGATTTTGAATGATACAAATATTTTTGTGAGTTTCATGAATAGAAATGAGGTTCTAGGACAGTTTTGAAGTCAAAGTATAGTTTTGAAAGATGTAGAAATCTAAGAGTGATGATTTCGGTTATATCTTGAATCGAATTCTGAGATTTCAAAATCAGAATATGTAATTAGATTTTGAATGAGTATGGTTGTTTTGATTTCTATAAAAGAATGTATATTGTTGTGAAAGTAGGGAGTATAATAGGTGATTTGCTGAATCAGATTCGAAGAATGTAACATATTAATTGTGAATTTATATATCTCTCGGGTATTACCTACCCGTTAAAAAAAAATTTCACAATTAATATTTTGTACAAAATAATTTTATTACAGTCTTTATGGAAATATATATGTGTATATTTCTTCAGATGTAATATAGATTTAATGAGTTAATATTAAATTAAACTCATTTGATTTATGGTTAAGGCTATGATAGATAATTTCTAAACTTTAGAAATCACATAATCGTCGTAGAATGTTTCCCCAATGAAGTTATTAATCAATACTTCATCATTGTGGTATTCCTTGGTATCTACATGGTGTATGACGTCGATGCTCGTGGGACAGATTGTGAAGTTGAGGTTTGCGATGCGGTTGTTGTTGGTGGTGGTAATGGTACTGTTGATGTTGTTGATGGTGGTACTGTTTATGCTGCTGGTGCTGCTGCTGGTGTTTGTAACCTTTGCACCATATTCTCCAAAGCCACTACCCGAGCGCGAAGCTCGTTGACTTCTTCTATTACACCGGGGTGATTTTCGGTTCGGACGAGCGGATAGATAAGATCTAGAATTTGGTGTAGTATATAATCATGACGAGATACTATGGAAATGAGAGAGAAAATGGTGTTTCAGACAGGTTCGTCGGTAAGTGCTTCAGGTTCATTGTCAAGAGGGCAATGTGGTGGATGAAAGGGATCACCTTCTTCTTGTCTCCAATGGTTAAGTAGATTACGAACCCATCCCCAATTCATCCAAAATAGATGATGGCTAATTGGTTGATCCATTCCGGTCACGCTGCTTTCGGAGCTCATGTGGAAATCCATATCGGCATAGTTGTCGGAATCCGAGGAACTCGAACTGGTTGAGGGATCCATCTTGTATGATTAGGGAAAGAATTTCTGGTATGAAATAGATTGTAGAATTTAGATTTGGTATTCTTCAATACATAATTTACATATGTATATATAATACCAAAATCCCATAAATTACGGAGGAATCTTTGAAAGATGTCAATCAAAGTTCACAGTAACAGATATGCTAAGATAAGAATTCGTCTATACATTATTATGCAATAAATGTAGAAAAACGCGTCTAGACTTAAGAATGATAAGCAGGTAATTTCCTAAGGATGATAAGTAGATGATTTCCGACTAAAAATGATAAGCAAAACTTTTGACATGCAGACACGGTCGAAGTCCAGACTCACTAATGCATCTTAACAACTATCAGTTAGACACACTAATGCAAGACCTGGTTCGCTAAGACCACCGCTCTGATACCAACTGAAAGGACCCGTTCATATACATTATAAACTATTCACAATAGTTGATTACATCGCAAGGTATTTGACCTCTATATGATACGTTTTACAAACATTGCATTCGTTTTTAAAAGACAAACTTTCTTTACATCTAAAATTGACGGCATGCATACCATTTCATATTACATCCAACTATAATTGACTTAATATTAATCTTGATGAACTTAACAACTCGAATGCAACGTCTTTCAAAGTATGTCATGAATGACTCCAAGTAATATCCTTAAAATGAGTTAATGCACAGCGAAAGATTTCTTTAATACCTGAGAATAAACATGCTTTAAAGTGTCAACTAAAAGGTTGGTGAGTTCATTAGTTTATCATAATCAATCATTTTCGTAATAGTAATAGACCATAAGATTTCTGTTTATAAATATATGTACACTCGCAAGTGTATAAAAGTATTCTATAAGTTGTAGGCACCTGGTAACAAGCCTTAACGTTCATGTTTTACCCTCTGAAGTACACCAGATCAGGTGTGTTTAATATAACCTTGAAGTACTAAAGAATCCCATAGTCAGGATGGGGTTTGTCAGGCCCAATAGATCTATCTTTAGGATTCGCGCCTATCGTACATAGACAAGTAGTTTAATGTTACCAAGCTAAGGGTATAATTCTGGTTTAAACCCACGTAGAATTAGTTTAATACTTGTGCCTATTTTGTAAAACATTTATAAAAATAGCGCATGTATTCTCAGTCCCAAAAATATATATAAAAGGGAGCAAATGAAACTCACAATACTGTATTTCGTAGCAATTATGTATATGACGGAACTGAACAAGTGCAGGATTTGTCTCGGATTCACGAACCTATATTAAGTATATATATTTATATGTTGGTCAATATCTGTCTAACAATTTAGGTCAAGTCGTAGTGTATCACAATCCTAATGCTCGAGACCGACATGCAAAAGTCAACAAAAGTCAACTTGACCCAAAATGACTTCCAAAATCTATACATGTTTATTATATAACTTATATATAGTCGTTTTATATATTTAAATATATTTATCAGATCTTATTATACTAAATAATACAAGTCATTTATTAATAAATAAAAATTTATATTTAAATTCATATATGATAAAAATATACTTTTATATATCTCAAGTAATAAAATTTATAAAATTCACTTGATATCATAAAAATATAGTGGTATGTATTATTAATTTAATTATATTACGTGTGGTAAAAATATCTTTGTACGCATATTTATTTGATTAAATAATATTGATAATAACAATAATGATACAAATAATAAAATGATAGTTTCAATAAAAATATTAATTTTTAGTAATAAAGATAATTTTAGTAATAACATCAACTGATAACAATTATAATAATAGTTTTAATAATAATATTAAAATTAATAATAATTCAGTTGGCCATATCTTTTAATCCGTTCATCGAACCCACACGATTTCTAAATGAAAAGTTATTAATTTTTCTTTAGCTTTTTAGCGACATGCATATCATATACCTTATCTCAGTAGCATATGTATCAAATTTGTGATTTATCATAAACTATTTAACGACGAAACTAAGCATACAAACATGCATAATCATATATACTCGAGCACTAGTCAGGGATACACTATGAATATAAAAAAAATAAGATATGAATGCTCACGTATCAATATTGTGATTGAATATTGCAGGAAAGTACGTAGACGCAACGAAAATGATAAACGTTAGGTTGACCTCACGAGCAATACCCTCGAACAATACACATAACCTCCATAGCTATAACCCATAATTTCCTTAGCTCTATCCCGTTTGAAAACTTATTTTGAAATCGTCTGAATATAACTCCGTCGTAGTATTTTATGTATACTAATAATATCTTGAAATAATACTAAATAAATATAAATATGTAATTCGATTGAGAGAGTTTAGAGAAATATATTTTCAAGTTTCTATGAAATAATGAAACCTATTGAATTCTATTTATAATAGATTTTTGAATTATTAAAGTGAATTATTAAAGTATGAATTATTAAAGTGAATTATTAAAGTATGAATTGTTAAAGTGAATTATTAAAGTATGAATTATTAAAGTGAATTATTAAAGTATGAATTATTAAAGTGAATTATTAAAGTTAAAGTAAAGTAAAAGTAAAGTAAAAGTAAAGTAAAGGTAAAGTTAAAGTATAGTAAAAGTATAAAACTATGTACGTATAATACGCGTATAAATATATTTAATATTAATTTAAATCGTTATATCATAAAACATTTTAGAAAAGTAGAATTATATATATTCATAATAGGTTTCAAGTTTTTAAATTACAGTCTGTTGGTGAAGTATGGGATAAAGTTCAAAGGTTTAATAAACATATGAAATCATCTTAATAAAAAATTTCGAGTTACTTAACTTGTCGATATCCAACATCTAAGTTATTTACACTTCACGTTCTTACTTATAGATCACTTTACCATTTTTCGAATATTGTCAAAAAGAATAGATTTCTTAAATCACAGTGGACCTCATAACATTGGCCCGTAATCATATCATAATGTATCTGATAATTCAATCATTTGATATTATCTCTTAATTCTGTCGATAAATATATCGAAACAAATACGTTCATGTAAAGTATCATATATATCAAATACTTTGTTAATGTTTTTAGTTATTATATATTATATATACATATCTATATACACATAATTGTTCGTGAATCGTCGAACACGATCAAAGGGTAATTGATTACATGAATGTAGTTCCAAACTTTTTGAGATTCAACATTACAAATTCTGCTTATCGTGTCGAAAACATATAAAGGTTAGGTTTAAATTTGGTCAAAAATTTCCGGGTCGTCACAGTACCTACCCGTTAAAGAAATTTCGTCCCGAAATTTGATCGAGGTTGTCATGGCTAACTTTAAAAATGTTTTCATGACGAATATGAGTTGATAAATAGAGTTTTATCATCATTGAATAATATAGATAAAACAATTTGATTACGCGAAGAGTATAAGTGAAGCTATCGCAAGAGAGTGAAATGAGTAAACGTATATTCATTTTAACCGATGATGTAGTTATGATTGATTTCCGGAATTCATGGAATTTAAAGAAAATCTTTGCAATAAGATTTAGTTCTTCGGTGATTAAGGAAATCAGGATTTTATTTGATTAAATGCGATAATCTGTCTCGATTTTTCTGTCTGATGTTTTACTATAAATCCACCCCCTTCGTTTCTTTATTTCCACATCTCACACCTTCTAGTCTTTCTCCCCAATTCATACTTTAAAGCATTCGTTAATATGCTTCATCCAGTATTGATTCTTGATATACTCTTAACTTTCATATCTGTCATTCTTCTTTTTCATCTACCACCGGAGGAAGTTATTTTCTTCTACCATTACCTTGGGGTTATTGTGTTTTTCATTCTCCCGTGTCTTTATATTGCTATACGCATTGATATACAAGGTTTGTAATTTCGGGGTTGTTATCGGGCTTTATATTCTCCATTATATTTCGAAGCTTCATGCTTTCGTTTTCTCTTCTCGACCTTAAGTCAAGCGGATAATGGTCCAGAATTTGTAGATATGAATTTTTGGATGAACATAGTTAATGTTCCAAGAAGAAAATCGTAATGGCATGATCTTGATTTGGCAAATTACCAGAATATCCAAAAATATAGAGCTATCAAGATGATATGTTCTTAATATGTTTGGAAATTGGGTAGAATGTAAGAGTTGTGTAAATAGTATATGATGACGGTATGTTCTGTGAATCATCACATTCCATTAGAAACTCAGTATGACTTACTGTAATATAATCACATTGATCAAGTATCATTATATTATACTAACTCGTGCTTCAGTTCCCAACATTACTTCAAAAACATTCCTATTTTAAATTCGAATTTCTTTTTTTTTTCTTCAGAATTTAGAAACTAACACAGTTTCTTTTTATGTTGTAACGTAGATATTGCGAATAGATAGAAGATTTCGGATAAGAATAGTTTTGAAAATATCTTCAGGAATATCGAAGATATTTATAATAAAAGATACGATGATATCTTAGAATTCTTAACATAGATGGATGATGAAGAAGATTTGTCTGTGAAGGTTTAGAATAAGAAGTAAGGTGTTTGCTAACGATTTCAGTAGACACTGAATCATTTGGATCCTTTGAAGGCAGGTTTAGTCTTTATGATTTGTCCACAGCCTCCTTCATGGTCTGCTCAATTCGTTTTCCAGTTTCAAACCTTCTTTTTTTCTCAGCTTTACCACCATACTATTCTTTATCATCAAACTTTTGACTGTTAAAGTCGTTTACAGTTTTTGCTGCTTCATCAGCATTTTTCCAATTTCAGAGAACTAGTTCATAGTTTGGGATGTTTTTCAGAAAATTCACATTCGAAGTATGTAAGTCTAGGAGATAAACGTTATATGTATACATATAACTTTTGACGTAAAATTGTAGCGAAATTCAAAATACTGATTGCTAATTCCCAGTAGTTGGTGTGACAATTATTGTTACAGGATGTAGGTAAGTACATGATGGGGTTTTAATGAATAAGTATAGTGGCTTTTCGGAGAGGCTTAAGTCGAAGGTTAATGAAGTCGTTGATAAGTTTACTGCTAATGTGGCGCGATATGAAAGGTTCCCCGGTAACAATGTTGAAGGGGTAATTGTTATAATAAGGTTTATTCGTATAAACAAATGAAGGTGATTTGTTGAAGCTATGACAAAACTGTCTATTTTGAAAAGAGATTGAAAAATTATATTTGGTAATAAATATCAAAGGATCTGACACGGATACGTGTTAAACTATAACTTTGGTTTCGAGAGCTTTTCAGGTTCATGACAGTGGGTAATGTGTGGTTGGATCATCATCTCGCATGTCTTTAAGAATTTCGAAGTGTTTGAACACATATTGTAATTGTTAATATACATATGATGTTCTAAGATTTTGAATGATACAAATATTTTTGTGAGTTTCATGAATAGAAATGAGGTTCTAGGTGAAATGTCCCGTTCTTATTGATTAAAAACGTTCCATATTAATTGATTTTGTTGCGAGGTTTTGACCTCTATATGAGACGTTTTTCAAAGACTGCATTCATTTTTAAAACAAACCATAACCTTTATTTCATAAATAAAGGTTTAAAAAGCTTTACGTAGATTATCAAATAATGATAATCTAAAATATCCTGTTTACACACGACCATTACATAATGGTTTACAATACAAATATGTTACATCGAAATCAGTTTCTTGAATGCAGTTTTTACACAATATCATACAAACATGGACTCCAAATCTTGTCCTTATTTTAGTATGCAACAGCGGAAGCTCTTAATATTCACCTGAGAATAAACATGCTTTAAACGTCAACAAAAATGTTGGTGAGTTATAGGTTTAACCTATATATATCAAATCGTAACAATAGACCACAAGATTTCATATTTCAATACACATCCCATACATAGAGATAAAAATCATTCATATGGTGAACACCTGGTAACCGACATTAACAAGATGCATATATAAGAATATCCCCATCATTCCGGGACACCCTTCGGATATGATATAAATTTCGAAGTACTAAAGCATCCGGTACTTTGGATGGGGTTTGTTAGGCCCAATAGATCTATCTTTAGGATTCGCGTCAATTAGGGTGTCTGTTCCCTAATTCTTAGATTACCAGACTTAATAAAAAGGGGCATATTCGATTTTGATAATTCAACCATAGAATGTAGTTTCACGTACTTGTGTCTATTTTGTAAATCATTTATAAAACCTGCATGTATTCTCATCCCAAAAATATTAGATTTTAAAAGTGGGACTATAACTCACTTTCACAGATTTTTACTTCGTCGGGAAGTAAGACTTGGCCACTGGTTGATTCACGAACCTATAACAATATATACATATATATCAAAGTATGTTCAAAATATATTTACAACACTTTTAATATATTTTGATGTTTTAAGTTTATTAAGTCAGCTGTCCTCGTTAGTAACCTACAACTAGTTGTCCACAGTTAGATGTACAGAAATAAATCGATAAATATTATCTTGAATCAATCCACGACCCAGTGTATACGTATCTCAGTATTGATCACAACTCAAACTATATATATTTTGGAATCAACCTCAACCCTGTATAGCTAACTCCAACATTCACATATAGAGTGTCTATGGTTGTTCCGAAATATATATAGATGTGTCGACATGATAGGTCGAAACATTGTATACGTGTCTATGGTATCTCAAGATTACATAATATACAATACAAGTTGATTAAGTTATGGTTGGAATAGATTTGTTACCAATTTTCACGTAGCTAAAATGAGAAAAATTATCCAATCTTGTTTTACCCATAACTTCTTCATTTTAAATCCGTTTTGAGTGAATCAAATTGCTATGGTTTCATATTGAACTATATTTTATGAATCAAAACAGAAAAAGTATAGGTTTATAGTCGGAAAAATAAGTTACAAGTCGTTTTTGTAAAGGTAGTCATTTCAGTCGAAAGAACGACGTCTAGATGACCATTTTAGAAAACATACTTCCACTTTGAGTTTAACCATAATTTTTGGATATAGTTTCATGTTCATAATAAAAATCATTTTCCCAGAATAAAAACTTTTAAATCAAATTTTATCATAGTTTTTAATTAACTAACCCAAAACAGCCCGCAGTGTTACTACGACGGCGTAAATCCGGTTTTACGGTGTTTTTCGTGTTTCCAGGTTTTAAATCATTAAGTTAGCATATCATATAGATATAGAACATGTGTTTAGTTGATTTTAAAAGTCAAGTTAGAAGGATTAACTTTTGTTTGCGAACAAGTTTAGAATTAACTAAACTATGTTCTAGTGATTACAAGTTTAAACCTTCGAATAAGATAGCTTTATATGTATGAATCGAATGATGTTATGAACATCATTACTACCTTAAGTTCCTTGGATAAACCTACTGGAAAAGAAAAAAATGGATCTAGCATCAATGGATCCTTGGATGGCTCGAAGTTCTTGAAGCAAAATCATGACACGAAAACAAGTTCAAGTAAGATCATCACTTGAAATAAGATTGTTATAGTTATAGAAATTGAACCAAAGTTTGAATATGATTATTACCTTGTATTAGAATGATAACCTACTGTAAGAAACAAATATTTCTTGAGGTTGGATGATCACCTTACAAGATTGGAAGTGAGCTAGCAAACTTGAAAGTATTCTTGATTTTATGTAACTAGAACTTGTAGAATATATGAAGAACACTTAGAACTTGAAGATAGAACTTGAGAGAGATTAATTAGATGAAGAAAATTGAAGAATGAAAGTGTTTGTAGGTGTTTTTGGTCGTTGGTGTATGGATTAGATATAAAGGATATGTAATTTTGTTTTCATGTAAATAAGTCATGAATGATTACTCATATTTTTGTAATTTTATGAGATATTTCATGCTAGTTGCCAAATGATGGTTCCCACATGTGTTAGGTGACTCACATGGGCTGCTAAGAGCTGATCATTGGAGTGTATATACCAATAGTACATACATCTAAAAGCTGTGTATTGTACGAGTACGAATACGGGTGCATACGAGTAGAATTGTTGATGAAACTGAACGAGGATGTAATTGTAAGCATTTTTGTTAAGTAGAAGTATTTTGATAAGTGTATTGAAGTCTTTAAAAAGTGTATAAATACATATTAAAACACTACATGTATATACATTTTAACTGAGTCGTTAAGTCATCGTTAGTCGTTACATGTAAGTGTTGTTTTGAAACCTTTAGGTTAACGATCTTGTTAAATGTTGTTAACCCAATGTTTATAATATCAAATGAGATTTTAAATTATTATATTATCATGATATTATCATGTATGAATATCTCTTAATATGATATATATACATAAAATGTCTTTACAACGATAATCGTTACATATATGTCTCGTTTAAAAATCATTAAGTTAGTAGTCTTGTTTTTACATATGTAGTTCATTGTTAATATACTTAATGATATGTTTACTTATCATGTTAACTATATATATATCCATATATATGTCATCATATAGTTTTTACAAGTTTTAACGTTCGTGAATCACCGGTCAACTTGGGTGGTCAATTGTCTATATGAAACATATTTCAATTAATCAAGTCTTAACAAGTTTGATTGCTTAACATGTTGGAAACATTTAATCATGTAAATATCAATCTCAATTAATATATATAAACATAAACATGGAAAAGTTCGGGTCACTACAGTACCTACCCGTTAAATAAATTTCGTCCCGAAATTTTAAGCTGTTGAAGGTGTTGACGAATCTTCTGGAAATAGATGCGGGTATTTCTTCTTCATCTGATCTTCACACTCCCAGGTGAACTCGGGTCCTCTACGAGCATTCCATCGAACCTTAACAATTGGTATCTTGTTTTGCTTAAGTCTTTTAACCTCACGATCCATTATTTCGACGGGTTCTTCGATGAATTGAAGTTTTTCGTTGATTTGGATTTCATCTAACGGAATAGTGAGATCTTCTTTAGCAAAACATTTCTTTAAATTCGAGACGTGGAAAGTGTTATGTACATCCGCGAGTTGTTGAGGTAACTCTACTCGGTAAGCTACTGGTCCGATACGATCAATAATCTTGAATGGTCCAATATACCTTGGATTTAATTTCCCTCGTTTACCAAATCGAACAACGCCTTTCCAAGGTGCAACTTTAAGCATGACCATCTCTCCAATTTCAAATTCTATATCTTTTCTTTTAATGTCAGCGTAGCTCTTTTGTCGACTTTGGGCGGTTTTCAACCGTTGTTGAATTTGGATGATCTTCTCGGTAGTTTCTTGTATAATCTCCGGACCCGTAATCTGTCTATCCCCCACTTCACTCCAACAAATCGGAGACCTGCACTTTCTACCATAAAGTGCTTCAAACGGCGCCATCTCAATGCTTGAATGGTAGCTGTTGTTGTAAGAAAATTCTGCTAACGGTAGATGTCGATCCCAACTGTTTCCGAAATCAATAACACATGCTCGTAGCATGTCTTCAAGCATTTGTATCGTCCTTTCGCTCTGCCCATCAGTTTGTGGATGATAGGTAGTACTCATGTCTAGACGAGTTCCTAATGCTTGCTGTAATGTCTGCCAGAATCTTGAAATAAATCTGCCATCCCTATCAGAGATAATAGAGATTGGTATTCCATGTCTGGAGACGACTTCCTTCAAATACAGTCGTGCTAACTTCTCCATCTTGTCATCTTCTCTTATTGGCAGGAAGTGTGCTGATTTGGTGAGACGATCAACTATTACCCAAATAGTATCAAAACCACTTGCAGTCCTTGGCAATTTAGTGATGAAATCCATGGTAATGTTTTCCCATTTCCATTCCGGGATTTCGGGTTGTTGAAGTAGACCTGATGGTTTCTGATGCTCAGCTTTGACCTTAGAACACGTCAAACATTCTCCTACGTATTTAGCAACATCGGCTTTCATACCCGGCCACCAAAAATGTTTCTTGAGATCCTTGTACATCTTCCCCGTTCCAGGATGTATTGAGTATCTGGTTTTATGAGCTTCTCTAAGTACCATTTATCTCATATCTCCAAATTTTTGTACCCAAATCCTTTCAGCCCTATACCGGGTTCCGTCTTCCCGAATATTAAGATGCTTCTCCGATCCTTTGGGTATTTCATCCTTTAAATTTCCCTCTTTTAAAACTCCTTGTTGCGCCTCCTTTATTTGAGTAGTAATGTTATTATGAATCATTATATTCATAGATTTTACTCAAATGGGTTCTCTGTCCTTCCTGCTCAAGGCATCGGCTACCACATTTGCCTTCCCCGGGTGGTAACGAATCTCAAAGTCGTAATCATTCAATAATTCAATCCACCTACGCTGCCTCATATTCAGTTGTTTCTGATTAAATATGTGTTGAAGACTTTTGTAGTCGGTATATATAATACTTTTGACCCCATATAAGTAGTGCCTCCAAGTCTTTAATGCAAAAACAACCGCGCCTAATTCCAAATCATGCGTCGTATAATTTTGTTCGTGAATCTTCAATTGTCTAGACGCATAAGCAATCACCTTCGTTCGTTGCATTAATACACAACCGAGACCTTGCTTTGATGCATCACAATAAATCACAAAATCATCATTCCCTTCAGGCAATGACAATATAGGTGCCGTAGTTAGCTTTTTCTTTAATAACTGAAACGCTTTCTCTTGTTCATCATTCCATTCAAATTTCTTCCCTTTATGCGTTAATGCAGTCAAGGGTTTTGCTATTCTGGAAAAGTCTTGGATGAACCTTCTGTAGTAACCAGCTAGTCCTAAAAACTGGCGTATGTGTTTCGGAGTTTTCGGGGTTTCCCACTTTTCAACAGTTTCTATCTTTGCCGGATCCACCTTAATACCTTCTTTGTTCACTATGTGACCGAGGAATTGAACTTCTTCCAACCAAAATGCACACTTTGAAAACTTAGCGTACAATTCTTCCTTCCTCAATACTTCTAACACCTTTCTCAAATGTTCACCGTGTTCTTGGTCATTCTTTGAGTAAATAAGTATGTCATCAATGAAAACAATGACAAACTTGTCAAGGTATGGTCCACACACTCGGTTCATAAGGTCCATGAACACAGCTGGTGCATTAGTTAAACCAAACGGCATGACCATAAACTCGTAATGACCGTAACGTGTTCTGAAAGCAGTCTTTGGAATATCATCTTCTTTCACCCGTATTTGATGATACCCGGAACGTAAGTCAATCTTTGAATAAACAGACGAGCCTTGTAGTTGATCAAATAAGTCATCGATTCTCGGTAGTGGGTAGCGGTTCTTGATGGTAAGTTTGTTCAACTCTCGGTAGTCGATACACAACCTGAATGTACCATCTTTCTTCTTGACAAACAAAACAGGAGCTCCCCACGGTGATGTGCTTGGTCGAATG
Organism: Rutidosis leptorrhynchoides; assembly: GCF_046630445.1. NCBI lineage: Eukaryota > Viridiplantae > Streptophyta > Magnoliopsida > Asterales > Asteraceae > Rutidosis > Rutidosis leptorrhynchoides. Next base: position 213,181,200 of record NC_092343.1, read on the forward strand.
AAACCACGCTCTAAAAGTTCTTGTAATTGGCTTTGTAGTTCTTTCATCTCGCTGGGTGCGAGTCTGTAAGGAGCACGAGCTATTGGTGCAGCTCCTGGTACAAGATCTATTTGAAATTCAACGGATCGATGTGGGGGTAATCCCGGTAATTCTTTCGGAAATACATCAGGAAATTCTTTTGCGACGGGAACATCATTGATGCTCTTTTCTTCAGTTTGTACTTTCTCGACGTGTGCTAGAACAGCATAGCAACCTTTTCTTATTAGTTTTTGTGCCTTCAAATTACTAATAAGATGTAGCTTCGTGTTGCCCTTTTCTCCGTACACCATTAAGGGTTTTCCTTTTTCTCGTATAATACGAATTGCATTTTTGTAACAAACGATCTCCGCTTTCACTTCTTTCAACCAGTCCATACCGATTATCACATCAAAACTCCCTAACTCTACTGGTATCAAATCAATCTTAAATGTTTCGCTAACCAGTTTAATTTCTCGATTCCGACATATATTATCTGCTGAAATTAATTTACCATTTGCTAATTCGAGTAAAAATTTACTATCCAAAGGCGTCAATGGACAACTTAATTTAGCACAAAAATCTCTACTCATATAGCTTCTATCCGCACCCGAATCAAATAAAACGTAAGCAGATTTATTGTCAATAAGAAACGTACCCGTAACAAGCTCCGGGTGTTCCTGTGCCTCTGCCGCATTAATATTGAAAACTCTTCCACGGCCTTGTCCATTCGTGTTCTCCTGGTTCGGGCAATTTCTAATAATGTGGCCCGGTTTTCCACATTTATAACAAACTACATTGGCATAACTTGCTCCGACACTACTTGCTCCGCCATTACTCGTTCCGACACCATTTGTTCCTTTCGTTCTATTAACCCCTGGTCCGTAGACCTCACACTTCGCCGTGCTATGACCATTTCTTTTACACTTGTTGCAAAATTTGGTGCAGAACCCCGAGTGATTCTTTTCACACCTTTGGCATAGCTGCTTCTGATTGTTGTTGTTGTTGCGGTTATTATTGTTGTTGGGATGATTGTTGTAGTTGCTGTTGTTGTTGTTGTTGGGCCGTTTGTTGTAGTTGCGATTGATGTTGCGATTGTTGGGATAATTGTTGCGATTATTGTTGTAATTGCTGTTGTTATTGTATTGGTGATTCTTATCACCGTTTTCCTCCCACTTTCTTTTGACTTGCTTCACATTGGCCTCTTCAGCAGTCTGTTCTTTAATTCTTTCTTCAATTTGGTTCACGAGTTTGTGAGCCATTCTACATGCCTGTTGTATGGAGGCGGGCTCGTGTGAACTTATATCTTCTTGGATTCTTTCCGGTAATCCTTTCACAAACGCGTCGATCTTCTCTTCCTCATCTTCGAATGCTCCCGGACACAATAGGCACAATTCTGTGAATCTTCTTTCGTACGTGGTAATATCAAATCCTTGGGTTCGTAACCCTCTAAGTTCTGTCTTGAGCTTATTGACCTCGGTTCTGGGACGGTACTTCTCGTTCATCAAGTGCTTGAATGCTGACCACGGTAGTGCGTACGCATCGTCTTGTCCCACTTGCTCTAGATAGGTATTCCACCATGTTAACGCAGAACCTGTGAAGGTATGCGTAGCGTACTTTACTTTGTCCTCTTCAGTACACTTACTTATGGCAAACACCGATTCGACCTTCTCGGTCCACCATTTCAATCCGATCGGTCCTTCGGTTCCATCAAATTCCAAAGGTTTGCAGGCAGTGAATTCTTTATAGGTGCATCCTACACGATTTCCTGTACTGCTAGATCCAAGGTTATTGTTGGTATGTAGCGCAGCCTGTACTGCGGCTATGTTTGAAGCTAGAAAAGTACGGAATTCCTCTTCATTCATATTCACGGTGTGTCGAGTAGTCGGTGCCATTTCCTTCAAAATAGTTAAATGGAACAAGTTAATCATACAGAATATTAAGAGTAGTTAATAGTATTTCGTAGCATAATATGAACTCATTTATAAAAGCTTTTTCTTCATATTAGCGTTTTATAAGTTTAAATTCGGGTAGTTCCTACCCGTTAAGTTCATACTTAGTAGCTAATATACAATTCAACTACTACAATTCTATATGAAAAACTGATTATAATAATATTTCGCGTTCAAACTTTTATACAATATTTTACAAACTTACAATACCGCTTATTTTACATAAAGCATGAAATATAGCACACAATAACTTTGATACAAGATAGTTGTGAAGATAATTCTAGCTAGTACACAAGTCGTTCAGCAAAGGCAATAAAGACACGTAATTCATACGTCCAGAAACAAGTCATGCATTCTGGTTTTACTAGGACTACTTCCCATCCTTGGTCTTGTGCAACATAACCGTTATGGCCGTTGATAAGACAGCGTGTTGTAACGTCATCAAAGGGACGAGGGTTACGTAATGTCCAACAGTCCCGTAATAATCTAAAAACCTCATTTCTTACCCCAATTACCGACTCCGTCACTTGTGGGAACGTTTTGTTTAATAGTTGTAGCCCGATGTTCTTGTTCTCACTTTGGTGAGAAGCGAACATTACTAATCCGTAAGCATAACATGCTTCTTTATGTTGCATGTTAGCCGCTTTTTCTAAATCACGAAGTCCAATATTCGGATATATTGAGTCAAAATAATTTCTTAACCCATTGCGTAAAATAGCATTTGGGTTCCCCGCAATATATGCGTCAAAGTAAACACATCGTAACTTATGGATTTCCCAATGTGATATCCCCCATCTTCCGAACGAAAGCCTTTTATAAACCAAGGCATTCTTGGAACGTTCTTCGAATGTCTTACAAACTAATCTCGCCTTAAATAGTTGTGCCGAAGAATTTTGACCGACTCTAGACAAGATTTCATCAATCATGTCTCCGGGTAGGTCTCTTAAAATATTGGGTTGTCTATCCATTTTGTGTTTTTATACTGTAAAATAGACAAGAGTTAGATTCATAAAAAAAAAATACTTATTAATACAAGCAATTTTTCCATATATCATAAAGCATAAGCACACTATATTACATATATTACACCACACGAATACAACTATCTTATTCCGACTCGCTTGTTTCTTCTTCTTCGGTTTTGGTTCGTTTTGCCAAGTTTCTAGGGATATATGATGTTCCCCTAATACGAGCCGTCGTGATCCACATTGGTTTAGAAAAACCTGGTGGTTTAGAGGTTCCCGGGTCATTGTTACAACTTAAGGACTTCGGGGGTTGACGATACATATAAAGTTCATCGGGGTTGGAATTAGATTTCTCTATTTTTATGCCCTTTCCCTTATTATTTTCTTTTGCCTTTTTAAATTCAGTTGGGGTAATTTCTATAACATCATCGGAATTCTCGTCGGAATCCGATTCATCGGAGAATTGGTAATCCTCCCAATATTTTGCTTCCTTGGCGGAAACACCATTTACCATAATTAACCTTGGTCGGTTGGTTGAGGATTTTCTTTTACTTAACCGTTTTATTATTTCCCCCACCGGTTCTATTTCTTCATCCGGTTCCGATTCTTCTTCCGGTTCCGATTCTTCTTCCGGTTCCGACTCTTCTTCCGGTTCCTCTTCGGGAACTTGTGAATCAGTCCACGAATCATTCCAATTTACATTTGACTCTTCATTATTATTAGGTGAGTCAATGGGACTTGTTCTAGAGGTAGACATCTATCACATAATATCAAACGCGTTAAGAGATTAATATATCACATAATATTCACATGTTAAAAATATATAGTTTCCAACAAAATTTGTTAAGCAATCATTTTTCAAGTAAACACGGTCGAAGTCCAGACTCACTAATGCATCCTAACAAACTCGATAAGACACACTAATGCAAAATTCTGGTTCTCTAAGACCAACGCTCGGATACCAACTGAAATGTCCCGTTCTTATTGATTAAAAACGTTCCATATTAATTGATTTCGTTGCGAGGTTTTGACCTCTATATGAGACATTTTTCAAAGACTGCATTCATTTTTAAAACAAACCATAACCTTTATTTCATAAATAAAGGTTTAAAAAGCTTTACGTAGATTATCAAATAATGATAATCTAAAATATCCTGTTTACACACGACCATTACATAATGGTTTACAATACAAATATGTTACATCGAAATCAGTTTCTTGAATGCAGTTTTTACACAATATCATACAAACATGGACTCCAAATCTTGTCCTTATTTTAGTATGCAACAGCGGAAGCTCTTAATATTCACCTGAGAATAAACATGCTTTAAACGTCAACAAAAATGTTGGTGAGTTATAGGTTTAACCTATATATATCAAATCGTAACAATAGACCACAAGATTTCATATTTCAATACACATCCCATACATAGAGATAAAAATCATTCATATGGTGAACACCTGGTAACCGACATTAATAAGATGCATATATAAGAATATCCCCATCATTCCGGGACACCCTTCGGATATGATATAAATTTCGAAGTACTAAAGCATCCGGTACTTTGGATGGGGTTTGTTAGGCCCAATAGATCTATCTTTAGGATTCGCGTCAATTAGGGTGTCTATCCCTAATTCTTAGATTACCAGACTTAATAAAAAGGGGCATATTCGATTTTGATAATTCAACCATAGAATGTAGTTTCACGTACTTGTGTCTATTTTGTAAATCATTTATAAAACCTGCATGTATTCTCATCCCAAAAATATTAGATTTTAAAAGTGGGACTATAACTCACTTTCACAGATTTTTACTTCGTCGGGAAGTAAGACTTGGCCACTGGTTGATTCACGAACCTATAACAATATATACATATATATGAAAGTATGTTCAAAATATATTTACAACACTTTTAATATATTTTGATGTTTTAAGTTTATTAAGTCAGCTGTCCTCGTTAGTAACCTACAACTAGTTGTCCACAGTTAGATGTACAGAAATAAATCGATAAATATTATCTTGAATCAATCCACGACCCAGTGTATACGTATCTCAGTATTGATCACAACTCAAACTATATATATTTTGGAATCAACCTCAACCCTGTATAGCTAACTCCAACATTCACATATAGAGTGTCTATGGTTGTTCCGAAATATATATAGATGTGTCGACATGATAGGTCGAAACATTGTATACGTGTCTATGGTATCTCAAGATTACATAATATACAATACAAGTTGATTAAGTTATGGTTGGAATAGATTTGTTACCAATTTTCACGTAGCTAAAATGAGAAAAATTATCCAATCTTGTTTTACCCATAACTTCTTCATTTTAAATCCGTTTTGAGTGAATCAAATTGCTATGGTTTCATATTGAACTATATTTTATGAATCTAAACAGAAAAAGTATAGGTTTATAGTCGGAAAAATAAGTTACAAGTCGTTTTTGTAAAGGTAGTCATTTCAGTCGAAAGAACGACGTCTAGATGACCATTTTAGAAAACATACTTCCACTTTGAGTTTAACCATAATTTTTGGATATAGTTTCATGTTCATAATAAAAATCATTTTCTCAGAATAACAACTTTTAAATCAAAGTTTATCATAGTTTTTAATTAACTAACCCAAAACAGCCCGCGGTGTTACTACGACGGCGTAAATCCGGTTTTACGGTGTTTTTCGTGTTTCCAGGTTTTAAATCATTAAGTTAGCATATCATATAGATATAGAACATGTGTTTAGTTGATTTTAAAAGTCAAGTTAGAAGGATTAACTTTTATTTGCGAACAAGTTTAGAATTAACTAAACTATGTTCTAGTGATTACAAGTTTAAACCTTCGAATAAGATAGCTTTATATGTATGAATCGAATGATGTTATGAACATCATTACTACCTTAAGTTCCTTGGATAAACCTACTGGAAAAGAGAAAAATGGATCTAGCTTCAACGGATCCTTAGATGGCTCGAAGTTCTTGAAGCAGAATCATGACACGAAAACAAGTTCAAGTAAGATCATCACTTGAAATAAGATTGTTATAGTTATAGAAATTGAACCAAAGTTTGAATATGATTATTACCTTGTATTAGAATGATAACCTACTGTAAGAAACAAAGATTTCTTGAGGTTGGATGATCACCTTACAAGATTGGAAGTGAGCTAGCAAACTTGAAAGTATTCTTGATTTTATGAAACTAGAACTTTTGGAATTTATGAAGAACACTTAGAACTTGAAGATAGAACTTGAGAGAGATCAATTAGATGAAGAAAATTGAAGAATTAAAGTGTTTGTAGGTGTTTTTGGTCGTTGGTGTATGGATTAGATATAAAGGATATGTAATTTTGTTTTCATGTAAATAAGTCATGAATGATTACTCATATTTTTGTAATTTTATGAGATATTTCATGCTAGTTGCCAAATGATGGTTACCACATGTGTTAGGTGACTCACATGGGCTGCTAAGAGCTGATCATTGGAGTGTATATACCAATATTACATACATCTAAAAGCTGTGTATTGTACGAGTACGAATACGGGTGCATACGAGTAGAATTGTTGATGAAACTGAATGAGGATGTAATTGTAAGCATTTTTGTTAAGTAGAAGTATTTTGATAAGTGTATTGAAGTCTTTCAAAAGTGTATAAATACATATTAAAACACTACATGTATATACATTTTAACTGAGTCGTTAAGTCATCGTTAGTCGTTACATGTAAGTGTTGTTTTGAAACCTTTAGGTTAACGATCTTGTTAAATGTTGTTAACCCAATGTTTATAATATCAAATGAGATTTTAAATTATTATATTATCATGATATTATCATGTATGAATATCTCTTAATATGATATATATATATACATTAAATGTCTTTACAACGATAATCGTTACATATATGTCTCGTTTAAAAATCATTAAGTTAGTAGTCTTGTTTTTACATATGTAGTTCATTGTTAATATACTTAATGATATGTTTACTTATCATAGTATCATGTTAACTATATATATATATCCATATATATGTCATCATATAGTTTTTACAAGTTTTAACGTTCGTGAATCACCGGTCAACTTGGGTGGTCAATTGTCTATATGAAACATATTTCAATTAATCAAGTCTTAACAAGTTTGATTGCTTAACATGTTGGAAACATTTAATCATGTAAATATCAATCTCAATTAATATATATAAACATAAACATGGAAAAGTTCGGGTCACTACACTAGGACAGTTTTGAAGTCAAAGTATAGTTTTGAAAGATATAGAAATCTAAGAGTGATGATTTCGGTTATATCTTGAATCGAATTCTGAGATTTCAAAATCAGAATATGTAATTAGATTTTGAATGAGTATGGTTGTTTTGATTTCTATAAAAGAATGTATATTGTTGTGAAAGTAGGGAGTATAATAGGTGATTTGTTGAATCAGATTCGAAGAATGTAACATATTAATTGTGAATTTATATATCTCTCGGGTATTACCTACCCGTTAAAAAAAAATTTCACAATTAATATTTTGTACAAAAGAATTTTATTACAGTCTTTATGGAAATATATATGTGTATATTTCTTCAGATGTAATATAGATTTAATGAGTTAATATTAAATTAAACTCATTTGATTTATGGTTAAGGCTATGATAGATAATTTCTAAACTTTAGAAATTACATAATCGTCGTAGAATGTTTCCCCAATGAAGTTATTAATCAATACTTCATCATTGTGGTATTCCTTGGTATCTACATGGTGTATGACGTCGATGCTCGTGGGACAGATTGTGAAGTTGAGGTTTGCGATGCGGTTGTTGTTGGTGGTGGTAATGGTACTGTTGATGTTGTTGATGGTGGTACTCGTTATGCTGCTGGTGCTGCTACTGGTGTTTGTAACCTTTGCACCATATTCTCCAAAGCCACTACCCGAGCGCGAAGCTCGTTGACTTCTTCTATTACACCGGGGTAATTGTCGGTTCGGACGAGCAGATAGATAAGATCTAGAATTTGGTTTAGTATATAATCATGACGAGATACTCTGGAAATGAGAGAGAAAATGGTGTTTCAGACAGGTTCGTCGGTAAGTTCTTCAGGTTCATTGTCAAGAGGGCAATGTGGTGGATGAAAGGGATCACCTTCTTCTTGTCTCCAATGGTTAAGTAGATTACGAACCCATCCCCAATTCATCTAAAATAGATGATGGCTAATTGGTTGATCCATTCCGGTCACGCTGCTTTCGGAGCTCATGTGGAAATCCATATCGGCATAGCTGTCGGAATTCGAGGAACTCGAACTGGTTGAGGGATCCATCTTGTATGATCAGGGAAAGAATTTCTGGTATGAAATAGATTGTAGAATTTAGATTTGGTATTCTTCAATACATAATTTACATATGTATATATAATACCAAAATCCCATAAATTACGGAGGAATCTTTGAAAGATGTCAATCAAAGTTCACAGTAACAGATATGCTAAGATAAGAATTCGTCTATACATTATTATGCAATAAATGTAGAAAAACGCGTCTAGACTTAAGAATGATAAGCAGGTAATTTCCTAAGGATGGTAAGTAGATGATTTCCGACTAAAAATGATAAGCAAAACTTTTGACATGCAGACACGGTCGAAGTCCAGACTCACTAATGCATCTTAACAACTATCAGTTAGACACACTAATGCAAGACCTGGTTCGCTAAGACCACCGCTCTGATACCAACTGAAAGGACCCGTTCATATACATTATAAACGATTCACAATAGTTGATTACATCGCAAGGTATTTGACCTCTATATGATACGTTTTACAAACATTGCATTCGTTTTTAAAAGACAAACTTTCTTTACATCTAAAATTGATGGCATGCATACCATTTCATATTACATCCAACTATAATTGACTTAATATTAATCTTGATGAACTCAATAACTCGAATGCAACGTCTTTCAAAGTATGTCATGAATGACTCCAAGTAATATCCTTAAAATGAGCTAATGCACAGCGGAAGATTTCTTTAATACCTGAGAATAAACATGCTTTAAAGTGTCAACCAAAAGGTTGGTGAGTTCATTACTTTATCATAATCAATCATTTTTGTAATAGTAATAGACCACAAGATTTCTGTTTATAAATATATGTACACTCGCAAGTGTATAAAAGTATTCTATAAGTTGTAGGCACCCGGTAACAAGCCTTAACGTTCATGTTTTACCCTCTGAAGTACACCAGATCAGGTGTGTTTAATATAACCTCGAAGTACTAAAGCATACCATAGTCAGGATGGGGTTTGTCAGGCCCAATAGATCTATCTTTAGGATTCGCGCCTACCGTACATAGACAAGTAGTTTAATGTTACCAAGCTAAGGGCATATTTCTGATTTAAACCCACGTAGAATTAGTTTAATACTTGTGCCTATTTCGTAAAACATTTATAAAAACAGTGCATGTATTCTCAGTCTCAAAAATATATATAAAAGGGAGCAAATGAAACTCACAATACTGTATTTCGTAGCAATTATGTATATGACGGAACTGAACAAGTGCAGGATTTGTCTCGGATTCACGAACCTATATTAAGTATATATATTTATATGTTGGTCAATATCTGTCTAACAATTTAGGTCAAGTCGTAGTGTATCACAATCCTAATGCTCGAGACCGACATGCAAAAGTCAACAAAAGTCAACTTGACCCAAAATGACTTCAAAAATCTATACATGTTTATTATATAACTTATATATAGTCGTTTTATATATTTAAATATATTTATCAGATCTTATTATACTAAATAATACAAGTCATTTATTAATAAATAAAAATTTATATTTAAATTCATATATGATAAAAATATACTTTTATATATCTCAAGTAATAAAATTTATAAAATTCACTTGATATCATAAAAATATAGTGGTATGTATTATTAATGTAATTATATTACGTGTGGTAAAAATATCTTTGTACGCATATTTATTTGATTAAATAATATTGATAATAATAATAATGATACAAATAATAAAATGATAGTTTCAATAAAAATATTAATTTTTAGTAATAAAGATAATTTTAGTAATAACATCAACTGATAACAATTATAATAATAGTTTTAATAATAATATTAAAATTAATAATAATTCAGTTGGCCATATCTTTTAATCCGTTCATCGAACCCACACGATTTCTAAATGAAAAGTTATTAATTTTTCTTTAGCTTTTTAACGACATGCATATCATATACCTTATCTCAGTATCATATGTATCAAATTCGTGATTTATCATAAACTATTTAACGACGAAACTAAGCATACAAACATGCATAATCATATATACTCGAGCACTAGTCAGGGATACACTATGAATATAAAAAAAATAAGAGATGAATGCTCACGTATCAATATTGTGATTCAATATTGCAGGAAAGTACGTAGACGCAACGAAAATGATAAACGTTAGGTTGACCTCACGAGCAATACCCTCGAACAATACCCATAACCTCCATAGCTATAACCCATAATTTCCTTAGCTCTATCCCGTTTGAAAACTTATTTTGAAATCGTCTGAATATAACTCCGTCGTAGTATTTTATGTATACTAATAATATCTTGAAATAATACTAAGTAAATATAAATATGTAATTCGATTGAGAGAGTTTAGAGAAATATATTTTCAAGTTTCTATGAAATAATGAAACCTATTGAATTCTATTTATAATAGATTTTTGAATTATTAAAATGAATTATTAAAGTATGAATTATTAAAGTGAATTATTAAAGTATGAATTATTAAAGTGAATTATTAAAGTATAAATTATTAAAGTGAATTATTAAAGTATGAATTATTAAAGTGAATTATTAAAGTGAATTATTAAAGTTAAAGTAAAGTAAAAGTAAAGTAAAAGTAAAGTAAAGGTAAAGTTAAAGTATAGTAAAAGTATAAAACTAAGTACGTATAATACGCGTATAAATATATTTAATATTAATTTAAATCGTTATATCATAAAACATTTTAGAAAAGTAGAATTATATATATTCATAATAGGTTTCAAGTTTTTAAATTACAGTCTGTTGGTGAAGCATGGGATAAAGTCCAAAGGTTTAATAAACATATGAAATCATCTTAATGAAAAATTTCGAGTTACTTAACTTGTCGATATCCAACATCTAAGTTATTTACACTTCACGTTCTTACTTATAGATCACTTTACCATTTTTCGAATATTGTCAAAAAGAATAGATTTCTTAAATCACAGTGGACCTCATAACATTGGCTCGTAATCATATCATAATGTATCTGATAATTCAATCATTTGATATTATCTCTTAATTCTGTCGATAAATATATCGAAACAAATACGTTCATGTAAAGTATCATATATATCAAATACTTTGTTAATGTTTTCAGTTATTATATATTATATATACACATAATTGTTCGTGAATCGTCGAACACGATCAAAGGGTAATTGATTACATGAATGTAGTTCCAAACTTTTTGAGATTCAACATTACAAATTCTGCTTATCGTGTCGAAAACATATAAAGGTTAGGTTTAAATTTGGTCAGAAATTTCCGGGTCGTCACATGTTTTGTGTTACACCAAGATAAAAACCAACACCATGTTAACCACACACCACCACCACTTAACCACTGCTACAAAATTCCTCATGTTTCTGTTCAAATAACAACCGCCACACTAAACCCATCTTATCACCTTTCTTGCTTTCTTTCTGTCTTCATGTTCGAAACCCACCATTCTCCTTCCATCACCACCACTGTTCAGTACGACCCAATCACCATCACCATTGAAAACCCACCTGCTATCTGTTTCAGCTTTCGACAAACCACCACCATAACCATTAATATTACTGTTTCCGTTTATAAAACATCACCAAAAATCGATTAAATGCTACTGCACCTTTGTTTCTGTTTCCTTTATGAATCACCTTGAAAACTCCATTGTTGCAACTACCACCACACTTGTGTTCTCCTTCTGTTTCAGTTTTTATTTGGCAACCCAAAGAACCAAAACACCATTTACTACTACTATCCTTGTTCAACTTACCACAAAACGGAACCCACCACCTTGTATTTTTTTTTTCTCTTAAAACTACCACCGCCAACATCTTCCTCCTCTACCAGAACCACCATCGACAACCTTCTTTCTTCTCTCTCTTTCCCTCTCTTAATTCTATTTTCATTCGAAACACAACCCATAAAACCTCCTGCAAACCAATAATGTTTCTTTTTGTTTTACAGTCCACCAAAACCATCACTTTAACACCATATTAAACTGTTACAGCCTGCCTGCTACTTCTGTTTTTAACTACCTATTTCGATCACTGAAACCACTGCAACTCACAAAATACTACTGCTGCAGTTTCTATTTCTTTAAGCTGTAAACAGACGACAACCATGCTATTTTTTCTACTGCTGTAAACAACCAGGATTGGCCACCGGAGCACCACCAATTCACTGTACCTAATACAGTAACTATATACTTTTTATGTTGATCAAGTAAACGTAGTGAGAAGGGTGGGATAGGTTCACAATTTAAGTGTGTCAACTAGGAGATAGAATATTAAATTAAAGCACACTATCAAAAAAAGGCATTGTGGAACCAAGTTAGTGATGGCTGATCAATAAAGCTAGCAATTGGATCCAATGTTAAAATTATTCCAATTCTGCCGACACAAAGGGCCATCGTAGGCCTTAAATTCAAACATCATCTTATAAAAAATATATATATATTACTCCATAGTTATAATAATCATTGGTAGGGTCTTGTGACCCTGTCTGTTTGTGCAAACCCCCAAAACCGAGAGCCTGCTTAATTTTTTTTCTATTTTAGATCGAGAGATGGTGATCAAGTTGATACACGATGCAAAGATGCTGAACCGTTAATGATTAATGACGGGATGATTATGATTGTGGTTATAAAGAATGATAATAGTGTTCGATTATAAATACGATGATGATAACGGGTTTGGCAACGATAATAAGATTATGATTTTATGTGATTATGTTGGTGATGAAATACATGATTAATGATAATGTATTATGATGAAACATAACATGATAAATGTGGTAGATGATGATGATATACCACGATTGATGATGATGACGAAGGAGGGCAAAGATGAACAGTGGAGATCGGTTGGAGATGATGACGGTTTGATGATGAACAGATAACGTGCTATTTTTTTATTTCTTCTCTTTTTATCGGCCTAATTTCGGGAATTAAGCAACAGACCACAAAAATTGTTAGGCTTTATTACAAGTAGGCTTCATTCAATCGGGCTTTAAATCAAACTAAGAATAAACTGTTGGGCCGAATTCTATTTTAATTGTTGGGTCGAGATGTTGGGATGGAAGAAGAGAATTGTCGGGTTAAAAAGATTAAACATACAATGTATAACAGAAAGAAATAGATGGTGTTATGGTTAAGGGTATTGTCCTTAAACGAGGGGTCTCAGGTTCAAGTCCTGTCCGAGGCATTTTTTTTAGGAAAAAGCTTTTAAAGGTAGTTAATATTATTATTTTTATAATTATTATCTTATTATGATTATTAGTGTTATTATTATTATTATTATTAGGTATTAAGTATTAGTATCATTAGGTATTAAGTATTAGTATTATTATTATTACCATTACTACTAAACTTATCATTTTATTAAAAACTACTATTATTATTAAAAGCATCATTTTTATTAAAGTTTTCATTTTATTATTATTATTATTATTATTATTATTATTATTATTATTATTATTATTATTATTATTATTAATAGCAATATTATTATCATTACTATTATTATTATAAGCATTATTATTATTAATATCATCTTTATTATCATTGTTAGTAAAATTATTATTATTATAGATATTATAGTTATTAATATTATTACTATTATTATTATAATTATCATTTTTTTACTAAGGATTATCATTTTTTATTAAAGTTATCATTATTACTAAAATTATCATTAAGATTATTATTATTATTATCAATATTATTATTATTATCAATATTATTATTATTATTATCATTATTATTGTTATTTTCATATTAACAATATTATTATTACAAATTAAATATATAAGATATATAATTTAAGATATAATATATAAATTTGTTCGATTACAATTATATGTGTTAATATATATACATGATATAGGTTCGTGAATCCGAGGACAACCCTGCATTGTTCAGTTGTTCAATATCGTCATATGTATTTTTACTACAAAATACATTAAGTGAGTTTCATTTGCTCCCTTTTTAAATGCTTTTGCGATATATATTTTTGGGACTGAGAATACATGCGCTGCTTTTATAACTGTTTTACGAAATAGACACAGGTACTTAAAACTACATTCTATGGCTGGATTATTAAACCGAATATGCCCCTTTTTAGTCTGGTAATCTAAGAATTAGGGAACAGACACCCTAAGTGACGCGAATCCTAAAGATAGATCTATTGGGCCCAACAAGCCCCATCCCAAGTACCGAATGCTTTAGTACTTCGAATTTATCATGTCCGAAGGGTGTCCCGGAATGATGGGGATATTCTATATGCATCTTGTTAAGGTCGGTTACCAGGTGTTCACCATATGAATGATTTTTGTCTCTATGCTTGGGACGTATGTTTATGAGAATTGGAAATATGAAATCTTGTGGTCTATTAAAATTATGAAATGATTATTTATGATAAACCTATGAACTCACCAACCTTTTGGTTGACACTTGAAAGCATGTTTATTCTCAGGTATGAAAGAAATCTTCCGCTGTGCATTTGCTCATGTTAGAGATATTACTTGGAGTCATTCATGACATATTTCAAAAGACGTTGCATTCGAGTCGTTGAGTTCATCAAGATTATTACTAAGTCAATTATAGTTGGATATATTAGGAAATGGCATGCATGCCGTCAACTTTCGATGTAATGAAAGTTTTTCTTTTAAAAACGAATGCAATGTTTATAAAATGTATCATATAGAGGTCAAATACCTCGCGATGTAATCAAATGTAATGTATTCGTCCGGATGGATTAAGATGGGTCATTAGAGTTGGTATCAGAGCGGTGGTCTTAACGAACCAGGTCTTGCATTAGTGTGTCTAACTGATAGTTGTTTAGATGAATTAGTGAGTCTGGACTTCGACCGTGTCTGCATGTCAAAAGTTTTGCTTATCATTTAGTGTCGAAAGTTATTTGCTTACCATCCTTAAAGTCTAAGATACGTCTTATTGCCTCTATTTCATAGACAGTGTATAGATAAATTCATATTTTAGCATATCTGTTATTGTTACCTTTGCCTGACAGCTTCCGTAGATTCCTCCGTAACTTATGAGATTTTAGTATTATATATGCATATGTAAATTATGTATTGCAGGGTACTAATCTATATCCTATAATCTAATTCTTATCAAAAATTCTTCATCTGATCGTACGAGATGAATCCCTCAACCAGTTCGAATTCCTCAGATTCCGACAACTATTTCGATATGAAATTTCACCTAAGCTCCGGAAGCATCGTCACCAGAATGAATCAGCCAATCAGCAATCCCCAATTCATCTGATAGGTTCGTAGTCTACTTAATCATTGGAGACAAGAAGAAGGTGATCCTTTCCATCAACCGAATTCACCTCTTGGTGAAGAACCTGAAGCACTTACCGTCGAACCTATCCGCAACACCATTTTCACCCTCATTTCCTGAATATCTCACCACGATTATATACTATCTCAAATTCTAAACCTTATTCATCCGCTCGTTCTGACCGACAATCATCCTGGAATAATAGAAGAAGTCAACGAACTTCGTGTACGAGCAATCAATTTGGAGAATATGGTGCAAAATTTACCAGCTTCAACAACATCACCGGCACCAACAGTACCATCAGTAACAGCACCAGTATCATCAACAATCCATGCCTCAACATCTCATTCTGTACCTCAAGTATAATCATCGCTCTACGTATCGTTCTACATCAATTATCTTCGTTCTTCATGACGATTATGTAATCTCTAATGCTTTAGAGATTATGTATTCTAGTTTTGACGGTAAATCAAATGAGATTAATATCATATTAACTCATTAAATCTATGATTACATCTGAAGAAAATATATATGTAACTATATTTTCATAAAGATTGTAATTAAAAATTCTTTTGTACAAACTGTTAATGGTGAAAATATTTTAACGGGTAGTTAATACCCGAGGAATATTCAGATTTCACATTAATAAGTACACTGTACATTCTTTCAAATCTAATTTAACAGACATTTACTATCCTATTTACAACCACCGATATACGTATCCATTCACCGCAGAATAACCATTTTCATTTAATTTCATATTTGGATTTTGATCTATCAGAATCCAACAAGTGGCATAATGAAGAAAACGTTGAACAAAATAAAATTTGTTAGAAACAAACAAATTAACTATGAGAAATTTTGTTAAGAATCCACGCTAACTGTTCTAGCTAACTGTTCCTAGCTAACTGATTACATTTTATTTATCGCTGTTTATTTATCGCAATTTAATTATCGCAATTTTATTTATCGTCATTTAATTTCTGTTATTTACTTTACGTACTTTATTTATCGTCATTTAATTTCTGTTATTTATTTTTACGCATTTTAAATATCGGGACACGTATACAAGGTTTTGACATATCATATCGACGCATCTATATATATTATTTGGAATAACCATAGACACTCTATATGCAGTAATGATCGAGTTAGCTATACAGGGTTGAGGTTGATTCTACAATAATATATATACTTTGAGTTGTGATCGAGTCTGAGACATGTACACGGGTCACGATACGTATTAATTAATTCAAATATTACAAAATATATATGAATTATTGAATTAGTAACTGTGGACTGCTAACTGTGGACTACCAACATTGGACAATTAAAATGAATTAAAATATTGTTTATTACATATGAAACTAAACATTTCTTCAAGTTTTCCACTTGATTTCAACTTAAACCTCATTTGTATCTTGACGATTTCAATCTGCATTCAAACCTTTCATGATTCTTGAAAACACCTCAATCGACAGGATGAACCAACCGCATTTTACCTACGGAAGAAAAGATTGATACATATAGTTATGCACCTGAAAAACACTCGGAACTTGAGTAAATGTTTAACACGTATTTGTATTAGCTCATTTGGCGTTGTTATTATGGAAAATAATTTTGCACTTCCTTTTCAAATTAGCCAATTTTGTCACAGCTCCAGCAAATCAACATCGACCTTTCATTCGAATAAGTCTTATTATAACTTTGATATATACGTTTGCCCCTTCATCATCATTACCGGAGAACAGTTTATATTCCACCACATTAGCAGTAAACTTACCAGTAACTTTATTGATCTTTGACTTTTCAGAAAATCATTATTTTTATGGAAACCCCATCATATACTCATCCGCATCTAGAAACAAGAATTGTCATACCAATTACTGAGAATTAGCAATCAGTACTTTGAAAACTCAGCATGTCTACATCAACAGTAATATGTATAACATTTACCTCTTAGAATTATGATCTTCAATTCTGAATTCCTGAAAAGCGCTTTAGCCTATGAATCAGTTTTATGAATTTTGAAAAAAGTGATGAAGAAGTGAAAACTGAAAACTGCCTTAACAGTCAAAAGTTTGATGATAAAGAATGGAGTGTTGAAAAAGCTCAAAGATTTTGATACTGATAAATGGATTGAGCAAACCATGAAGGATACCGGGGACAAATACAAGGACCAAATTCTATATTCAAAGAATCCAAGTAATTCTGGATCCGATGAAATCTTTAGAGAATATCCTACTCCGAAGTCATGTTAAAATCTTGCGAAAAATTTTTCTTCATCAACCTTCTAACTTAGAAATTCCAAAATATCATCATAAATATCTTCGATATTTCTGAGGATATTTTCATAAATATCTTTGTCCGAAATTATCTATCTCTTCGCGCTATCAGTGTTATATTCTAAAGGAAACTGTTTTAGTTTCTAAATTCTGAAAAAAATTCGAATTTAAAATATGAATGTTTTTGAAGTAGTGTTGGGAACTGAAGCATGAGTTAGTATAATATAATGACACTTGATCAATGTGATTATATTACAGTAAGTCATGCTGAGTTTCTAATGGAACGTAATGATTCACATATCATACCGTCATCATGTGCCATGTTACACGACTCTTACATTCTATCCTCTTACATTCTATCTAATCTATAAACGTATCAAGAACATATTTTCTTAATAGTCCTATCATTTCTCTTGAATTCGGGTAATTTGACAAATCAAATCGTATGATTATGTTCTTTATTGTTTAAAACATTAAGTTCATCCGAAGTTCCATACTTACGAATTCTGGACCATAATTCGCTTGACTTAAAATCGGGAAGAGGAAACAAAAGTATGAATTGAGGGAGAAAGAATAGAAAGTGTGAGTTGTGGAAATAAGGAAAAGAAGGGAATGGATTTATAGTGAAATATCCGACAGAGCATTCGGGACAGATCATCGCATTTAATCAAAGAAGATCCTAATTTTCTTAATTTTTGAAGAATCAAATCTTTTAGATTTCGAAGATTTTCTTTAAATTACTTGATTTCCGAAAATCAATCGTGACTACGTCACCGATTAAGACAAACATGCATTTACTTATTTCACTCTTTTGTGATTTCTTCACTTGTACACCTCGAGTAATCAAATCGTTTTATCCTTATTACTCAATGGTGATAAAACTCTATTTATCAACTCATATCCGTCATAAAAACATTTTTATTGTTAACCATGACGACCTCACTCAAATTTCGGGACGAAATTTCTTTAACGGGTAGGTACTGTGACGATCCGGAAATTTCCGACCAAATTTAAACTTAATCTGTATATGTTTTCGACACGATAAGCAAAGTCTGTAATGTTGAAATCTCAAAAAAAAACTTTGAACTGTGTTCATGTATTCATTGACCTTCGACCATTCTCGACGATTCACAAACCATTATTTGTAAATAAATGTGCTTACATATAAAAATAAATATAAATATATGTATAGAGTATATTAAGAATAATTATTTAATGATTGTAATACTCGTTGGATGTTTCGATTATTATTTAGAGAATGATTAGAGATTATATGATTTTAAAATAAACGGTGATACGAAAATGTGTTATATAAGTTGTGAGCTTATTAAAAATATATTTAGGACCTAATTATTTAATTTTAACACTTTTTATATTTTACCCATAAATGAGCGGGACAGTTAATGTAATTTTTAATTATTAAATTAATGACTGAATTGTATACCATAATGAACAAAATAGATAAATATAATTAATTTAAAAATATGTGATTTTTCTGAACACTTTTGTCCGCCACTGGTTAGCAACGGAGTACGATACACTACCCGTGTTAAAGTGTCGGCAGGTATTTAATTATAATGCTCCCGTGAGTGAATTGAATTATTAAAATACTGTGTTTATTGTGTTCTGTGCACGTTTGTTTTAACTTACTTGAAATATATTATTATTACTAAGATATATGTATTATATATATGGTTATTTGCTCAATCAACAAATTCACCATCTTCCTTGTTCTTTCTTTTCTTCCTTTACAGCTACAACCACCAACGAACTACTACAAATACATCGAACCTTTTGCTTTTGTTTTGTGTTACACCAAGATAAAAACCAACACCATGTTAACCACACACCACCACCACTTAACCACTGCTACAAAATTCCTCATTTTCTATTCAAATAACAACCGCCACACTAAACCCATGTTATCACCTTTCTTGCTTTCTTTCTGTCTTCATGTTCGAAACCCACCATTCTCCTTCCATCACCACCACTATTCAGTACGACCCAATCACCATCACCATTGAAAACCCACCTGCTATCTGTTTCAGCTTTCGACAAACCACCACCATAACCATTAATATTACTGTTTTCGTTTATAAACCATCACCAAAAATCGATTAAATGCTATTGCAGCCTTTGTTTCTGTTTCCTTTATGAATCACCTTGAAAACTCCATTGTTGCAACTACCACCACACTTGTGTTCTCCTTCTGTTTCAGTTTTCATTTGCCAACCCAAAGAACCCAAACACCATTTACTACTACTATCCTTTTTCGACTTACCACAAAACGAAACCCACCACCTTGTATTTTTTTTTCTCCTAAAACTACCACCGCCAACATCTTCCTCCTCTACCAGAACCACCATCGACAACCTTCTTTCTTCTCTCTCTTTCCCTCTCTTAATTCTATTTTCATTTGAAACACAACCCATAAAACCTCCTGCAAACCAATAATGTTTCTTTTTGTTTTACAGTCCACCAAAACCATCACTTTAACACCATATTAAACTGTTACAGCCTGCCTGCTACTTCTGTTTTTAACTACCTATTTCAATCACTGAAACCACTGCAACTCGCAAAATACTACTGCTGTAGTTTCTATTTCTTTAAGCTGTAAACAGACGACAACCATGCTGTTTTTTCTACTGCTGTAAACAACCAGGATTGGCCACCGGAGCACCACCAATTCACTGTACCTAATACAGTAACTATATTCTTTTTCTGTTGAGCAAGTAAACGTAGTGAGAAGGGTGGGATAGGTTCACAATTTAAGTGTGTCAACTAGGAGATAGAATATTAAATTAAAGCACACTATCAAAAAAAGGCATTGTGGAACCAAGTTAGTGATGGCTGATCAATAAAGCTAGCAATTGGATCCAATGTTAAAATTATTCCAATTCTGCCGACACAAAGGGCCACCGTACGCCTTAAATTCAAACATCATCTTATAAAAAATATATATATATATATATATATATATATATATATATATATATATATATATTACTCCATAGTTATAATAATCGTTGGTGGGGTCTTGTGACCCTGTCTGTTTGTGCAAACCCCCAAAACCGAGAGCCTGCTTAATTTTTTTTCTATTTTAGATCGAGAGATGGTGATCAAGTTGATACATGATGCAAAGATGCTGAACCGTTAATGATTAATGACGGGATGATTATGATTGTGGTTATAAAGAATGATAATAGTGTTCGATTATAAAGACGATGATGATAACGGGTTTGGCAACGATAATAAGATTATGATTTTATGTGATTATGTTGGTGATCAAATACATGATTAATGATAATGTATTATGATGAAACATAACATGATAAACGTGGTAGATGATGATGATATACCACGATTGATGATGATGACGAAGGAGGGCAAAGATGAACAGTGGAGATCGGTTGGAGATGATGACGGTTTGATGATGAACAGATAACGTGCTATTTTTTTATTTCTTCTCTTTTTATCGGCCTAATTTCGGGTATTAAGCAACAGACCACAAAAATTGTTAGGCTTTATTACAAGTAGGCTTCATTCCATCGGGCTTTAAATCAAACTAAGAATAAACTATTGGGCCGAATTCTATTTTAATTGTTGGGCCGAGATTTTGGGATAGAAGAAGAGAATTGTCGGGTTAAAAAGATTAAACATACAATGTATAACAGAAAGAAACAGATGGTGTTATGGTTAAGGGTATTGTCCTTAAACGAGGGGTCTCAGGTTCGAGTCCTGTCCGAGGCATTTTTTTTAGGAAAAAGCTTTTAAAGGTAGTTACTATTATTATTTTTATTATTATTATCTTATTATGATTTTTAGTGTTATTATTATTATTATTAGGTATTAAGTATTAGTATCATTAGGTATTAAGTATTAGTATTATTATTATTACCATTACTACTAAACTTATCATTTTATTAAAAACTACTATTATTATTAAAAGCATCATTTTTATTAAAGTTTTCATTTTATTATTATTATTATTATTATTATTATTATTATTATTATTATTATTATTATTATTATTATTATTATTATTATTATTATTAATAGCAATATTATTATCATTACTATTATTATAAGCATTATTATTATTAATATCATCTTTATTATCATTGTTAGTAAAATTATTATTATTATAGATATTATAGTTATTAATATTATTACTATTATTATTATCATTATCATTATCATTTTTTTACTAAGGATTATCATTTTTATTAAAGTTATCATTATTACTAAAATTATCATTAAGATTATTATTATTATTATCAATATTATTATTATTATCAATATTATTATTATTATTATTATCATTATTATTGTTATTTTCATATTAACAATATTATTATTACAAATTAAATATATAAGATATATAATTTAAGATATAATATATAAATTTGTTCGATTACAATTATATGTGTTAATATATATACATGATATAGGTTCCTGAATCCGAGGACAACCCTGCATTGTTCAGTTGTTCAATATCGTCATATGTATTTTTACTACAAAATACATTAAGTGAGTTTCATTTGCTCCCTTTTTAAATGCTTTTGCGATATATATTTTTGGGACTGAGAATACATGCGCTGCTTTTATAACTGTTTTACGAAATAGACACAAGTACTTAAAACTACATTCTATGGCTGGATTATTAAACCGAATATGCCCCTTTTTAGTCTGGTAATCTAAGAATTAGGGAACAGACACCCTAAGTGATGCGAATCCTAAAGATAGATCTATTGGGCCCAACAAGCCCCATCCCAAGTACCGGATGCTTTAGTACTTCGAATTTATCATGTCCGAAGGGAGTCCCGGAATGATGGGGATATTCTATATGCATCTTGTTAAGGTCGGTTACCAGGTGTTCACCATATGAATGATTTTTGTCTCTATGCATGGGACGTATGTTTATGAGAATTGAAAATATGAAATCTTGTGGTCTATTAAAATTATGAAATGATTATTTATGATAAACCTATGAACTCACCAACCTTTTGGTTGACACTTGAAAGCATATTTATTCTCAGGTATGAAAGAAATCTTCCGCTGTGCATTTGCTCATGTTAGAGATATTACTTGGAGTCATTCATGACATATTTCAAAAGACGTTGCATTCGAGTCGTTGAGTTCATCAAGATTATTACTAAGTCAATTATAGTTGGATATATTAGGAAATGGTATGCATGCCGTCAACTTTCGATGTAATGAAAGTTTGTCTTTTAAAAACGAATGCAATGTTTGTAAAATGTATCATATAGAGGTCAAGTACCTCGCGATGTAACCAAATGTAATGTATTCGTCCGGATGGATTAGGACGGGTCATTAGAAAAAATGTCTATATTTTCTACCGAAATAGATGTGACATGCTCAACAATGTTCAAGTGTTCGTATATGAACAATCGTGTGCATAGTTTGGTGATAGTTAGTATTAAGAGTAGCATTAGATCTAACGAACAGTGTTGCAGAACTCGGAATTACCCAGTGAGTACTCGGTTTTTGCAACTTGGGGAGTACTCGGCGAGAACTTGGTCAAACTCGGGATTACTTGTAAAATTAGTTAAAACTCGGGATTACTTGAAAAATCGATTAAAATTGGTCAAAGTCAAACTTGGTCAAAATTAGTCCCGACTGTATACTCCCCGAGTAGCGATATGTGCAACCTTGCTACTACTGTTTTTTACTCTCTGTAAACTTTATATATTGGTCCTTTAAACAAATTTCTGCCAGTCTCATTCTATAACTCATATTACACCCTTTATGTTTGGTTAACCATTTCATTTACAGATTAGGAATTTTTAATTAATGTGCAGTCTATAATGTAATTTTTTGATGTTATGATTAGGAATTGAGTAAGTTCATCAACTATTGTAATGAGGTGAAAGCAGCCACTGCTGCAAACAAAGAAGGTGGTCAATTGAGTATAGTCAAACATCAAACTGATGGTGCAAAGGAATAGTTTATTAGTTTTTTATATTTATATAATGAGTGCAAAGGAATAGTTTTTTATAGTTTTAGTTGCTGCTATGATTTGGGGATTAGATAGATGACTATGAATGTCTAAAAACAGGTCCAAATGGATCCCTCCTAAAATAACACATTATGGAGATAAGCAGGTTAACACCACCAGACCCAAACGGTCTTGCAAATCTAAGATAGATAACCTGTTTAGATAATAATGGTGTAGAAGCTAAAAAAAAGCTTTCATAACCCAAACCACTATAAAAAAAGGAAAATCGTATTTCAGATAGAGCGACAGTAGCAACATATATATGAATTATACTCTTAACGACATGTGTCATCATCTAAGCCAACAGTATGTGACAAATTGGTAACTTTAAATAGTGAATTACTAGCAGTATTTAACCAACAAGGGTTGCTATTTTAGTTACGAAGGAAACAAAGTTTTATTATATGAGCTCTAATTTTATTACACCAATAGTACAACACCCAAATTTTTTACTACTTAAAAGAATTGTTAAAACAGCCAACTACAAATTACCTAATTCTTCCTTCACTACCACAAAAGTAACTAAAAAAGCACAATCTAAATATCTAAATACAAATATAAAACAGATGTTATAGTCAGTAACAATCACTAACCCAAGATCTGTATTATCATAATAGGCTAGAAAGATACATCTGAGTCACAACAATTAAAAGTTGAACAATCAAATTAATAGAGGCAAAAAGAAAAAAGAAAACTAATTTCGTATAATCAACGATCAAAGAGGCAAAAGAGAAAAAGATACCTAACATATATATTTATCCCATATGAACAGTAAAACATCCATCTTCTTATATAATAGTAATAGGTAGATATAAACCATAACATATATATTTATCCCATAGTAGTAGTTGCAATCAACAGTAGAACATAATAAAGCGATAATAACAACAACAAAAAGTTTTAGTACATCATTAGATCAATAGTGTGAAGCACCTTCCACATTAAAATGGTCTTCATCTAACACCTTTGTTGCGATTTTTTCATCAAAAAGTTAATCTGTACAAACCAACACATACATGCAGATGGCTAAATCAGAGACAAGAATATACTAACATCCTTGATATTGTATAATTGTATAATTTGTATAATAACAAGTAATAAATTAAAAAAAAAAAAAACAATTAGCACCTGACTTTGTTTCTTTTCATCCCCAGAGAGTTAATGTTGATCCAAAAGAATTTCATCATTTATACCACCTTCCTTTTTTTCACTGCACGAGACCCTCAGACAAATTAAGAATACAAAAGTTAGAAACTAACTCATATATATAGATATATATATAAATCTTTGTAAATTAGATAAAGCAAAAAATATACAGACCCTTGTTTTGTTGAGTCTTTGGTAGAATCAAAACTTTGATCAGATGTTGTCACTGCGTAGTTACTTGAATCGGAAGAATAAGAAGAATTATTGGCAGCAGCAGCAGCAGTAGCCCTTACTATCAGCCCTTTTATATAACTGCTAACGGATTTTTCAGATTTTATCCTCTTATTATCACCATTACTATTTACTTTTACTATTACTATCATCTTTCTTATGCGAGATTTCACATGTTCTTTTCTTGGAATTATTAACTTCAATATCAACGAACAAGTTATATGAATCCCTCTTACCATCCATATAATCCTTAAAATTAACAGAGCCTGGCAAGCGATACCAATTTCCAGATTGTTTTACCTTCAACCATTCAGTTCGGATATCTTTATTTTCAGGATAGCACTCATCATGTGTTAACATTATTTTCTCTGCATATTACAACCACATTCACAATCACAGATTTATATAAAAAATGTACATATGAATGTATGCAACTGATATAATTATATAAACACGTTATGTACTAAATTAGTATCAACTAATTACATGATTATATATATATATATATATATATATATATATATATATATATATATATATATATATATATATATATATATATATATATGAATCTATAGTTAAAACAAAATAAGAACAATACAACACACTTATTACCTTTTACATCAGATACTTTGTCGGAGTTGGAGAACATTGTTATGAAACGAGTGCCGATGCTTGTCTCGATGTAAACAACGTTCTTGTTCTGATTGTTGACCACCGGCGCCATTTTCAGGTGTATGAGTTTAATGCAGAGTGTTTGTAGGTGCTCCTGCAGTTGAATACAACACATGAAATTTGAACAAACAATAGCTACTGTTTATAGGCAACTTATAAAAATGGAGGCTAACTTGATAGAAGATATGAACAATTATGCAGATATTGTGTGTATTACAACAACAACCACCCACTGATTATGACTTTATAAATTTTAGAGTGGGATGATCAGATCTAATCTTTTGTGGTAGTACATGAGCCATTACTAATGCATGTTACCTTGCCATTATCAGTTCCTATAAACTTTCTGTCAGTTTGCATTGTTACTTAAATTCAGTTAGAAACAACAAAACACCTTGGCTTTACAATTAAGTCTATGCAGTGCTTAAAATGATTGAGAGTGTAAACTATTTAATCCTGTTTGGTTTAGGCACAAGCTGAAAATCAAATCGCCTTGCATAAATTCCATCTTTACAAACGAAATTCAAGTGTCTATAACATCAACGATCAAATCAAACATACTGATCCTAAATAGATACCATGCTTGAAGATAAAAAAATCAATTGTTCTGGGTAATGTTATAAATTAATTAAACTCTTGGCGAAATTGCATAACCTAATTCAAAGTAGCAAATCAACTAATCTAATTGAAAAAGTAAGAAACGTCGAGTGTTTGGGAGTCGATTACTGCTAATTGAGGATTTAGGGTTTCAGAAGTTTGACAACATTAAAAAAAACACTTAGTGAAGAAACTTACCACGAGGATCCAACAAGTTGAAGTTGACGGCAAATGAGAAGTGCGAAAGTGAAGAAGACGAAGGCGATGAAATGGTGTTTAAAGTTTTGTGGTTGGAATTAGGGCCAAATATATCGATTGAATTTGAAATGATTCTTTTCCCGCTCGTTTTATTGCCTAAAAAAAAGTGGATACTGTGAATTATTGGGTTTATAATTTTCTTTTACTTAAATTTAATTTATATTTATTTATTATTTTCAATTTATTTAAATTTAATTATAATTTAATAATTAAAAATTGAGTATACTTGGAATAAATGATGTGGTATTTAATTTATTTAAATTTAATATATGATGTTCTTTAATCTAATCCCATAATTAAATTGTTAAATTATCAAAATATTTATAGTTCATAGTCAAGTCTTTAGTGAACTTGATGTTGTTGTCGGCGTTGTTGAGTTAATTGACTTCGGAAAATAGGCTTCGGGTTAGGTGTTCTTGGGTTACTCGGTAAATGGTTTGGATTGGCGGTTTCTGAGGAGTGAAGATGCGGAGTTGGATACGGGGTCGGGTTTATGTGTATGTTTTAGACTTAAGTTTGGTGGTTTGTTTGTTTGTCTTTTCAATTTTGTAATTACTATAGTGCTCGCTCTATATTCAAAGTTGTCGTTCAAATTGTTTAGAACGAACATATTGAGTGTCTATGAGTTTTAGTCGTTTGTGACCAAGTACTCACAGATCCTCATAATCTGCTCAATGTTGCTCTACCGAAACTTCGGTTCTATTATATATATATACATATTAATATTTTCGAAAAAAAAAGACATGGCACAGTAAGTCTTGCCATGATGACACATGGTAAAAATTAGAAATAACACATGTTCAACATTGACTAAAATGAAAAACAAAAATTACTTATATAATAAAGACATGGTTAGCGACTATAGGACCTGAAGGTTTGTGATCCATTTATGTTATTTTAAGCCGCCAAAAACCACCTACATAAAACAAAGGCTGGAAGTCCTTTTACCAGCACCCCCGAACCTTCGATCTTCATCATTGCAACAACATGACTGTCCGCTAAGTTATTTTTTCAAGTGGATCCTTACCTGCAATCAACCATGTTTTCATGAACAACATAGTAAACTTCGCTTCTTTATCATACTCAACAGACAACAAACACGAATTGAAGTTCATGAACATTTAAACCTTTGAAGAAACTATTATCAGCAACTAAAACATGCATTTAACGAATTTATCTATATTCTCACATTGTTTTACCCTTTTACTTGACACTTTCAAACATTACAAAAACACGTGGCATGCATCTTACTATTATTGTACGTTAACCTAACATAATCTTCTTTCTATGTAACGACCCGACTTTTTCGACTTGCTTTTGTGCCTTGTGTTTTTGCGAAACTGCGTATTTGTGCATACTGTGCTACTTTGTACTCTGGAATCTTTATACACATGGCTTACTTTCATTTATGTGACGACCCGAAAATTTCTGACTAAATTTAAACTTTATCTTTATATTATTCTGACACGATAAACAATGTTTGTTAAGTTAAATCTCAAGGATTTTAAACTATGTTTATACATTCATTTAAACCTCGACTAAATTCCAATGATTCACGAACCATTAAATGAACATATATGAATATGTATGTATATGTGTATATGTTATAAATTGAAAATGTCAACAAAGTATTTAAACGTATAATGCTTTATATGAACGTATTTGTTTCAATATGATTATCGATGAAATGAAAAAATATATATTAAATGATTGAATTATCAGAAACATTGAATTATGATTACAAGTCTCTGTTGAGAGTTCCACTATGATTTGAAAAAATCTATTCCTCTTAACGATATTCGAAATAATTTGTAAAGCTATTTATAAATAAAAATAAAAAGTGTCATTTATGAAAGTTAGACAAAAGCTAGTGGAGAATTGGTTTCCATAATATTCTATTAATCTATTTTCAAGCGTACAAAAACGTTTTTAGTTTAAAAAGAACTTTATTATTAAAACGTATATAACTTTTATAAATATCTAGAATCACTTTTGACAACTCATTACTTAACCAGTATAATAAATATAACGATATTTATATTTTATTTCATTAAATATATATAACGATTTAAATTAATATTATATATATTTATACGCGTATTATACATACATAGTTTTTATACTTTTACTATACTTTAACTTTACCTTTACTTTAGTTTTACTTTACTTTAACTTTAATAATTCACTTTAATAATTCATACTTTAATAATTCACTTTAATAATTCATACTTTAATAATTCAGTTTAATAATTCATACTTTAATAATTCACTTTAATAATTCATACTTTAATAATTCACTTTAATAATTCATACTTTAATAATTCACTTTAATAATTCCAAAAATCTATTATAAATAGAATTCAATAGGTTTCATTATTTTATAGAAACTTGAAAATATATTTTTCTAAACTCTCTCAATCGATTTATATATATATATATATATATATATATATATATATATATATATATATATATATATATATATATATATTTGCTCTGTATTATTTCAAGATATTATTAGTATACATAAAATATTACGACGGAGTGATGTCCGAGTGATTTCAAAATAGTTTTTTGAATGATTCGAAGCTAAGGAAATTATGGGTTATAGCTATGGAGGTGATGGGTATGGTTTATGGGTATGCTCGTGAGGTCAATCTAGTGTTTATCATCTCCGTTGCGTCTACGTACTTTCCTGCAATATTGAATCTCAATATTGATACGTGAGCACTCATAACTTAACTTTTATATATCAATAGTGTATCCCTGACTAGTGCTCGAGTATATAGGATTATGCATGCTTGTACATTCGATATTACCCTTAGATAGGTTTGTTGAACCCTGAATTAGATACATATGCTACTAAGATAGGGTATATGATATGCATGTCATTGGAAAGCTAGCGAAAAATTAAGAACTTTTCATTTAGATATCGAATGGTTTTGATGAACGGATTAGAAGTTATAGTCAACTGAATTTTAGTATTATTGTTAAAATGATTATTATTACTATCATCGTTATTATTTTAATAGAAATATCATTGTTATTATAAAATATCATTATTACTATTATGTTAGTATTATCATTTTATCATAATACCATTTTTAGTAAATATAAATATTGTTATTTTTTTATAGAATAATAATAATTATTATTACAAAATAATACAACTTTTACTTATTATTATTATGATCAATATTATTTTATCAAATAAATAGGGGATACAAAGATATTTTTCACCACGCGTAATATAATTACATTAATAATACTTACCACTATAATTTTACGATATTAAGTGAACTTTATAAATTTTACTACTTAAGATATATAAAAGTATATTTTATCATATATAAACGTTAATATAAATTTTTATTAATAAATGACTTTTATTATTATAAAATCTAATAAATATATTTAAATATATAAAACGACTATAGTTAAGTTATATAATAAACACGTATAAATTTTAGAAGTCATTTTGGGTCAAGTTGACTTTTGTTGACTTTTGCATATTAGTCTCGAGCATTAGGATTGTGGTACACTATGACTTGACCAAAAATTGTTAGACAAATATTGACCAACATATAAATATATATAATTAATATAGGTTCGTGAATCCAAGGCCAACATTGCACTTGTTAAATGACGTTATATGTATTTTTACTACGAAATACAGTATGGTGAGTTTCATTTGCTCTCTTTTATATATATTTTTGGGACTGAGAATACATGCGTTGTTTTTATAAATGTTTTACGAAATAGGCACAAGTACTAAAACTAATTCTATGTGGGTTTAAACTAAAAATATACCCTTAGCTTGGTAACATTAAACTACTTGTCTATGTACGGTAGGCGCGAATCCTAAAGATAGATCTATTGGGCCTGACAAACCCCATCCTGACTATGGGATGCTTTAGTACTTCGAGGTTATTTTAAACACACCTGATCTGGTGTACTTCAGAGGGTAAAACATGAACGTTAAGGCTTGTTACCGGGTGCCTACAACTTATAGAATACTTTTATACACTTGCGAGTGTACATATATTTATAAACGAAAATCTTGTGGTCTATTAATATATTGAAATGATTGTTATGATAAACCTATGAACTCACAACCTTTTGGTTGACACTTTAAAGCATGTATATTCTCAGGTATTAAAGAAATCTTCCGCTGTGCATTAGCTCATTTTAAGGATATTACTTGGAGTCATTCATGGCATATTTTGAAAGACATTGCATTCGAGTCATTGAGTTCATCAAGATTATTATTATGTCAATTATAGTTGGATGTATTATGAAATGGTGTGCATGCCGTCAACTTTTGTTGTAAAGAAAGTTTGTCTTTTAAAAACGAATGCAATGTTTGTAAAATGTATCATATAGAGGTCAAATACCTCGCGATGTAATCAACTATTGTGAATCGTTTATAATGTATATGAACGGGTCCTTTCAGTTGATATCAGAGCGGTGGTCTTAGTGAACCAGGTCTGCATTAGTGTGTCTAACTGATAGTCGTTAGGATGTATTAGTGAGCCTGGACTTCGATCGTGTCTGCATGTCAAAAGTTTTGCTTATCATTTTTGTCGGAAATTGCCTGCTTATCATTCTTAGTCTAGACACGTCTTACTACATTGATTGCATGAATAGTGTATAGACAAAATTCATATCTTAGCGTATCTGCTAATCCATATCTTAGCGTATCTGTTACTGTAAACATTGCCTGACATATCCCGTAAATTCCTCCGTAATCTACGAAATCTTTTGCGCTATATATATATAGATATTCTATGTAATTAGAATACCACCCGATAGCCGAAAAATCATTTCATATCGAAAAATCCTTTATTCAATCGAACGAAATGGAATTCGTCATTAGTTCAAGTCCCTCGAATTCCGATATGGAATCCCACTCAAGCTCCGAAAGCAGTGTGACCGGAATGGATCAACCAATTAGTCATCATCTATTCTGGATGAATTGGGGATAGGTTCGTAGCCTCCTCAATAATTGGAGACAAGAAGAAGGTGATCCCTTCCATCCACCACATTGCCCTCTTGGCGATGAACCTGAAGCACTTACCGGCGAACCGGTCCGAAACACCATTTTCTCTCTCATTTCCATAGTATCTCGTCACGATTATATACTACATCAAATTCTAGATTTTATTTATCCGCTCGTCCGAACCGACAATCACCCCGGTGTAATAGAAGAAGTTAACGCGCTTCGCGCTCGAGTAGTGGCTTTAGAGAATATGGTGCAAGGGTTACAAACACCAACAAATAACGAAGTATTAATTCATAATTTCAATTTTATTGAATAAATACTCCGTAATAGTTATGTAATTTCTAAAGTCTTTAGGGATTATTCAGTTCTAGTTTCAACCGTAAATCAAATGTGTTTAATTTAATATTAACTCATTAAATCTATGTTACATCTGAAGAAAATATGCACATATATATTTTCATAAAGACTGTAATAAAATTCTGTTGTACAAAATATTAATTGTGAAAATTATTTTTAACGGGTAGGTAATACCCGAGAGATATATAAATTCACAATTAATATGTTACATTTTTCGAATCTGATTAAGCAAATCATCAACTATACTCCCAAAATCTCACAACAATATACATTCTTGTATAGTAATCAAAACAACCATTCTCACCCAAATTTGATTACGCATTCTGATTTTGACAAATCAAAATCCAAGTCATGATTTAACAGAAGACATCACTATTAGATTCCTATATCTTTCAAAGCTATACTTTAACTGTGTTAGAACATCATATGTATATTAACGATTACAAACTGTGTTCAAACTCTCCGAAGTTTTCGAAGACACTT
This sequence comes from Rutidosis leptorrhynchoides, assembly GCF_046630445.1. NCBI lineage: Eukaryota > Viridiplantae > Streptophyta > Magnoliopsida > Asterales > Asteraceae > Rutidosis > Rutidosis leptorrhynchoides. The sequence goes on from NC_092343.1 coordinate 213,213,770, forward strand.
CAAACAATGAACAATCGAGATGATGATCCAACCACATATTACCCACATTTATGTACCTAAAAAGCTCTCGAAGCCAAAGTCATAGTTCGACGCGTATCAGTGTCAGACCCTTTGGCATTTATTAGCTAAAATGACTTTTCAATTCCTTTTCAAAGTAGACAGTTTTGTCACAGCTCCAGCAAGTCAACTTCGACTTTTCAGTCGGACTAGTCTTATTATAACCTCGATAGATACGTTGCCCTTTCGTCATCGTTACTGGGGACCTTTCATATCTCGCCACCTTAGCAATAAACTTACCAACAACTTCAATTATCTTTGACTTTTCGAAAAATCATTATATTTATTGAAATCACATCATTTACTCATTCGCATCTTGTAACGAGAATTGTCATACGAATCATCAAAAAATAGTAACCAGTATTTTGAAATCTCGCAGCATGTCTACGCCAACAGTTATATGTGTACGTAAAACGTCTATCTCCTGGACTTACATACTTTGAATGTGAAGTTCTGAAAAATATTTTGAACTACAAACTAGTTCTTGAAATGCTGACGAAGCATCAAAAACTGTAAACGATCTTAACAGTAAAAAGTTTGATGACAAAGAATAGTAAGGTGGTAAAGCTGAGAAAAAGAGAAGGTTTGGAACTGGAAAACGGATTGAACAGACTATGAAGGAGGCTGTGGACAAATCACAAAGACTAAATCTGCCTTCAAAGAATCCAAATGATTCAGTGCCTGCTAAAGTCATTAACGAATACCTTACTCTTTATTCTAAACCTTTACAGACAAATCTTCATCGTCATCCATCAATATTAGAAATTCTAAGATATTATCATATCTTTCATTATAAATATCCACAATATTTCTGAAGATATTTTCACAACTAATCTTATCTGAAGTCATTTATCTCTTTGCGCTATCAGTGGTACATCATATAAGAAACTATTAGTTTCTATATTCTATAAACTTTCGAGTTTAAATTATGAATGTTTTGAAGTAGTGTTGGGAACTGAAGCATGAGTTAGTATAATATAATGACACTTGATCAACGTGATTATATTACAGTAAGTCATGCTGAGTTTCTAATAGGACATGACGATTCACAGACCATGTCGTCATCATGTTCCATGTTACACGACTCTTGTATTCTATTTAATCTCTAAAAATATCAAGAATATATTTTCTTGATGATTCGGTCTTTTCAGGGTATTCTGGTAAATTAACAAATCAAGATTGTGCCATTACCATTTCCTTCTTAGAACATTAACTATGTTCATTCTGAAATTCATATCTGCGAATACTGGACCATTACAAACGTTGCTTAATCGCAAGAAGAAGAAACGAAAGGACAAAACTCCAAAATAGAAATTGGAGTATAAATCGCAGCAAATAGAAGGGAGCATTAACTATGGATGTCAATGATTATAGAAGACAAAAGCAGGGGCTTTGAAATATAAGGGAAGATATAAAACCCAACAACCACCCAAAAATTATAAACCGTATATATCGATGCATATAGCAATATAAAGACACGGAAGAACTAAAAACACTATAAAACCGAGAGTATAGTAGAAGTAAATAGATTCTTTCGGAGGCAGATGAAAAAGAAGAATGACAGATATGAAAGTGAGGAGTATATCGAGAATCAGTACTGGATGAAGCATATTGACAAATACTTTAAATTATGAGTTGAGGGAGAAATAATAGAAGGTGTGAGTTGTAAGGAAACGAAGGAGGTGGATTTATAGTGAAATACCCGACAGAGAAATCAAGATGGATTATCGTATTAATTCGAAGAGAATCATAATCTCCTTAATCACCGAAGCATCAAATCCAACATAGATTACAAAGATTTTCTTTAAATTCGGAGATCAATTGTGATGACGTCAAAAGATATGACGAATCACTATAATCTTATTTCCTTCATTTACGATAACTTCCCTCATACGCTTCGAGTAATCGAATTATTTTATCCATACTTCTTAGACATGATAAAACTTCATAATCGTTACGTCATAATAACATTCTCATTGTTAGCCATAACGACCTCTATCAAATTTCAGGGACGAAATTTCTTTAACGGGTAGGTACTGTGACGACCCGGAAATTTCCGACTAAATTTAAACTTTATCTTTATATTATTCTGACACGATAAGCAATGTTTGTTAAGTTAAATCTCAAGGATTTTAAACTATGTTTATACATTCATTTAAACCTCGACCAAATTCCAATGATTCACGAACCATTAAATGAACATATATGAATATGTATGTATATGTGTATATGTTATAAATTGAAAATGTCAACAAAGTATTTAAACGTATAATGCTTTATATGAACGTATTTGTTTCAATATGATTATCGACGAAATTAAAAAATATATATTAAATGATTGAATTATTAGAAACATTGAATTATGATTACAAGTCTCTGTTGAGAGGTCCACTATGATTTGAGAAAATCTATTCCTCTTAACGATATTCGAAATAATTTGTAAAGCTATTTATAAATAAAAATAAAAAGTGTCATTTACGAAAGTTAGACAAAAGCTAGTGGAGAATTGTTTTCCATAATATTCTATTAATCTATTTTCAAGCGTACAAAAACGTTTTTAGTTTAAAAAGAACTTTATTATTAAAATGTATATAACTTTTATAAATATCTAGAATCACTTTTGACAACTCATTACTTAACCAGTATAATAAATATAACGATATTTATATTTTATTTCATTAAATATATATAACGATTTAAATTAATATTATATATATTTATACGCGTATTATACATACATAGTTTTTATACTTTTACTATACTTTAACTTTACCTTTACTTTACTTTTACTTTACTTTAACTTTAATAATTCACTTTAATAATTCATACTTTAATAATTCACTTTAATAATTCATACTTTAATAATTCACTTTAATAATTCCAAAAATCTATTATAAATAGAATTCAATAGGTTTCATTATTTCATAGAAACTTGAAAATATATTTCTCTAAACTCTCTCAATCGATTTACATATATATATATATATATATATATATATATATATATATATATATATATATATATATACTCTGTATTATTTCAAGATATTATTAGTATACATAAAATATTACGACCGAGTGATGTCCGAGTGATTTCAAAATAGTTTTTTGAATGATTCGAAGCTAAGGAAATTATGGGTTATAGCTATGGAGGTGATGGGTATGGTTCATGGGTATGCTCGTGAGGTCAATCTAGTGTTTATCATCTCCGTTGCGTCTACGTACTTTCCTGCAATATTGAATCTCAATATTGATACGTGAGCACTCATAACTTAACTTTTATATATCAATAGTGTATCCCTGACTAGTGCTCGAGTATATAGGATTATGCATGCTTGTACATTCGATATTATCCTTAGATAGGTTTGTTGAATCCTGAATTAGATACATATGCTACTGAGATAGGGTATATGATATGCATGTCATTGGAAAGCTAGCGAAAAATTAAGAACTTTTCATTTAGATATCGAATGGTTTTGATGAACGGATTAGAAGTTATAGTCAACTGAATTTTAGTATTATTGTTAAAATGATTATTATTACTATCATCGTTATTATTTTAATAGAAATATCATTGTTATTATAAAATATCATTATTACTATTATGTTAGTATTATCATTTTATCATAATACCATTTTTAGTAATTATAAATATTGTTATTTTTTTTATAGAATAATAACAATTATTATTACAAAATAATACAACTTTTACTTATTATTATTATGATCAATATTATTTTATCAAATAAATAGGGGATACAAAGATATTTTTCACCACGCGTAATATAATTACATTAATAATACTTACCACTATAGTTTTACGATATTAAGTGAACTTTATAAATTTTACTACTTAAGATATATAAAAGTATATTTTATCATATATAAACGTTAATATAAATTTTTATTAATAAATGACTTTTATTATTATAAAATCTAATAAATATATTTAAATATATAAAACGACTATAGTTAAGTTATATAATAAACACGTATAAATTTTAGAAGTCATTTTGGGTCAAGTTGACTTTTGTTGACTTTTGCATATTAGTCTCGAGCATTAGGATTGTGGTACACTATGACTTGACCAAAAATTGTTAGACAAATATTGACCAACATATAAATATATATAATTAATATAGGTTCGTGAATCCAAGGCCAACATTGCACTTGTTAAATGACGTTATATGTATTTTTACTACGAAATACAGTATGGTGAGTTTCATTTGCTCCCTTTTATATATATTTTTGGGACTGAGAATACATGCGTTGTTTTTATAAATGTTTTACGAAATAGGCACAAGTACTAAAACTAATTCTACATGGGTTTAAACCAGAAATATACCCTTAGCTTGGTAACATTAAACTACTTGTCTATGTACGGTAGGCGCGAATCCTAAAGATAGATCTATTGGGCCTGACAAACCCCATCCTGACTATGGGATGCTTTAGTACTTCGAGGTTATTTTAAACACACCTGATCTGGTGTACTTTAGAGGGTAAAACATGAACGTTAAGGCTTGTTACCGGGTGCCTACAACTTATAGAATACTTTTATACACTTGCGAGTGTACATATATTTATAAACGGAAATCTCGTTGTCTATTAATATATTGAAATGATTGTTATGATAAACCTATGAACTCACCAACCTTTTGGTTGACACTTTAAAGCATGTATATTCTCAGGTATTAAAGAAATCTTCCGCTGTGCATTAGATCATTTTAAGGATATTACTTGGAGTCATTCATGGCATATTTTGAAAGACGTTGCATTCGAGTCATTGAGTTTATCAAGATTATTATTATGTCAATTATAGTTGGATGTATTATGAAATGGTGTGCATGCCGTCAACTTTTGTTGTAAAGAAAGTTTGTCTTTTAAAAACGAATGCAATGTTTGTAAAATGTATCATATAGAGGTCAAATACCTCGCGATGTAATCAACTATTGTGAATCGTTTATAATGTATATGAACGGGTCCTTTCAATTTATATGTTAAAACGTGCCTTTAAGTACGTAGGATACTTACCTTGATCACCGGAAGCTTTATGACCGTTAGTGTCACTTGACGTTACGAATAAACTGGGTACTGCGTACACGTTTAACTTTTGTCGTAATCGGGATATTATGACTACGAAATCTTAATTATTATTTTATAATAATAATTACTTGGATTTTTGGATGCTTAATTACGCGTAGTAATTTTACTTATGCTTACTAGTTAGTCTTGTTGGACTTTATACCTTGTTGGACCTTAGCCCACCCTACACTAGTTAGTGGACTATTTAATTAGCCCAATTAATATTAGCTAGTGACCCATTAATATGTAAGACAAATGCCCATTTATTAGAGGGAACATGCTAGCATTTATGTCAAGTATTATCCTTAATGTTGAATGGAATCCTAACATAAGCACAAACAAAAAGTAAAAGTTGGTCTCCATTGTCCCCCTCCTAAAATCACTGCCACCACCCCCTCCCCTCACCCCATTCACGTATAAATACAAGCCTCATTCCATCCATTTTACACTTGCTTTCATTTGTAATTCACACACACTCACTCTCTAATTCTCTCTCTAGTCTTTCTCTCTAAAAAGTGTAAGTATTTTGAATTTCTCTTCTTCTTCTTCTTCTCATCATCACGAATTCATCATCATCATCATGGGTCTAGCTTTTTAGCTTTTGATCTTGATTACATCTTGTAGATTCAAACATGGACTTGAATCCTTCAAGAACATGGAAGATTCAAGCTTTCTAGCTTTGAATCTTCACCTACTTTGTAGATCTATATCTTTTAACTTTAATCTTGTTATTTTGTTATAAAGATTCAAACTTGTGTTTGTAATCTTCATGTAATTTAAAGATCCAAGCTTTATGCTTCTAGATCTTCAAGAACAACCAAGATGCAAGCTTTCTAGCTTGAATCTTCATATCTTTTGTTGGATCTAAGTTTCCTAACTTATGATCTCATTATTTTGTTATAAAGATCAAAACTTGTGTTTATGGTCTTCATGTAACCTAAAGATCTAAGCTTTATGCTTCAAGTTCTTCAAGAACACTAAAGGTTCAAGCTTTCTAGCTTTGTGACCTTATAACTTGTGTGAAAGGGATCCAAGCTCTCTAGCTTAGGGTTCCACACTTCATTTGACTTATATTATGTTCATACTTGCTTGATTGAAGTAAAGTTTGTAGCTTTAGTTGTAAATGTAACTTGTAATTGTGTTAAGATTAAGGATATGATGTAACCTTGGTTCATCATCCATCTAAGACTCTTAAATGAGTTGTGTTCTACTTGATCTTAACATATTGTGTGTTGATGGTATAATCTTGGTCAAGGTGATGCTAACCCATCAACGAGTTGTACACTTGAAGCTACAAGCATCAAGGATGAGAACCGTGATGAGCATCAAGCACTAAGAACCCCACCGGAGCACCTTTCTTACTGTTTTTGGGATCTGATCATACCACCTGGGCTACTGTAAAGTGGATTTTCAATTAGTTCGGTTCGAGTAGATGATTTTCCGTTTAGACCTCGTCTTAATCCTAGTTACGGTTTAGGATTTATGGCCTTCCGAAAGTCATTACACCCTATTAACGTTGTGCTGAAATTTCTGACCTACTAGCACTTAAACCGTCGCCACGGTCAAACGAAGACGAGTTTGGTTCTAGAAATTGGTCAGAAACTAGGGGACTCATATACGGAGCCATAGCCACTGATTTCGCGTCTTTTTGATTTACCTAGAGGTCGTAGAAGCTGACCGAAGTCAGCCTATTGTTTCGATCTCTATTCTTGTCAAAGTTACTTAGCTTTTATGATGATGAACGATGATAATGATGACACTTAAACTTATTTTATGCACTATTAAAACTTATGAGGATAACATACTGACCTAGTAACCTTTGACTTAGGTTGACGACCTTTCGGACCGACTTACTACTCGCATACTTTCATTATCGACTTTACCGCTCTTATCACTGTGAGTTATAGCATCCCTTTTTACTTTAACTATTTTGGGACTGAGAATACATGCGCTTTTTACGTTTTACATACTAGGCACGAGTACTTAAACTTTATATATGTGTGGGTTATACAACGGCATAAACTTTCCCTTTAGCTCGGTAACGTTTAGTCATTGGTTTTTGAACCGGTGAACGCGAATCTTAGATATGGATCCATAGGGTTTGACATCCCCACTCGGGCTAGTCGCGCTAGCATTTAACGGGTGTTTAATACTTCGTAAACATACGCACTCGCCAAGTGTACTTTTAGGGAGTTATAAACGTTAAGTTAGTTACCAAGTGCCCACGGTTAAACATATATTTTTCATACTGTTTTGAAACGCTGTTTGAAGCACTGAAATCTCGTGGCCTACCTTATATTACTGTTACAACTTAAACTATAGCTCACCAACATTATTGTTGACGTTTTTAAGCATGTTTTCTCAGGTGCTTAGAGGTTTGTTGCTTCCGCTATTTAGACTTGTTGTTAAGGACCTGCTGTGCTAGAATTCCACTGCATAATCTTAGAGATATCTCAATCATGGAATTTTTCTTTTGCATTCGTAGTTTATGTTATTTTCAAATAATGACTTTGTAACGACCTTTGTGTCACGTTATCTTTTGTAAACGTTATCTTTTATGAATGCAAAACTGGTTTTCAAATAGCATGTAGTACTTGACCGTGTAAAGATCCTGTTGTTGACGAATCGTACACGATGGTTTTGTACGGGGCGTCACATTTGGTATCAGAGCATTGGTTGTAGGAAATTAGATTGCATTAGTGATTCTAGACTGAACCAAGTAGGATTCACTAATAGGACTAAACTACAACTTGCTAGTTTACTTGTTTTCGCAAAACTTACTGCATGCTGCTGCTTACTTTTACTTCTATATGACGTATACTGCTACTTGATTTTCACTACTGCATGACATTATCTGCTTTCGATTTGCATGATACTTCTGTACGATTTGCTATTATTGCCATGCTATTTACTTCTATAGATGAACTAGATTGTCGTAGTTATTTTGCCTAATACGTGCTTGCTTTATGACTTACTGACATGGAAAAAGTCATTTTTTCCTGTTCAGATGTCGGATGTCCCGCCCGTTATCATTTTGAAGAGCGACTCAGACTCACCCTCCACCTCACCTGCCATTGTTGCCGATTCACATATCCCGTCGTCGACACACTCCAGTGACTGTGGCGCTTCGTCCTCTGGAGCCAGTGGTCATGCACCCGACCCAGTGATCACCACAGACGGACATGAGGATCCACCAGAGATTCCAGCTCCACTCATCCCAGGACCCTCGGAGCCACATCACCATTCCAGTGATGTTGTGATTCCCGGGGAATACGGGGACGTTCCTTTCCCCAATGAGCATAACCATTGGTGCAGACGCCTTCCTGATGGACGTGTCGTGCCGATTCCGCCTTTCAGATATCGAATTATGACTACCGGCCGAGCAGAGCCACTTCCAGCTATTTTCGATGACTCATCATCTGACGACTCATCCTCTGATGACTCCAGTGATGAGGACCCTGAAGAGGCACCTGTGCAGCCACCCTCTACCCCGCCGAAGAAGCGGTATCATTTTGATGGTACCGTTATTCCAGGGGTTAACGGAGGAAGGTCGTTCGTTAGCGCACATGGACTGAGGACTAGGGTCACCGCCCGCAAGCGGGTTGTGCCGTTTCCTGCCAATCCATTTGTGCGTAAGGCTTACCGTTGCACACCATCTACTTCTGGCGCTGGACCATCTGCACCACCTGCACCACCTGTACCGACTGCACTGCCTGCCCCACCATCTCCCTCCGTCGAGGAACTGACGAGGGAAGTGGAGATCCTCTGTGCTCGAGTAACTGAGCTCGAGGACCAGATATCCCACATAATGGACATCCTTTACCCACCATCACCATAGAGCATTGTAGTAGATTTCATTACGTAATCTCATTTGTAGTTTCATATTTTACTCATGTATTGTGCGAACCTATGCGAATGTATGCAACTTGTTATTAATGAATGGAACGATACTTGTGGGGACTTCCCAAGTCCATTCAGGGAAATGTCACCTCTTCTAAGCCACCCAATGTCCCGGAAGCTATGCGCATGGCGCACACCCTGATGAACCAGATCACCCGCAAGGAACCTGAGAAAGCGAAATCAGAATCGGGACTAGTCATGAGAAGCGTAAGTGGGATGGAAACAAGGGAAAGATCTTTGATCAAAACCCAGCTAAGAGGCATGAGGGTTTCAAGGGAAACAACGACTGGAGGAATCCTAACCCGACCCCTAGCTCGAACCCCAACTACAAGGGTACTCTACCGCAGTACAAGAGGTGCTACAAGCATCATACCAGGTACTGTAATGTGGTCTGTGAAAAGTGCAAAAGGACCAGGCATATTGGTAAGGACTGCAAGATTCCCACCCCAACGGTGAAGACAAACCCTACTGGACCAAGGCAGTGCTATGAGTGCGGACAACAGGGCCACTTCAGGAATGAATGTCCCAACAAGAGAAAGGACGGCGGGCCAGCGCATGGAAGAGCTTTCAATGTAAACGTAAAGGATGCCCGTGAGAACCCCGACTTGGTTACAGGTATATTCACTATCAACAATCTATTAGCTTCTGTCCTATTTGATACTGGTGCCGATAGAAGCTATGTTTGTAGACACTTTTGCTCTAAGATAGATTGGTCGTTAGTTCCTTTAAAGGAGAGTATGCTTGTTGAGGTAGCCAATGGAAAACTTGAGAAAGTTGATCAAATTGGCCGAGGAGCTATTATCAACATAGCTGGTGTAGATTTTGAGATTGACTTGATACCCATCAAATTGGGAAGCTTCGATGTGATTGTCGGTATAGATTGGTTGACCAAAGTAAGGGGCTGACATTATCTGTGGAGATAAAGCTCTTCGTATACCCCACGAAGAGGGTGAGCCACTGATTATTTACGGAGAGAGATGTAGTTCGAAGCTGAACCTCATTAGTTGTATGAAAGCACAAAAGATCATGAAGAATGGACGTCTTACTTTTTTAGCACATGTGAAAACGTTAGAAGCTGAGGTGAAGAGTGTGATTGATGTACGAGTTGTGAATGAATTTCCCGATGTCTTTCCGGAAGAATTGCCTGGATTACTGCCACCGAGAGCAGTGGAGTTCCAGATCGATCTAGTGCCGGGAGCTGCACCCGTAGCTCGCGCACCTTATCGACTAGCACCTTCCGAACTGCAAGAGTTGCAGAGTCAACTGCAGGAATTGCTAGACCGTGGATTTATCCAACCGAGTTCATCGTCTTGGGGCGTACCTGTTTTATTCGTGAAGAAGAAGGACGGATCTTTCCGCATGTGTATCGATTATCGTGAGATGAACAAGTTGATGATTAAGAATCGGTATCCCCTTCCCAGAATTGACGATCTTTTTGATCAGCTGCAAGGATCCAGCGTTTACTCCAAGATCGATTTGCGATCCGGTTATCACCAATTGAGGGTGAAGGAGATTGATGTGATGAAAACTGCGTTTAGAACCCGTTATGGTCACTATGAGTTTCTAGTGATGTCATTCGGTTTAACCAATGCACCTGTCGTGTTTATGGATCTCATGAATCGTGTATGCAAGCCATATCTGGATAAGTTCGTTATTGTTTTCATAGATGATATCCTCATCTATTCCCGAAGTGAAGAAGAACATGAACAACATCTTCGACTAGTGTTGGAACTTTTGAGACAAGAGCAACTTTATGCCAAATTCTCCAAGTGTGAATTTTGGTTGAAGGAAGTCCAATTTCTGGGTCATATTGTGAGTGATCAAGGTATCAAAGTTGATCCCGCAAAGATCGAAGCTATCAGCAGGTGGGAAACCCCCACTACTCCGACTCACATTCGCCAATTTCTAGGTCTTGCCGGTTACTACCGAAGATTTATTGAAGGTTTCTCTATGATTTCGCGTCCTTTGACCGCTGATGTTTTAGCAGAGTGGTATAAAAATACTATTAAATTTTACAAGGAAATACTATTAAATACGATACAATTTTACACAAGATATTTATTTATTTATAGAATGGATATACTTAAACCTTGCTACAACACTTATAGGCAGTGTACCTAATCGTACAGTAGTGTAGTTTTTAGTAAGTCCGGTTCGTTCCACGGGGAAATATTTAAACAAAGCTTAACGCTATATTAGTTTACTTTTATAAAAATACAAATATATATAAGTAATATTATTATTATAAAGGGGGGTTTTACCGTTTAATGACCGGTTTGTCGATTTTAAAACTTTAGTCGCAGTTAAAACCAAATGTAAAATATTAAAAATAAATACAAGACTTAAATTAAAGCGTAAAGTAAATAACGATAATGAAATTGCGAATAATAAAAGAGCGGTAAAATAAACTTGCGATAATTAAAAAGTACGATAATTAAAAGTGCAATTAAATACAATAACAATAAATAAAAATACGATAATTAGAAGTGCAATTAAATATAAAATAAAGGAAATTAAATATGAAATAAAAGAATTAAGCTTATTTAAACTTCCGTAATCATGATGTTTGACGTGTTGATTTTAGTTTTATGCCCATGGGTTAATTGTCCTTTGTCCTGGATTATTTAATATGTCCATACGGATTTGTCCATAATAGTCCATCAGTCATAAATATAAAGAGCGAAAGTCTTCGTCAAATTATTCTTATTCCCGAAGTCAAATATTCCAACTAATTGGGGATTCGAATTGTAACAAGGTTTTAATACTTTGTTTAATGAGTACACCAGGTTATCGACTGCGTGTAAACCAAGGTTTTACTACTTTGTTAACAATTACACCAATTACCCTTGAATGTAATTCACCCCTGTTTTAACAAGTCTATTAACTATTAATCCAGTTCAGTATCCGGTAAAATGAATAATTATTGGTATTTATAGATATCCCGCCCATCGTACCCAGTAAAGTGTATGTGGTTATATATAAATACGTCGAATTATAAGTTTGTATATTAAATTAACAAGGTATTGTTTAATTAATATAAAACCCATTAATAACCCATAGTCTAATTTCCACAAGTGTCGTTCTTTTATCCAAACCCCAATTATGGTACAAAGCCCAATTACCCAATTTTAGTAATTAGCCCAACATCATGATTACTTCGGATTAAATAAGCATAATAATAACTTAGCTACGAGACATTAAATTAAAAAGGTTGAAAATAACTTACAATGATTAAAAATAGCGTAGCGTTACACGGACAGAATTTCGACTTACACCCTTACAATATTCGCTAACATACCCTTATTATTAGGATTAAAATTAAAATTAAAATTAAAATTAAAATATAAATATATATATTTACGTATATATTGAGAGAGATAGATATTAGATGATGAAAAATGATCAGAATTCGGCTGGCTTTATAGGGAGTTTCAGAGTTTGGGGCTCCGCGACTCGAGGCCATTTTTGCCTTCAAACTCAGCGAGTCGCGGAGTTTGCTTTTACAGCTCACACAAGTTTGGCTCTTTGTTTACCGACGGTTTTAAATATTTATATAATATATAAATAATTATAAGAATTATTTAAATATTATATTATATTTATGTGCATAGTTGACTTGTAATTTTTAGTCCGTTGCGTCGAGCGTTGAGAGTTGACTCTGGTCCTGGTTCCGGATTTTCGAACGTCCTTGCGTACAATTTAATATCTTGTACTTTGCATTTTGAATCTTGTACTCTTGTAATTTCGAGACGTTTCTTATCAATAATTGGAACCTCTTTGATTGTATTTTGTACTTTTGAGCTTTTTGGTCGTTTGCGTCTTCAATTCGTCGAATCTGTCTTTTGTCTTCACCTTTTATTATTTAAACGAATATCACTTGTAAATAGAACAATTGCAACTAAAAGCTTGTCTTTCTTGAGGAATAATGCTATGAAATATATGTTCGTTTTTAGCATTATCAAATATTCCCACACTTGAGCGTTGCTTGTCCTCAAGCAATATCGTCTTGAAATACTAGAATCACTTCTTTATTCTTCACACTTTGTACATCAGTGATTTCTATACGGCGATATAAACAATGGTAGTAACGATATGGTTTACAGTCCCACATGACTATAAAAATTTAGATCCATTAAGGAAATTGGATCTTTATGAAAACATTTGATCTTTTGAAAATTAAATCTAGTTTTTACCCTAGATAAGTTTTCCGGAATAACCCTTTACCGGTGTTTGCAAATTATTTTTGTGGGTTTGGTGGGTTTCAGATTTGAAAATTTTAGCTCAAAACTTGCGGTTTTGTGTCACCCACTTGCTAACCTTGTATTTGGAAAGCAACACGTCCAGTTTACTTGTCCCGTATATTACCTTTCGGTAAACTACCGTCTGGTTGTAAAGGAAAGCGTTGAACAAGCAACTGTTAAGGCAATGTCCCCTGACATGCTTTTAATTATGGTCTATAACGTGTCGGACGCAATTACTATCCTTGGTAGGAGCAATAGTAAAGCTCACCCTTATAATTTTTCGGTCTGGCACAAGGTCCTGTCTTTGACCACTATGCAACCACCGTTCTTACGGTTGACACCCAATTTAGTTCAGGTGACCTAATGAATTCCAGGTGAATTCCTAGGATTTTACGTTCAATGGTAATGAACGAATTGAAAATAGGGTTTTCAGAAAACAAATCGGTTTATAATTTTGATCAAAATATTTTCTCGTTCAAGCTCGAGTTTAGATATCATTGAATTCCATGAGTTTGTAATTCTCAATCTTTAAGGTCAATCTCAAGGATTGAGTTATATCAGGCTTAAAAGCTGATTTTTGATCTTTTAAGGGAATTATCCTTTCTGGGGATCTGATTCATTAGTCTTATCCAGCTAATTTGCATGGTGCCCCCATTGTACGAGATAAATCCTTCTCATGGTTAGGATAAATCTGACCACTTGGCGACCCTGTTTTATGCTGAGGTCCGTGGATTTCCTGCTGATTTTAGTGATGACTTTTCTAGATTTTTCGTCAACCTACAGCTGGTCTGGACGACAACTTCTTGACCTAAATCAAGAAGCGCGTTTCTTTTTCGGAAGACTTTACTTCCTTTTAATGATGGAATTGATTCATCGTGTAGATCCATCTCTTCTTTTCTTTCATCGGGTAAAACAGTTTAGTTTAGTCCAACGCAAAAGTATTTTCAGTTATTTGTACAAAAATATGTGATATATGTTTTGAATAACTTGGAGAATTTTCCCACACTTGGCTTTTATTTTCCTTTTTATCGTCCTCTATTCCATTTTAAATGAATTTTAACATTTTGGTTTGTTTCTCAATTTATGTCCTTTCCGAGGTTACAATAATTTCAGTGTTAAAACCTAGTTTTATCGTTCATAAATATGTATAAACATGATTTTGAGTTCATTTAATTGAAAAATTTGAAAATTTTTACTAGAATTGGGTAGTCAGTATATAAGACTAGGGCCGTTCTTTATTATCAGAGAGCACTAGATTCTAATACAACTACTGCTTTACTAGTATTTTTAATGGTAACCAAGTGTTTAAGATAAAAATTTTAAAATCCGAAAGAATTTAACCCCTTCCCACACTTAAGATCTTGCAATGCCCTCATTTGCAAGAAATCAGTATCAATTTAAATTATTGAGGGTGATTTGTTTGAAAAAGATTAAATTTTTACCAAAGTTTCCAAATATATTGGCGTTTGTTTGCTGAATGATAAATGGTGCACATAATTTGTTCATTTCGTCTTGTTGTTATTTCACATATATTTTGCATCTTGTCGTCAAAATTAGTTGCTTTTGCTGAACTTAATGTCAGTCTTTGAAAATGCGTTGTTTTACCCTATTGTGTACATAAGATAAACTGCAAACATATATACATATTTTTGAAGTTTGGTATATTACCCCACATTCAAAAATTATTAAAATCTAAGAATAAAAGTTAGAAAATTATAAAAACTATTACAATATTAACATAAGTATTAAACGTATCAACATTACAAATTACAAAATAAATAAAACTAAGTAGACTAGGGATGATACTGATACCAATAGGGGTTCCAAGCATAACCATAGGTGCTATAGAATGCTTCAGCAGGGTTATACGTAGGATATGGTGGTTGCATCTCTATAGACCAGGGAGGAAATATGGGTTTTAGTGTAGGAATATAGTTTCTACCTATATGTTGGCAATGAGCTATGATTTGGTTCTGATGAACTTGCCAATCTTCAAATGCTCTCTGTCTAGCATTTTCGTACTCCTGTGAAGCTATAAACCTTTGCATTTCTTGCATCTCATTTCCCCCTCCTACATTACCTTGCTGTTGGTTTCTCTCAACCTGTGGATGTCTACCATGGTATTGTACTGCGGCGTTATTTCGCCTCTTCAAAACTTTCGCACCATGGTATACATTTAAACCTATAGTATCGCAGGGTTCTGGTTCTTCGACTAGTAATCCCCCCCGACTTATATCCACACCGAGATATTCAGCAATCAAAGTAATAAAAATACCACCTCCTATTATGCTATGCGGTCTCATCCCCCTAACCATAGCTGATAAATAATAACCCACACAATAAGGTATACTTACAGCGCTTTGTGGGTCTCGAATACACATATGGTAAAACAAATCCTGTTCATTTACCTTTTCCTTGTTCTTACCTCTTTGTGTAATCGAATTAGCTAAAAACCTATGAATCACTCTTAATTCAGCTCTATCTATATCCAAATAAGAGTAATTTCCCCCTTTGAATCGGTGATGGCTTGTCATTTGACTCCATACACCGTGTGTATCAAAATTTTCATCTATCTTTCTACCATTTAGTATCAACCCTCTATAATCGGCAGATGCTAACTCCTCAGGCGTATATATACGTAAAGCCTGAGCCATGTCTAGTAAAGACATGTGGCGCATCGAACCTCCTAACAAAAATCTAATGAAAGATCGATCGATTAAACTAGCTACCCGATTATTTAATTCTATACTACACAACAATTCTTCACATCATACTTTATATACAGGTCTACGCATGGTGAATAAACGTACCCAGTCATTAAAAGTAGAATTAC
Source organism: Rutidosis leptorrhynchoides (assembly GCF_046630445.1). Taxonomy (NCBI): domain Eukaryota; kingdom Viridiplantae; phylum Streptophyta; class Magnoliopsida; order Asterales; family Asteraceae; genus Rutidosis; species Rutidosis leptorrhynchoides. Next base: position 213,229,883 of record NC_092343.1, read on the forward strand.
CATACCTCTGTGCAAGTAATTCCCTAATTGGCCCGGCCAATTCTACAGCTTCTAAGGGTCCCCATTCTATGACCCTAGGTACCTCAACAACTTTAGAATGAAGAGTATGCAAACCCCTTTGGTATTTTGGATAATCTATCCAAAGTCTGTCAAATCTCAGGTTCGGATGCAAATCTTCCAAGTGCATATCAGAAAATGTCATGACTGGATGAGGTATATCTTGCTTGTAGTAGTTATCCACCTCCTATTGTTCCGCATTCTCAGCAGGAGCATTGCGAGCTTGGGATGAAGATTCACCCCTTTCAGTCTGCAAAACACATCAAACACAATTTTTGTGCATCCAAATATGCATTAGTGTCAGCAAAATCATCAATCAAAATAATTACAATGACATGATCAATTTATATCAAACTTAAGCTCATTTTCACATTTTTATCAAATCTACACTTTTTCAAATAAGCATATACGAAAATGTTCGCCAAGTTCATAAGCATTCAACTCAAATAACATGTCAAAATAATCATTACTAGCAATTAAACAAGTTTCAAATGGCATTATCTTTCAAAAATCAAGTTCATGAATTTTAGACTTGAAAAAGTCCACTTTAATTCTCAAAATCATGTTTAGGCTCAAAGTTTGGATCATTTAACTACCTAAACATGTTACACTACTTAATTTAGCAACAATTCATGACAAAAATCGGCCATAACCTGTTTATATCAAAAAGCCCCAAATTTGCTCAAGAACACAAACCCCTAGATTACTCAAAATTTGAAGTTTAAGGCTTCTAATCATGTTAAACAGCATCAATCTAGGTTATACAAGCATAATACATAAACAATTTAAGCCTAATTACACTAAAAAGCATCAAAATCAAATTGGGGAAAAAATTGCTCAAGAACACTAATTTCGGATTAAATGGTGTTTAGGTGTAGAAATTTACCGTTTTTCTTGAGTAATTCCTTGATAGCATCCTTCTCAACATGATTTTAGTAAAAGATTTGATGATTAACGGTTAAAAATTGTGATTTTGGGGTGTATTTTTCGGGTTTTTGTGCAGGTTTTCGCAGTGTTTTTCTTGTTTTTGGGTTGGGACTGAGCTGTTCCAGCTCTTATATTTTTTTCTGTAATTCGTAACCTCCGCGACTCGCGGTGAATTACCCTTCAAACTCCGCGAGTAATTAATTTAAGTAATTAATTTTTAAAATTTTGTTTGCCTTGTTATTTAGGACGAGGTTGTTTCGGATCGATGTCCTAGTCCGTTCCTCGACAAAATTTTAAAATTTTTCTTTTTGTAGCGATTGTTTTAAAAGCTAAGATTTTTGGTTTTTTAATGTTTTTGGCATACTTTAATTCAATAAGATTAAAAATAATGATAATAAAAGTTCTCGTCCCTCCCTTGGGTAAAGTAATTTCGGTTCAAAGACCTAGTCTTAAACTTACGACGAATTTTAAAAATCATATTTTTAACTTAATGAGATAAAGTAAATTTTTGTTTTTAAATTCACACAATTTAAATATAAAATTCAAAATTAATATTAAAAATTCACACCAAACTTACAATTTAAAATGCATAAAATTAAAAATTCATATTTTAAAAATTAAAAATTCACACCAAACTTAATTTAAAAATTCATATTATAAATTCACACCAAACTTATATTAATTTTTCAAATATTTACAATTTTAAATATATTGATTTTACAAAGTTTACAATATTAATTTAAGATTTATATATTAATTTTAAAAACATGGTAAAAATAAAATTAAAAATCTTTTTGGCTTTTTATCCCACTTTTATCAATCAAATATTATCAAAAATATGCGCCCCTCTTTTCGGTAAAGAAATTTCGGTTCCAAGACCTAATTTAACTCATGACGAATTTTTGAAATATTTTGGGTTGATTGATTAAAGATATTTATACCTTAAGAATAAACGTTAAATTTCGCAGTGATGTAATAAATGTTTGTATGATATCAACAATTTCGGTCGCCAAACCTAATTTTATTCAATACCAATTTAATACTTTATAGCGAACAAATTAGCGTTTATTATCAAAAGGTTAAAAATAAAAAAAAATATAAAAACTGTACAAACATACCTGTGGAATAGATTTCTTAGTTATATGATCTATCCCATTCATAAGATAGTCAGTTTAATTGGTTTTTCATAGCTACATAGGCGTAACCTCGAGCATTCAGTGTCTTTTCTTCTAAACATATGAACGGTCCGTCTCTGCATAAAGTAACAAATTAGGTGTTTGAATAGGTTTGATTATTTGAACATTTACCTCCATGTGACTATTTTTCGCATTTGTGACATCTTTCTAGGTGTCGTGCTCTTCTTTTTGCTGCGGATTTTGATTTTCCTTTACCAAATTGTAACTTATTATCTTCGCATCTGGATTCTTTTCTAACTCCGTCCATTCTTTCTCTGATTACCTGATACTATTTCACTCGGTAGTGTGTCATTATTAAGTTTAGTGATTAAAGCATGTAGCATTAGACCATGGTTTAGTTCACAGGCAGTCTTCATTTTGTAAAAACCTAAAAAAATAAAAATTCAGAATGGGGGGAGAAGACTAGTTCTTTAGGATCTGCTAGGGAAAGACCATTCGGGTTCCATTTTCGAGAACTACACGAAAACAGACAATCTAACTCTAACAGAAATACATAAATCCCCTATACTTAGTTGAAATTGTGATTAACATTATTTTCAATTGAATCATCAACAACTTGTATATCTTTGACTTTTACTTCAATCCATTTGTTGATTTTCTCCATAACTTTCACAAATTCAACTAACACTGCCTTTTTTTTTACGATAAATTGGATATTAATCGGTTATATAGCTTAAAGTTTTCTTTAATTTTAGCATCGTGAATCCGTTTATAAAGTTTCTTCGTTGAACTGTTAAAAATGGGTTCATCTAATTTCGTATCATCAACGGCATTCTTTGTGATTGGATCATCATTAAGTGTTTCTTCATCTTCCCCACCCTTATGCGTTTTTATTGGTCTAACAGTTTTGGTTTGTGGAGATCTAAACTTTCGGTTCACAAAGGTGATCGATGTATCACCATCCCTAAGTGTCATTCTACCTTCTCTTACATCAATGAATGCCTCGGTGGTTGCTAAAAATGGGCGACCTAGAATTAGAGGAATATCAAGGTTTTCCTCCATATTAATCACTATGAAGTTTGCAACAAAGGTCAAACTTCCCACGTTAACAAGTAAATTATTTGCTATTCCAACCGGGTGTTTAATGGTTTGGTCAAATGATTGAACACCTATTTTGGTTGGTTTTAATTTACCCATGCCTAATCTTTTGTATAAGGAAAGAGGCATAATATTTGCACTTGCTCCTAAATCTGCGAGTCCATTATATACAGCACCATCATTAAGTAAGCAAGAAATGATAAATTCACCCGGGTCTCCTGCTTTAGTAAGTCGAGTTGGTTTGTAAACCTTTTTCGGGTGTTCTTTCCTTGGTTCTTTCACTTCTATTTGAATTTCTTGTTCACATTTTTCTTCGTTTCTTGGAATGGGAGGTTTGTATAGGAATTCTTCTTCATCACTCAAATTTGAATCCTTCCTATATTCCAATTTTGATTTTTCATATGTTGTTGATAACATATTTATGTTTTCATTTTGAAGGTTTTCTTGGGTGGTGAAATTATGATTAACTTCATTGTCAACTTCCATCGGACCATGTATGTAATGTTTAACTCTGTGACCATTAACTTTAAATTCAATCCCATTTGAATTTATTAATTCTATCGTTCCGTATGGGAAAACTCTTTTGACTATGAATGGTCCAGACCATCTTGATTTCAATTTTTCAGGAAATAGCTTGAATCGTGAATTGAAAAGAAGAACTCTGTCTCCTTCTTTAAATTCTTTTGAACTTCTGATTTTTTTATCATGCCATTTCTTCATTCTTTCTCTATAGATTAACGAATTTTCGTATGCTTCATGTCTTAATTCTTCTAATTCGTTTAGTTGACTTAATCGTAGACATCCGGCTTCATGTAATTCAAGATTACATGTCTTCAAAGCCCAAAATGCTTTGTGTTCAATTTCTACTGGAAGATGACATGCTTTTCCATAAACAAGTCTAAAAGGTGTGGTTCCAATTGGAGTTTTGTAGGCTGTTCTAAAAGCTCAGAGTGCATCCTCCAATTTAATGGACCATTCCTTCGGATTTGATCCTACGGTTTTCTCTAGAATACGTTTTAAAGCTCGGTTGGTATTTTCAACTTGTCCACTTGTTTGTGGATGATATGCGGTGGAGATTTTATGAGTTACTCCATATCTTTTAAGAACTTTCTCAAGTTGATTATTACAGAAATGAGTACCCCGATCACTTATTAAAGCTTCCGGTGTTCCAAACCTTGCAAAAAGACGTTTTAAAAAGTTGACTACAACTCGTGCATCGTTAGTTGGGAGAGCTTGTGCTTCCGCCCATTTAGATACATAATCAATGGATACGAGTATATATCGATTATTATGAGATTTTGGAAATGGACCCATAAAGTCAATACCCCAAATGTCAAATACTTCACATACTTGGATGACATTTTGTGGCATTTCATCACGTTGACTTATTTTTTCGGCCCTTTGACAAGCATCACAGGATTTGCAAAGAAGGTGTGAGTCTTTGTAAATTGTAGGCCAATAGAATCCAGCATCATAAACTTTTCTTGCTGTTAGTTGAGGCCCATAATGCCCTCCTGTTGGTCCTGTGTGACAATGGTTTAATATTTTACTAGCTTCATCTCCAAATACACATCGGCGTATTATTCCATCGGGACAACTTTTAAACAAATGTGGATCTTCCCAAAAATAGTGTTTAATATCACTAAAGAATTTCTTTCGTCTTTGGTACGATAATCCTTTTTCAAGGAATCCACATACTAAGTAGTTTGCATAGTCTGCAAACCATGGGATTTCATTATAATCTATCTTCAATAGATATTCATCAGGAAAGTTGTCTTGTATGGACGATTCATTTAGAACTTCTAATTCGGGATTTTCAAGACGAGAAAGATGATCAGTGGCGAGATTTTCTGCTCCTCTTTTATCTCGGATTTCAATATCAAACTCTTGTAAGAGTAAGATCCAACGGATTAATCTTGGTTTTGCATCTTGTTTTGAAAATAGGTATCTAAGAGCAGAATGGTCGGTATAGACCACCGTTTTTGCTAGAACGAGATATGATTGAAATTTGTCAAAAGCAAAGACAATAGCAAGGAGTTATTTTTCAGTAGTTGTATAGTTCGTTTGTGCTCCTTGTAACGTCTTACTAGCATAATATATAGGTTGAAATTGTTTTTCAATCCTTTGTCCTAAAACGGCTCCCATTGCAAAATCACTTGCATCGCACATTAGTTCAAATGGTAGATTTCAATTTGGTGTTATCATGATCGGCGCATTAGTGAGTTTCTCTTTAAGAATATTAAAAGATTTGATACACTCATCTGAAAAGATGAATGGAGCATCCTTTTCTAGGAGTTTATTCATAGGAGTGGCAATTTTAGAAAAATCTTTTATGAAACGTCGGTAAAAACCGGCATGCCCTAGAAAACTCCTAACTCCTCTAACATTGGTGAGATGTGGAAGTTTAGCAATTACATCTACTTTAGCTCTATCCACTTCAATTCCTTCTTTTGAAATTTTATGACCAAGAACGATGCCTTCTTTAACCATGAAATGGCATTTCTCCCAATTAAGTACTAGATTTGATTGTTCGCATCTAATAAGCATTCGTTCCAGATTAGCTAGACATGATTCAAATGTATCACCGAAGACTGAAAAGTCATCCATGAAAACTTCCATGCATTCTTCTATCATGTCGTGAAAAATTGCCATCATACACCTTTGAAAGGTTGCAGGGGCGTTGCAAAGTCCAAATGGCATGCGTTTGTAAGCAAAAGTACCATAAGGGCACGTGAATGTGGTTTTCTCTTGGTCCTCGGGTGCTATTGGAATTTGAAAATATCCGGAAAATCCATCTAGAAAACAATAGTAACTATTTCCGGCTAATCTTTCCAATATTTGATCTATGAAAGGTAAGGGAAAGTGATCTTTTCTGGTGGCGTCATTTAATTTTCTATAATCAATACATACACGCCATCCTGTTACAGTCCTAGTAGGAATAAGCTCATTTTTCTCATTTGTAATGACAGTCATGCCACCCTTCTTAGGCACGCATTGAACTGGGCTTACCCATGGACTATCAGAGATTGGATAAATTAGACCTGCATCTAGCAGTTTAATAATCTCTTTCTTAACTACATCTTGCATATTAGGATTTAGTCTTCGTTGGCGTTGCACATACGTTTTATGACCTTCTTCCATAAGGATTTTATGTGTGCAATACGAAGGACTTATTCCTTTAATATCATGAATCTTCCATGCAATGGCTGGTTTATGGGCTTTCAACACAGAAATGAGTTGTGATTTCTCATTTTCAGTAAGAGAAGACGATATTATTACAGGTAATTCAGATTCACCATGTAAATAAGCATATTCCAAATGGTTTGGAAGTGGTTTTAACTCTAATTTCGGTGGTTCTTCTATCGATGATTTATATCGATATCTGTCTTCTTCTTTTAGCATTTGAATTTCTTCTGTTGTTGGTTCATATCCATTAGCTATAAGTGTAGCTAACATTTCAGCTTCATCAATTGGTTCATTACCTTCTCCTAAAGAACATTATCCTGTTCCTTGTAATTCTGGAAATTCTTCTAACAATTCTGCATGTGCATCTATAGTTTGAATATAATAACATGTATCATCTGCAGATTGTTGTTGTTGCATTGCTCTATCAACTGAAAAGGTAACACTCTCATCATCTATACTTAGAGTCAATTTCTTACCGAACACGTCTATCATTGCTTTAGCCGTGTTTAAGAATGGTCTTCCTAATATGAGAGGAACTTGAGAATCTTCTTCCATGTCCAAAACAACAAAATCTACTGGAAATACTAAAGTACCAACTTTAACTAGCATATTCTCCATTATCCCTCTAGGATATTTTATTGATCTATCGGCTAGTTGTATGCTTATTCTGGTTGGTTTCAATTCTCCAAGGTCTAGTTTAGCGTATAGTGAATACGGCATTAGATTTATACTAGCACCTAAGTCTGCCAATGCTTCTATTGAACTAAGACTACCCAGAAAACATGGAATTGTGAAACTTCCTGGATCAGATAATTTTTCTGGTATCTTATTCAACAGCACTGCTGAACAATTAGCATTCATAGTAACAGCCGAGAGTTCTTCCATTTTCTTTCTATTTGAGATTAGATCTTTCAAGAATTTAGCATATCTAGGCATTCCTGAAATCACATCAATGAAAGGAAGATTTACATTTATCTGTTTAAACATATCCAAGAATTTGGATTGCTCGGCTTCAAGTTTCTCTTTCTTCATTTTACTCGGATAAGGAAGTGGTGGTTGGTATGGTTTAACATAAGGTTTAGCCTTAACTGTGTTATCTTCATTAACCTTTTCAACTACCGGTTCTTTTTCCTTATCTTGATCAGGTTGTGGTTCTTGTGGAGTAGGAATAGCTTCATCAAAAGTTACAGGTATTTCAGGTGGTTTAAGTGTTGTACCACTTCTTGTGGTAATGGCTTTAGCTGTTTCATTCCGGGGGTTAGCATTTGCATCACTAGGTAGACTTCCCGGTTTTCTTTCACCTATTAACCTTGCTAGGTTACTTACTTCTTGTTCCAGATTTTGAATAGAAGCTTGTTGATTTCTAAATGCTTGAGCATTTTGTTCATTAGTTTGTTTCTGAGATGTGAAAAACTGCGTTTGAGTTTCAACTAGCTTCGTCATCATATCTTCTAAATTCGGCTTTTTCTCATCGGTTTGTTGTGGTGGTTTGTTTTGAAAATTAGGTATTTGCTGATTGTAATTATTATTGGATACTTGTTGATTGCTAGGACCTTGTTGGTTGTTGTATGGAATATTTCGGTTATAATTCTGGTTTTGATTGTAAATCGGTCTTGGCGGTTGATAATTATTCTGATAATTATTTCCAGGCCTTTGGTTTATGTATGAAATATTCTCTCTTTGTTCCATTGTTAATTCAATACTGAGACAATCTTTTGTCAAATGTGGTCCTCCACACTGCTCACAACTAATTGGTATTGAGTGAATATCTTTAGTCATCTTTTCCATTCGTCTCTCCACAGCATCTATCTTTACGGAAATGGAATCTAAGTCATAGCTAGAATCGGCTCTAGCTGCTTTAGATGATCTAACGATGTCTTTTTCTTGGTGCCACTCATGTGAGTGGGAAGCAGTGTTATCAATAATTTTGTAAGCATCAGTTTCGGTTTTCTTCATAATAGAACCACCAGCTGCTATATCTATGTCTTTCCTTGTAGTGATGTCGCATCCTTGGTAGAATATTTGTACTATTTGACAGGTGTCTAAACCATGTTGCGGACATCCTCTTAACAACTTTCCATATCTTGTCCACGCCTCATATAGAGTTTCATTTGGTTTTTGTGTGAACGTAACAATTTCTGCTTGAAGTCTTACGGCTTTAGATGCAGGAAAGAATTGTTTAAGAAATTTGTCAACTAAAACATCCCATGTATCAATCGCCCCTTCAGGTAACGATTCCAACCAATCTTTGGCTTCTCCCTTTAAAGTCCAGGGAAATAACATGAGATATATCTGTTCATCCTCCACTTCTCGGATTTTAAATAGTGTGCAGATCCTATTAAAGGTACGTAGATGTTCATTTGGATCTTCCTTCGGCGCACCACTAAATTGGCATTGATTAGTCACCATGTGTTGAATTTGTCCTTTGATTTCATAATCTGGCGCATTAATGTCTGGATGAGTAATTGCGTGACCTTGGCCAGTGCGTTTAGCTCTCATTCGGTCTTCCATACTTAAAGGTTCCAGATTCTCCATAATTGAATTTGTTAAATCGGAATCACTAGAGGATTCTGATTTAATGGTTCGTTCCTCAACAATCTCTGTTTGAATGATTGGTGGTTCCGGAGGAAAGTTTAGTGGTTCAGGATCTACGAATCGTTCCTGAATATTCTTCGGATTCTCAATTGTGAGGTCGGGTTCAAAAAATGGATTATCGGAAATTTGAACTGAAGTACTTGGTCGACTGGATGACGATTCTAAAGAAAAATCAACGGCGGTAATATTTGCTAAATGTCTTGATCTAGTTACAGGTGGTGAACGTACAAAAGGTGGTGAACGTCTTGCTCGGTGCATTCACTGAATATCCTATTAGTTTTTTAAAAGGAAAGAAAAATTATAATAAGTTATCCAATCAATAGACTTTTCTGATTTTGCCCACGTTTCGAATAGCCAAAAGATGCAGCAGAGGGGCAGGATTCGTTTGGTCTCAATATAATTGAGGACTGTTTGGCTCCAATAACCCGGTCCACGTACAAATCCAACTATTACTACGAACCAGAAAATTTTGATGTCTATTAATTTAACCACTTAAAATAAATTTTCGTAATTTTAAGAAATTTAGATAAGAAGTAGAATAAAAACCTATGTCCTAAAACTAGAATAGCGAGAAATAAGAAAGAAAAAGAGTTCGTCGGAAAAAGATCGAAAAAGAAAAATAAGAAAGAAAGATAAAAGGCGACGGAAAAATAAAAGAAACTTATAAAACTTAAAAATACTTGACTAACCTAACCTTATTACTACAACTAACTTAAAATTATAATCGCAAATTGAGATTACTAATTGGAATGATAATTGATACATAGGTAAAAGTTGTCTAAAAATATTAAAGCTTACAGGAAAAACTAAATCCCAAATAGAAATAACTTAAAAGGAAACTAAAACTTAAAAAGGCGTCGCAAAATTCTAAAGCACCTAAATCTTAGTCTAAAGAAAAAGCACTTAAGGGATTTTACGGCAAAGTCTAAAAATCTAGAAGTAAAAATAACTATGGCAAAAACTAAGTTTAAAACTAAATATGAGTTAAAAATACAAATATTACGCTAAAACGATTAAAAAGGGACAAAATATAAAAATATACAAAAAGTTGTAAAAATTACAATTTTTATAAAAATATTATTTTTATATTATTTATTTTATAAAAGTATTACTTTTATAAACTAATTAAACTAATTAAAACTAAATAAAACAAATTAAATAAATAAACTAAACTAATTAATAAATAAATAAAACCTATTTATGGTTTTTAATTAAATAATAATAATAATAATAATTACACCGTAATTAATGCCTGATTAAGGCTTCTGTCGGCGTGTCAGGTTAGCTCCGCGAGTTGCGGTATTCCAAGAAGCAAACCCCGTGAGTCGCGGGGTTCAGAAATTCAATTGACAGCTTGTTTAAAAATTGACGCGTTTTTTTTTTTTTTTTTAATTTTTCTGTTTTTATATTTTCTGTTTATATTGTATAATAAAAACTTATATTTAAAAACTTAAATAAAAATAGAACTACTTTATAATTGTAAAAATATCTTAAAAATAGATTTATATATATTAAATTTTTTTTATTTTTTTTTCGGTTTTTTTTTATAAAATATATTTATAAAATAAATTAAATAAAACTTATATTTTTACAAACTAAAGAAACTTTACAAAACTAAAATATTTATCAAACTCCTAAAAATATTTATATTTTTGTTTTTCTTTTTATATTTTCGAATAATTAAAACGTATTTTTATAAAAATGAATTTTAATAAAAGTAAACTAAAAATCTTTTTTTTTATATTAGCGTTGCGCTTCCGGCGTTTAAGAGTTTCTTCGGCAGCGGCGCCAAAAATACTTGATGTTTTAGCAGAGTGGTATAAAAATACTATTAAATTTTACAAGGAAATACTATTAAATACGATACAATTTTACACAAGATATTTATTTATTTATAGAATGGATATACTTAAACCTTGCTACAACACTTATAGGCAGTGTACCTAATCGTACAGTAGTGTAGTTTTTAGTAAGTCCTGTTCGTTCCACAGGGAAATCTTTAAACAAAGCTTAACGCTATATTAGTTTACTTTTATAAAAATACAAATATATATAAGTAATATTATTATTATAAAGGGGGGTTTTTACCGTTTAATGACCGGTTTGTCGATTTTAAAACTTTAGTCGCAGTTAAAACCAAATGTAAAATATTAAAAATAAATACAAGACTTAAATTAAAGCGTAAAGTAAATAACGATAATAAAATTGCGAATAATAAAAGAGCGATAAAATAAATTTGCGATAATTAAAAAGTACGATAATTAAAAGTGCAATTAAATACAATAACAATAAATAAAAATGCGATAATTAGAAGTACAATTAAATATAAAATAAAGGAAATTAAATATGAAATAAAAGAATTATGCTTATTTAAACTTCCGTAATCATGATGTTTGACGTGTTGATTTTAGTTTTATGCCCATGGGTTAATTATCCTTTGTCCTGGATTATTTAATATGTCCATACGGATTTGTCCATAATAGTCCATCAGTCATAAATATAAAGAGCGAAAGTCTTCGTCAAATTATTCTTATTCCCGAAGTCAAATATTCCAACTAATTGGGGATTCGAATTGTAACAAGGTTTTAATACTTTGTTTAATGAATACACCAGGTTATCGACTGCGTGTAAACCAAGGTTTTACTACTTTGTTAACAATTACACCAATTACCCTTGAATGTAATTCACCCCTGTTTCAACAAGTCTATTAACTATTAATCCAGTTCCGTATCCGGTAAAATGAATAATTATTGGTATTTATAGATATCCCGCCCACCGTACCCAGTAAAGCGTATGTGGTTATATATAAATACGTCGAATTATAAGTTTGTATATTAAATTAACAAGGTATTGTTTAATTAATATAAAACCCATTAATAACCCATAGTCTAATTTCCACAAGTGTCGTTCTTTTATCCAAACCCCAATTATGGTACAAAGCCCAATTACCCAATTTTAGTAATTAGCCCAACATCATGATTACTTCGGATTAAATAAGCATAATAATAACTTAGCTACGAGACATTAAATTAAAAAGGTTGAACATAACTTACAATGATTAAAAATAGCGTAGCGTTACACGGACAGAATTTCGACTTACACCCTTACAATATTCGCTAACATACCCTTATTATTAGGATTAAAATTAAAATTAAAATTAAAATTAAAATATAAATATATATATTTACGTATATATTGAGAGAGATAGATATTAGATGATGAAAAATGATCAGAATTCGGCTGGCTTTATAGGGAGTTTCAGAGTTTGGGGCTCCGCGACTCGCGGCCATTTTTGCCTTCAAACTCCGCGAGTCGAGGAGTTTGCTTTTACAGCTCACACAAGTTTGGCTCTTTGTTTACCGACGGTTTTAAATATTTATATAATATATAAATAATTATAAGAATTATTTAAATATTATATTATATTTATGTGCATAGTTGACTTGTAATTTTTAGTCCGTTGCGTCGAGCGTTGAGAGTTGACTCTGGTCCTAGTTCCGGATTTTCGAACGTCCTTTCGTACAATTTAATATCTTGTACTTTGCGTTTTGAATCTTGTACTCTTGTAATTTCGAGACGTTTCTTATCAATAATTGGAACCTCTTTGATTGTATTTTGTACTTTTGAGCTTTTTGGTCGTTTGCGTCTTCAATTCGTCGAATCTGTCTTTTGTCTTCACCTTTTATTATTTAAACGAATATCACTTGTAAATAGAACAATTGCAACTAAAATCTTGTCTTTCTTGAGGAATAATGCTATGAAATATATGTTCGTTTTTAGCATTATCAACCGCGCTGACTCACAAAGGGAAGAAGTTCGTTTGGGAAAAAGAACACGAATCAGCATTTCAAAACTTGAAGCAGAAATTGATCACCGCACCTATCTTATCTCTTCCTGAAGGCAGTGATGATTTCGTCGTTTATTGTGATGCCTCGAAAAATGGTTTTGGTTGCATATTGATGCAAAGATCGAAGGTTATTGCCAATGCTTCTCGTCAACTAAAGATTCACGAGCAAAACTATACTACTCACGACCTCGAGCTTGGAGCCGTTGTCTTTGCGCTCAAATTGTGGAGACACTATCTTTATGGGACTAAAAGTACCATCTTCACCGACCACAAAAGCCTCCAGCACATATTCGATCAGAAACAACTGAACATGAGGCAGCGACGATGGATCGAGACGCTGAACAACTATGATTGTGAACTTCGTTACCATCCTGGAAAGGCAAATGTTGTAGCCGATGCCCTAAGCCGGAAGGAGAGGACGGTACCTCTTCGTGTCCGCGCCTTGAACGTCACCATTCATTCAAATCTCAATAGCCAGATCCAAGTAGCCCAAGATGAGGCTCTCAAAGAGGAGAATATTTCTCAAGAACACCTGAACATTCTCGTTTCACGATTTGAGGTTAAGGAGACTGGACTCCGATACTTTGTCGGAAGGATTTGGGTACCTAGTTATAGAGATCTACGGAGCCTTATACTAGATGAAGCCCACAAGTCGAGATATTCGATTCATCCAGGAGCCGGTAAAATGTAACACGATCTCAAGGAACAGTATTGGTGGCCTAATCTTAAGAAGGATGTTGCAACTTACGTTAGTAAGTGTTTGACTTGCTCGATAGTTAAGGCTGAACATCAAAGGCCATCTGGATTACTTCAACAACCGGAAATCCCGTAATGGAAGTGGGAAAGGATAACGATGGACTTCATCACAAAGCTACCGAAGACGGTAGGTGGTTATGATACCATCTGGGTTATCGTTGACTGACTTACCAAATCTGCACACTTCTTAGCCATGAAGGAAACGGATACGATGGAGAGACTCGCTCAACTATACATCAAAGAGGTTGTATCCCGTCATGGTGTGCCCTTATCAATTATCTCATATCACGATACCCATTTTGCTTCTAGATTTTGGCGTTCTTTGCAAGAAGCCTTGGGAACTCGTCTCGACATGAGTACCGCGTATCACCCACAGACCGACGGTCAGAGCGAATGAACGATTCAGACTTTGGAGGACATGTTGTGTGCCTGTGTTATTGAATTCGAAAAGGCTTGGGAGAGACATTTTCCGCTAGCTGAATTCTCTTATAACAACAGTTATCATTCGAGTATTAATACTGCACCTTTTGAAGCGTTGTATGGCCGAAAATGCCATTCTCCTATTTGTTGGGCCGAAGTAGGCGAAAATCAAATCACCGGACCCGAGGTAGTCCATGAAACAACTGAGAAGATTGTCCAAATTCAAGCGAGACTTAAGGCGGCCCGTGATCGCCAAAAGAGTTATGCCGACCTTAAACGTATTCGAATTCAACGTGGGTGACCGTGTAATGTTGAAGGTCGCACCTTGGAAAGGTGTAATCCATTTTGGAAAGCGCGGAAAGTTAAACCCGCGATATATTGGTCCTTTTAAAATCTTGGAACGTGTTGGACCCGTAGCTTACCGTTTGGATCTTCCGACTCAGTTGAGCGCAGTTCACCCTACTTTTCATGTGTCGAATCTGAAGAAATGTCTTGCCGAACCCGAACTTGTCATCCCTCTTGATGAGCTTACGATTGATGACAAACTCCACTTTGTGGAAGAACCTGTCGAAATCATGGACCGTGAGGTTAAGACTTTGAAGCACAATAAGTTTCCAATTGTTCGAGTCCGATGGAATGCCAAACGTAGACCTGAGTTTACTTGGGAACAAGAGGATCAAATGATGCAGAAGTATCCTCACCTCTTCCCGACTTCAACACCTGCCTCAGCTTAAATTTCGGGACGAAATTTCCATTAACAGGTGGGTAATGTAACGACCCGACTTTTTAGACTTGCTTTTGTGCCTTGTGTTTTTACAAAACTGCGTATTTGTTCGTACTGTGCTACTTTATACTCTGGAATCTTTATACACATGGCTTACTTTCATTTATATGTTAAAATGTGCCTTTAAGTACGTAGGATACTTAACTTGATCACCGGAAGCCTTTATGACCGTTAGTGTCACTTGACGTTACGAATAAACTGCGTACTGCGTACACGTTTAACTTTTGTTGTAATCGGGATATTATGACTACGAAATCTTAATTATTATTTTATAATAATAATTACTTGGGTTTTTGGATGCTTAATTACGCGTAGTAATTTACTTATGCTTACTAGTTAGTCTTGTTGGACTTTCTACCTTGTTGGGCCTTAGCCCACCCTACACTAGTTAGTAGACTATTTAATTAGCCCAATTAATATTAGCTAGTGACCCATTAATATGTAAGACAAATGCCCATTTATTAGAGGGAACATGCTAGCATTTATGTCAAGTATTATCCTTAATGTTGCATGGGATCCTAACATAAGCACCAACTTTAGACAACCATTAACTAAAAAGTAAAAGTTGGTCTCCCTTGTCCCCCTCCAAAAATCACGGCCACCACCCCCTCCCCTCACCCCATTCACCTATAAATACAAGCCTCATTCCATCCATTTTACACTTGTTTTCATTTGTAATTCACACACACTCACTCTCTAATTCTCTCTCTAGTCTTTCTCTCTAAAAAGTGTAAGTATTTTGAATTTCTATTCTTCTTCTTCTTCTTCTTCTTCTTCTTCTTCTCATCATCACGAATTCATCATCATCATCATGGGTCTAGCTTTTTAGCTTTTGATCTTGATTACATCTTGTAGGTTCAAACATGGATTTAAATCCTTCAAGAACATGGAAGATTCAAGCTTTCTAGCTTTGAATCTTCATCTACTTTGTAGATCTATATCTTTTAACTTTAATCTTGTTATTTTGTTATAAAGATTCAAACTTGTGTTTGTAATCTTCATGTAACTTAAAGATCCAAGCTTTATGCTTCAAGATCTTCAAGAACAACCAAGATGCAAGCTTTCTAGCTTGAATCTTCATATCTTTTGTTGGATCTAAGTTTCCTAACTTATGATTTCATTATTTTTTTATAAAGATCAAAACTTGTGTTTATGATCTTCATGTAATCAAAAGATCTAAGCTTTATGCTTCAAGTTCTTCAAGAACACTAAAGGTTCAAGCTTTCTAGCTTTGTGACCTTATAACTTGTGTGAAAGGGATCCAAGCTCTCTAGCTTAGGGTTCCATCACTTCATTTGACTTAGATTATGTTCATACTTGCTTGATTGAAGTAAAGTTTGTAGCTTTAGTTGTAAATGTAACTTGTAATTGTGTTAAGACTAAGGATATGATGTAACCTTGGTTCATCATCCATCTAAGACTCTTAAATGAGTTGTGTTCTTACTTGGTCTTAACATATTGTGTGTTGATGGTAGAATCTTGGTCAAGGTGATGCTAACCCATCAACGAGTTGTACACTTGAAGCTACAAGCATCAAGGATGAGAACCGTGATGAGCATCAAGCACTAAGAACCACACCGGAGCACCTTGCTTACTGTTTTCGGGATCTGATCATACCACCTGGGCTACTGGAAAGTTTATTTTCAGTTAGTTCGGTTCGAGTAGATGATTTTCCGTTTAGACCTCGTCTTAATCCGAGTTACGGTTTAGGATTTATGGCCTTCCGAAAGTCATTACACCCTATTAACGTTGTGCTGAAATTTCTGACCTACTCGCACTTAAACCGTCGTCACGGTCAAACGAAGACGAGTTTGGTTCTGGAAATTGGTCAGCAATAGGGGACTCATATACGGAGCCATATCCACTGATTTCGCGTCTTTTCGATTTACGTAGAGGTCGTAGCAGCTGACCGAAGTCAGCCTATTGTTTCGATCTCTATTCTTGTCAAACTTACTTAGCTTTTATGATGATGAACGATGATGATGATGATGACACTTAAACTTATTTTATGCACTATTAAAACTTATGAGGATAATATACTGATCTAGTAACCTTTGACTTAGGTTTACGACCTTTCGGACCGACTTACTACTCGCATACTTTCATTATCGACTTTACCGCTCTTATCACTGTGAGTTATAGCATCCCTTTTTACTTTAACTATTTTGGGACTGAGAATACATGCGCTTTTTACGTTTTACATACTAGGCACGAGTACTTAAACTTTATATATGTGTGGGTTATACAACGGCATAAACTTTCCCCTTAGCTCGGTAACGTTTAGTCATTGGTATTTGAACCGGTGTGTAGCGACCCGACCAAATCATGCTTAACGGCGCCGTCTACGTAGGTCCCATTACATGGTCATAAGTCTTTAAGATAACGTTTGACCGAAAAACATGTCGCATTCATTTCATAAGTATGGATGTTTCAAGGTTTACAAAGTAGTTCGACAACTAGTTACTTAACAAAGTTTAAAGTACAATGAAATATATGCGACACAATTTGAAAGTAGTCAAAAGACGCTCTACGTATGCAAGTATACTCGACATCCAATGCAAGTATCAAAAAGAATGAGCGGAAGCATGTATCATTAAGCATTCAAGGACCTGAGAAAACATAAAAGAATCTGTCAACGAAAATGTTGGTGAAATCATAGTTGTATGCATAAAGTATATTTGTATCACAAGGTTTAGAATAAATCGTTTATCAAGCGTATACATCTCAAAAGATGTGTTTGTATCACGAGCACCCAATTATCAAACTTAACTGAATCTTACCTCTGCATAATAGTGTTAGAACCTACACTATACATCGAAAGTACGTTTCATTCATCTGAATGAGGGTTCGTCAAACCCGCATGGCCACACAACATAATTTCTCGCTTACACTCTACAAGTGTAACTAATGATAATTGGACTTGAAGATTTTCGTTCTAACTCGTATGTATCTTTGCTTTCGTATAGTATTCAAAGTATCAAAGTATGAAAAGTATATATATACATGTGAAAATTATATATAAGTATGTAATCTATATGTTTTCTCATCCCACGATTTTAAAAGTATAAAAGTATTTGAGAAGTGGGGCTATGATCTCACCTTGAGTGTAGGAAAGTAAATTTACTCCAACAAGTAACGTGTGCAAGAACAATGCTAGTCTCGACCTAAACAATTAGGTTGTATCAATAACGATAGTCACGATTGGTCAAAGATGTTCAATTAGTCCTATGGCTCAATACGACTCGATTATGTAGCATGTGAATCAAATTGTCAAGTTTCATGCAAGATACAAGTATAGAAACAAGTTAGAAAGATTACATAATCATTTGGTTAAGTTTGACAAAAAGTCAAACTTTGGTCGGTTAAAGTCAACGAAAAAGTCAACACGTTCGGGTCGGGTCCCGAACTATTTTTCTAAGGTTTTTAATCATATATGAGCATGTTAGAACAAGTTACATGTGAATCGGAGGTGCGTAGCATAGCAAACATTTTTCAAAAATTGACAAAGTTGGACAGCCCACTTTGGCGCGCCGCGCGGGTATATGGCGCGCCGCGCCATTACTTGTGCAGAGAATTCTGGCAGTTTTTAAGTTTTATGCACGAACCTAACTTCAAACAATCACCATTTATGACCCGCAAACAACCAAAGCATGTATCTTATATCATCGGAAAGGTATTTTGACAAGGAAAACAACTAAACACATTTCATCAATCACATTTACTTTTACAACAACAAAAATCACATTCAAAGCTCCTCATTAAATGCAGTCAAGTTCATAAATGAAATTCGATGATTCGGCAACAAATTTACATGAATGATATGCTGTTTCGAAGGTGATCAAGCATACAATACAACCTAACACTTACAAATAACATTTCATGTCATTCAAAGCATTTAATGTTCACATTCAATTCTATCAAACCCTAACCAACAACATCAAAATCACTAATCATGTTTATGAAGTTTTCTAAAACAACCTACACATCAAATTGAAACTATTGATGTTAGGAACACATTTAATACACACATTTATAACATTTTAACATCATTCAACAATCAAATCACCAAATCAAACACACCAAAGTTTATGTTCATGCTAGTTACTTCAAATAACAAAATCGAACATATAAATCATATATTCATGTTAGACTTGAGCCATAGACACTAATTAACAACTTTATAACTTAAAAACATCAAGAACACAAAATCTAGTGATTTTAGAAAGTTACCCAAATGAAATGAAATCGGTATGAAATCGAAGAGGAAGTTGCAAGGATTCCAAATATGTAATTTGTTTTGTGAAACACTTGCTAGATCTTGGATGGATGATGAGTTCTTTGTTTGAAGATTTGAGAGAATACTTGAAAGTATAAAATGAAAAGGAAAAATGAAATGGATAGAATGAATGGATGAGAAAGGGTGTTGACCCTTAGACCTAGTCAAAGGTTTGGCACTTTGGCAAGCTTGGTCCCTCTAGTTTCATTCGGGTGCGTGAATTACCTAAACGAGATAATTTAAAACGCGTATCAACGGGAGATGTTATAATTACATAACAGAATTTAAAATAGTATGACGGAAAGGTAAACGAAAAAAGGCGGGATGTTACATTACCTACTCCTTAAAAGAAATTTCGTCCCGAAATTTAAGCAGGCGTAGTAATCGTCGTTTCTTCCTCGAAATCTTGCGTTTCCGGAACCGAGAACAAGTGAGGGTATTTCTTTTACATTTGCTCTTGCCTTTCCTAAGTAAACTCGGGTCCCCTTTTGGCGTTCCAACGGACTTTAACAATCGGAATTCGACTTTGTTTCAATGTCTTGACGGAGGTGTCCACAATTTCAACCGGTTCCTCCACAAAATGAAGTTTGTCATCAATAGTAAGTTCCTCGAGAGGGATGACGATATCGGGTTCGGCAAGACACTTTTTCAAGTTAGATACATGGAAGGTAGGATGAACGGAGTTCAATTGAGGCGGAGGATTTAAACGATAAGCAAACGGTTCCAATACGCTCCAAGATTTCGAAAGGACCAATATACCGCGAATTTAATTTCCCACGTTTTCCAAAACGAATTACACCTTTCCAAGGCGCGACTTTTAACATTACTCGGTCACCGACTTGAAATTCGAGGTTGTTGCGTCTTTTATCGGTATAGCACTTTTGATGACTCCGGGCCGTCCGAAGCCTATCTCGGATTTGTACGATCTTCTCGGTGGTTTCGTGAATGAGTTCGGGTCCGGTGATTTGCACGTCGCCTAACTCGGCCCAACAAAGAGGAGAGCGACATTTTCGGCCATATAACGCTTCAAAAGGTGGGGCTTTTATACTCGCGTGATAACTATTATTGTAAGAGAACTCGGCGAGAGGTAAGTGCTTGTCCCAAGCTTTTCCAAAATCTACACAAGCCCGTAACATGTCCTCTAAAGTTTGAATTGTGCGTTCGCTTTGCCCATCGGTTTGAGGATGATATGCGGTGCTCATGTCTAAACGCGTTCCCAACGCTTCTTGCAAGGTACGCCAAAATCTAGAAACAAAACGGCCATCTCGGTCGGAGATAATCGATAAAGGTACACCGTGTCGGGCTATAATCTCCTTAATGTAAAGTTGTGCAAGTTTCTCCATTTTGTCGGTCTCCTTCATGGTGAGAAAGTGTGCGGATTTGGTGAGACGGTCAACAATAACCCAAATGGTATCATAACCGCCCGTCGTTTTTGGTAGTTTGGTGATAATATCCATCGTTATCCTTTCCCACTTCCATTGCAGGATTTCGGGTTGTTGAAGTAATCTGGACGGTCTTTGGTGTTCGGCTTTGACTTTGGAACATGTCAAACACTTGGAAACATAAGTAGCTACGTCCCTTTTGATGTTCGGCCACCAATATTGTTGTTTAAGGTCGTGGTACATCTTATTGGCACTGGGGTGAATCGAGTATCGTGACTTATGGGCTTCATCTAAAATAAGACTTCGTAGGTCCCCATATCTAGGCACCCAAATCCTTCCGGCGAAATATCGAAGTCCGGTCTCCCTAACTTCGAATCTAGAGACGAGAATATTCAAGAGCTCGTGTGAAATGTTTTCATCTTTGAGAGCCTCATCTTGGGCTACCCGAATTTGGCTATTAAGGTTTGTGTGGATGGTAATGTTTAAAGCTCGTACACGAAGAGGCACCGCTCTTTCTTTTCGACTTAAGGCATCGGCTACTACATTTGCCTTTCCGGGATGGTAACGAAGCTCGCAATCGTAATCGTTTAAGGTTTCAATCCACCTTCGTTGTCTCATGTTTAGTTGCTTTTGATCAAAGATGTGTTGGAGACTTTTGTGATCGGTAAAGATAGTACTCTTGATTCCATAAAGATAGTGTCTCCACATTTTAAGTGCAAAGACAACGGCTCCGAGTTTGAGATCATGTGTCGTGTAGTTTCGTTCATGAATTTTGAGTTGTCAAGAAGCATAAGCAATGACTTTCTTTCGTTGCATCAATACACACCCAAAACCATGTTTCGAGGCATCACAATATACAACAAAATCGTCATTGCCTTCGGGAAGTGACAAGATAGGAGCGGTGGTTAACTTTGTTTTCAAGATTTGAAATGCGGATTCTTGTTCGGTCGCCCAAATGAATTTCTTTCCCTTGTGAGTTAACGCGGTTAGAGGACGAGCAACCAAAGAGAAATCCTTGATGAATCTACGGTAGTATCCGGCGAGACCCAAAAATTGACGAATGTGAGTAGGAGTAGTAGGAGTCTCCCATTTACTAATGGCTTCGATTTTTGATGGATCGACTTTAATACCTTGATCACTTACAACATGACCAAGAAATTGAACTTCCTTCAACCAAAATTCACACTTGGAGAATTTGGCATAGAGTCGTTCTTGTCTTAATAGTTCAAGCACAAGTCGGAGATGTTGTTCGTGTTCTTCTTCGCTTTTAGAATAGACCAAGATGTCATCGATGAATACAATAACGAACTTATCAAGATACGGTTTACACACGCGGTTCATAAGATCCATGAACACCGTCGGTGCGTTAGTGAGACCAAATGGCATTACAAGAAATTCATAACTACCATAACGAGTCTGGAAAGCGGTTTTGGAGATATCTTCCCCCTTAACCCTTAATTGATGATAACCCGAGCGGAGATCGATTTTCGAATATACACAAGACCCTTGTAGTTGATCAAAGAGGTCATCGATGCGAGGAAGAGGATATCGGTTCTTAACAGTTAATTTATTTAGTTCACGATAATCGATGCACATTCGTAGGGATCCATCTTTCTTTTTAACAAACAAAATCGGAGCGCCCCAAGGTGAATGACTAGGTTGGATAAAATCACGATCAAGTAGTTCTTAGATTTGACTTTACAATTCTTGCATTTCGGATGGAGCGAGTCTATATGGTGCACGTGCTATGGGTGCGGCTCCCGGAATAAGATCGATTTGGAATTCAACTGGTCGATGAGGTGGAAGACCCGGCAATTCGTCGGGAAAAACATCGGAATAGTCACTAACAATTGGCACATCATCGATGTGCTTCTCATCGGACTCGACTTTCTTAACGTGAGCAAGGATCGCAAAACAACCCTTACGGAGTAGTTTTCTAACTTTAATGCACGAAACGAGGTTGAGTCCGGTGCAACTCTTATCCCCATAAACAATCAAAGGTTCACCATTCTCGATAGGAATTCGGATTGCGTTAAGATCACAAAGAATGTGAGATTTCATTTTGGCTAGCCAATTCATACCGATTATTACATCGAAGCTTCCTAGTTCCATGGGTATCAAGTCAATTTCAAACTCATTACCCAAAATGTTTAACGTACACCCCCGGTAATATGTGTCGGTACTCAATAGTTTCCCGTTGGCCACTTCAATAGTATAAGTGGTATCTAGTGGGAGTGGTAGAGTGCTAAAAGAATGAATCAAAGTCTTGGATACAAAACATTTATCGGCACCCGAATCGAATAAACAAGTAACATAAGTGTTGTTGAGAAGAAACGTACCCGTGACTAATTCATTGTCATCTCGGGCTTCCTCGGTGTTGATGTTGAAAGCTCGGCCGCGTGTGTTGGGGTTGGCTTTCTTCTTCGGGCATGCATTTCTATAGTGACCCGGTTGGCCACATTCATAGCAAACACCTGGTCTTGGTGCATTGGGCCCCTTTTGAGCAACGGGAGCGGTGTTTCTTCATTCATGGGCCAAATGGCCACTCTTTTGACACTTGATGCAATACGGCCTTCCACATTCACCCAAATGATGTTTGTGGCACTTGTTGCAAAACGGTAAAGTTCCGGCATAACCTTTCTTACCGTCGGGAGTGAAAGGCTTCTTGGCGGGGTTGTTGTTGTAGTTGATTGATTGAGAGGGTTCCCACTTTCTTTTGTTGCCGCCCGTTTTATCCTCGGCCTTAGGAGCCGGCACTACTACTTTATCCACCGTTTCTATCAATTGGCGGGCCATGTTCAAAGCAGCTTGATGATTAGCGGGTTTGGAGGAAATCACACCTTGTTTGATGCTCTTTGGAAGACCATCCATATAGAGTTCAACCCTTTGAGATTCGGGGTTCACGAGATTAGGACACATCAAGGATAGATCGGCGAAGCGTTGGTTATAGGCCTTGAGATCGTTTCCGACCGCCTTCAAAGTTCTTAGCTCTTGTTCGAGCTTTCGGGTTTCTTCACGAGGGAAGTATTCAACAATCATCTTCTCCCTTAAATCGGCCCAAGAGAGGGCATGAGCTTCATCGATACCCACCGATTGAACATAGGTGTTCCACCACGTGAGGGCGACACCGGCGAAAGTGTGAGTGGAGTATTTGACCTTGTCTTGGTCTCGACAACCGCTTATGCTAAAGACGGCCTCCGTTTGTTCGAACCATCGAGTGAGAGTAACCGGTCCCCCGGTTCCATCATAAGTGTAAGGTTTGCACCCCATAAAAGCTTTGTAGGAGCACCCTTCGCTAGAGTTACCGGCCCCTTGGTTGTTGTTATCGTTGTTGTTGGAGGAGTGACCGGCCATTGCCGCCTCTACTGCGATGGCCACCATTCGTTGTAGTGCTTGTTCAGGAGTCTCATGGCGTGGCACGTGACGAGGAGACATTATTCCTTCAAAACACAAGAATACCGTTGATTAGTATTTTCAATAATACTAATCATGATATGGAATAAAGATAGAGAGAAAATTTTCCTTGACTCGCCTTAAATTCTTTATGCCATAATATCGGAACGTTCATATGAGTCACCGTAATATAATCCCGGAAATTATATTACCCTAATTCATATGTGCATTCGGCATTATTTCACTAAGTCAAGGTGGCGTGTCAATTAAATTAGTCAACGTGAGATTAAGGTAGAATAAGGATAGATATGAGTAGGAGAGTTCGAGTATAAATGCACAAGTAGTCAAGTAATTCCTACGTCAAGTCTATATGCCGGTTGTAGTCTAGACTCACCAATGTACCCTATGACTCGGGGTCGACACCAATGAACTCTAAATCCCTACAACCAATGCTCTGATACCATCTGTAGCGACCTGACCAAATCATGCTTGATGGCGCCGTCTACGTAGGTCCCATTACATGATCATAAGTCTTTAAGATAACGTTTGACCGAAAAACATGTCGCATTCATTTCATAAGTATGGATGTTTCAAGGTTTACAAAGTAGTTCGACAACTAGTTACTTAATAAAGTTTAAAGTACAATGAAACATATGCGACACAATTTGAAAGTAGTCAAAAGACGCTCCACGTATGCAAGTATACTCGACATCCAATGCAAGTATCAAAAAGAATGAGCGGAAGCATGTATCGTTAAGCATTCAAGGACCTGAGAAAACATAAAAGAATCTGTCAACGAAAACGTTGGTGAAATCATAGTTGTATGCATAAAGTATATTTGTATCACAAGGTTTAGTATAAATCATTTATCAAGCGTGTTTGTATGTAATCTATAAATCTCAAAAGATGTGTTTGTATTACGAGCACCCAATTATCAAACTTAACTAAATCTTACCTCTGCATAATAGTGTTAGAACCTACACTATACATCGAAAGTACGTTTCATTCATCTGAAGAGGGTTCGTCAAACCCGCATGGCCACACAACATAATTTCTCGCTTACACTCTACAAGTGTAACTAATGATAACTGGACTTGAGGATTTTCGTTCTAACTCGTATGTATCTTTGCTTTCGTATAGTATTCAAAGTATCAAAGTATGAAAAGTATATATATACATGTGAAAAGTATATATAAGTATGTAATGTATATGTTTTCTCATCCCACGATTTTAAAAGTATAAAAGTATTTGAGAAGTGGGGCTATGATCTCACCTTGAGTGTAGGAAAGTAAATTTACTCCAACAAGTAACGTATGCAAGAACAATGCTAGTCTCGACCTAAACAATTAGGTTGTATCAATAACGATAGTCACGATTGGTCAAAGATGTTCAATTAGTCCTATGGCTCAATATGACTCGATTATGTAGCATGTGAATCAAATTGTCAAGTTTCATGCAAGATACAAGTATAGAAACAAGTTAGAAAGATTGCATAATCATTTGGTTAAGTTTGACTTTTTGACAAAACGTCAAACTTTGGTCGGTCAAAGTCAACGAAAAAGTCAACACGTTCGGGTCGGGTCCCGAACTATTTTTCTGAAGTTTTTAATCATATATGAGCATGTTAGAACAAGTTACATGTGAATCGGAGGTGCGTAACATAGCAAACATTTTTCGAAAATTGTCAAAGTTGGACAGCCCACTTTGACGCGTCGCGCGGGTATATGGCGCGCCGCGCCATTACCTGTGCAGAGAATTCTGGCAGTTTTTAAGTTTTATGCACGAACCTAACTTCAAACAATCACCATTTATGACCCGCAAACAACCAAAGCATGTATCTTATATCATCGGAAAGGTATTTTGACAAGGAAAACAACTAAACACATTTCATCAATCACATTTACTTTTACAACAACAAAAATCACATTCAAAGCTCCTCATTAAATGCATTCAAGTTCATAAATGAAATTCGATGATTCGGCAACAAATTTACATGAATGATATGCCGTTTCGAAGGTGATCAAGCATACAATACAACCTAACACTTACAAATAACATTTCATGTCATTCAAAGCATTTAATGTTCACATTCAATTCTATCAAACCCTAACCAACAACATCAAAATCACTAATCATGTTTATGAAGTTTTCTAAAACAACCTACACAATAAATTGAAACTATTGATGTTAGGAACACATTTAATACATGCATTTATAACATTTTAACATCATTCAACAACCAAATCACCAAATCAAACACACCAAAGTTTATGTTCATGCTAGTTACTTCAAATAACAAAATCGAACATATAAATCATATATTCATGTTAGACTTGAGCCATAGACACTAATTAACAACTTTATAACTTAAAAACATCAAGAACACAAAATCTAGTGATTTTAGAAAGTTACCCAAATGAAATGAAATCGGTATGGAATCGAAGAGGAAGTTGCAAGGATTCCAAATATGTAATTTGTTTTGTGAAACACTTGCTAGATCTTGGATGGATGATGAGTTCTTTGTTTGAAGATTTGAGAGAATACTTGAAAGTATTAAATGAAAAGGAAAAATGAAATGGATAGAATGAATGGATGAGAAAGGGTGTTGACCCTTTGACCTAGTCAAAGGTTTGGCACTTTGGCAAGCTTGGTCCCTCTAGTTTCATTTGGGTGCGTGAATTACCTAAACGAGATAATTTAAAACGCGTATCAACGGGAGATGTTATAATTACATAACGGAATTTAAAATAGTATGACGGAAAGGTAAACGGAAAAAGGCGGGATGTTACACGGTGAACGCGTATCTTAGATATGGATCCATAGGGTTTGACATCCCCACTCGGGCTAGTCGCGCTAGCATTTAACGGGTGTTTAATACTTCGTAAACATACGCACTCGCCAAGTGTACTTTTAGGGGGTTATAAACGTTAAGTTAGTTACCAAGTGCCCACGGTTAAACATATACTTTTCATACTGTTTTGAAAGGCTGTTTGAAGCACTGAAATCTCGTGGCCTACCTTACATTACTGTTACAACTTAAACTATAGCTCACCAACATTATTGTTGACGTTTTTAAGCATGTTTTCTCAGGTGCTTAGAGGTTTGCTGCTTCCGCTGTTTAGACTTGCTGTTAAGGACCAGCTGTGCTAGAATTCCGCTGCATAATCTTAGAGATGTCTCAATCATGGAACTTTTCTTTTGCATTCGTAGTTTATGTTATTTTCAAATAATGACTTTGTAACGACCTTTGTGTCACGTTATCTTTTGTAAACGTTATCTTTATGAATGCAAAACTGGTTTTCAAATAGCATGTAGTACTTGACCGTGTAAAGATCATGTTGTTGACGAATCGTACATGATGGTTTTGTACGGGGCGTCACATTCTAGCTTTTAGCCTGCAACAATCTTTATACACTCTAGAAAAGCATAAAGATACAAGTACAGAAACTAATTATACATATTTTAGCTTCCATGATGACATAGTTGGAGAGATGAAGTAATCTGAAAAAAGAAATTTAGATTAGATAACCTGTATACATTGTTAATATTCTGTAAAATACTTTAACATGACTTAGAACTATAATATTTAAGTCTCTGTTTTAGGATAATTCAATTACCAAATATTAAGTGCAACATAACTATTTTATCAATTGGAATGTACTCTATCAAAAGTCAAAACAAATTTCTTCAAAGTTTAGACAATGAGGTTAAAAGATAACATAGGGAATCGGCTACTCCTCATGGTCAAGGCTACCAACAAAATTCCAGTCATACTAAAAACAATAAGACATTTTTACAGCAAATGAGTCAATTTCAGCTGTATGGTGTATCTATATCTAAGGAGAATTATAAAAATAGCCCAACGTGAAGCAGATACAAATAGCCAGAGACGTAAAAAGTAATTAAAAGGAAATCTTTAGATAGCCCCAGTTGCTATATTGTGAAAAGTGAAAGAGACGACTATGACCACTTTTTATCCGAGAGTAAAATCGATCGTTAACGATCGTCAAGCTTCAACATAGATAAGCAGCGGCTCGTAAAAACATTCGTGAGTCGGGCAAGTGGTGATGAGTTCTCTAAAGTAACATATTCTTTACTGGTAGTTGTTAATTATACAAGTCTGCAATTTTTTTTTGGAACGGACAAGTCTGCAATTAATAAAAGGATCACAAGTAGCCATATATATCTTGCATTACAAATTTGCAATTCTAAAGCTTTCTCCGGCAGCAGCAAATAGTAACAAAGATAATTTTGTTCGGTTTATAGACACTTGTATCGCACATAAAGTGATAACGAAGAGTTGTACCCCTCAATAATGCAAAAAATTGGTGGTACTTTTTCATTGAAATTAGAACACATATTATAAGATGAGTACTTATTAAGATTCTGATTTCCATCACACAAAGTATCAGTTAACACATATATTATGGTCAATATGTAGACAGAATGATTAGTTTAAAAGTTCTTTAAAACTCACACGAACAGGACTCATGAGTATCCATTAATGTTATTTAAAATCATCTCCTTATAATGATGAAGAGGTGCTAAATTCAACAGTTCACACAACATTACAAGTAATTCCCATATTCACCCAGTTAGCCAAAAAAAAAGTGTGTGTCGACTTTTCAAAGTCAGAATGTCACACTTATCATAATCCAGCTTAACAAATACTCCGAAGTTAAACAATTCCTCATTTGTAGCTAATATCTTGAATACAACCCATGATCCAACTATCAAGAGAATTGATATCAAAATACACCAATTATTTAGAATTAACATCAATACTATGTACAAAAAGACGCTTAATCATACCCATACAGTCTGATAATGATACCAGTAAGTAATTCAGAAAAGCATTTCATCAAACACCTACATACAAAAAGACAACCATTAGAATCAGGTTATACCTTTATTCGTGCATTAATGACATGTGTGCTACTGTCGCTCTATTTCTGAATTATAGTTGAGTTGAAACTTAATACATAGCATGAGAAGCTGAATATTAGCGAAACGGGATTCGGATAAAAAAAACATATGAATCGTAGTGTGAAAGATACGTGTCTCTCATCCTATAAGGCAACAGTATGTGACAAAGAAGCAGCTGTTGTATGTTGATAAAACATTAAATAGTAAATCAGCTGCAGTATTAACCTACAAAGTTTGCTATTTTAGTTACCAAGGAAACAAAGTTTTGTTACATTATGTCCTTTGTTACTCTAATATAGTTCCATTTTAAACTGCATACAAGATGATTCTGTAAGGCATTTGCTAACATAACAACAACTTGGGATGTTTGAACGAATGGTTATAATAGTTTTAGATTATCTGGCAACCTCCTTAGACCATGAAGGTTGACATTTTTGTACATCATCTCACAAGAACGCTTATATGCTTTAATGATCTGTTACTTCACACCAATAATGCAACACTTAAATGTATACTACGAGTACTTAATAGAGGTGTTAAAAAAAAAAAACTAACTACAAATGACCCTACAAATCAATTACCTAATTCTCCCTTCACCACCACAAACGCAACTAAAAAAGCACAATCTAATCTAATTACAAATATAAAACATATGTTATAGTCAGTAACAATCACTAACCCATGCTCTGTATTATCATAGATGGCTACAAAGATACAACTGAATCAGAGAACAGCAATTAAAAGATCAGCAATCAAATTAATAGAGGCAAAATGAAAAAAAATACCTAATTTCGCATAATCAACGATCAAAGAGGCAAAAGAGAAAAAGATACCTAACATATATATATATTTATCCCATATGAAAAGTTAAACATCCATCTTCTTATATAATAAGTAGATATAAATCATAACAATCCCATAGTACGTAGTTGCAATCAACAGTAGAACATAAAGCGATAACAACAACAACAAAAAGTGAGTTTAGGTACATCATTAGATCAATAGTGTAAAGCACCTTCCACATTAAAATGGTCTTCATCTAACACCTTTGTTGCGATTTTTTCATCAAAAAGTTAATCTGTACAAACCAACACATACACGCAGATGGCTAAATCAGCGACAAGAATATACTAACATCCTTGATATTGTATAAGTGTATAATTTGTATAATAATTAGTAATTAAAAAAAAAAAAAAAACAATAATTAGCATCTGACTTACTTTGTTTCTTTTCATCCCCAGATAGTTAATGTTGATCAGAAAGAATTTCATCATTTATACCACCTTCCTTTTTTTCACTGCACGAGACCCTGAGACAAATTAGTTAAGAATACTAAAGTTAGAAACTAACTCATATAGATAGATATATATATATATACATCTTTGTAAAATAAATAGATAAAGCAAAAAATATACAGACCCTTTTTTTGTTGAGTCTTTGGTAGAATCGCTGCTTTGATCAGATTACTTGAATCGGAAGAAGAAGAAGAAGAATTATTGGCAGCAGCAGCAGCACTTACTACTATCTGCCTTTTTATCATCTTACTACTATCACCCTTAATAATAAATTCAATATCAATGAGCACGTGATATGAATCTAAACATAGTTCCTTAAAAGTTACAGAGTCTGACACGTTATACAAATCTCCAAATGCTTTTACCTGCATGCATGCATGCATGCCACGTTAATTAATTAATTAAACAACAAAATCTCAATCCATAGTGTTTTAGTTAGGTGACTTCAATGTTAATGGTTCACATCTTCTTACTGATGATGATATGCAAGGGATGGATTTTAGCGACTGCATTTTACAGCGTATATATTGGCATTACAGGGTTCCATTTTACTTGGACCATATCTATTAAAAATCCAATAAAGTGTGTGATCTTAAAAAAGATTATATGCTTAATGGTGATTTTATATACTCATGAGCCTAATTGAATGACATGTCCTTCTTCATAAACCTCCTAAGTCCTTTAGCTAGCTACTTTTATGAATTCCCATTTTATGCTCAGCAAAAGGATTTAGTTTTATGGAAGACTAAAGATGTAAGGAAAGTGCAATATTCAATAACTCAAGTTTCAAAGTACCTAATAAGAGTAATTGGGGCTGTTGTTATGAAAAAAAAAAAAATACATTCAAGCATTCAATTCGGATATCCTTATGTTTAGGAAAGCACTCATGATACGCTAACATTAGTTTCTCTGCATATTACAACCAGGTTCGCAATCACAATTTCATATAAAGACATACATATGAATACATGTAACTGATAATTATATAAACACAATATGTACTAAATTATTAACAACTAATTACATGATGATATATATGAATCTAAAGTTAAAAAAACTAAAAACAACACAATGCAGACGCTAGCATGCTTATTAAATTAGGATTTATAATGACACCTTTGAGATCAGATACTTTGTCGGAATCAGAGAAATATGTTATGAAACGAGGGCCGATGTTTGTCTGGACAAAAACAACGTTCGTGTTCTGATTGTTCACCACTGCTGTCATTTTCAATTATTGAAGATGTAGACCTGATGAACTACATCAAACATAATCAAACAATGTTAAGCAGATATAGTCGTCTATCTTAAATACATCAAACAAAAGCAAACGATTAGCTGAATATAACTTATCATACATTAAAAGACTATTACATAAAAAAAAAACACATGTTTAACATGTTAGCATCACATTCATCACAACAATAAAACATTTTAACTGCTACTGTACATGTTAACAGCAGTATAATGGAGTAATACACTAAGCAGTGCATTAAAAAGCTCTACTATATAAGCCTAAAGCATAAAAGACTCATAAAAACCACAAATGCAAAGGATTAGTAAGAGTCAGAGTACATCAATTTCAAGTAATTTCTCATTAATTAATATTCGTTATTAGAAATAAGGATCTCAGTTTTCAAAAGGCAACAGACTAATTAGCTATTGTTCTTTTCTCTTTTGTGTTCATGTATATATAATATAATCGTTTGTAATATAAACAATGTTATGCTAAACTCTATGTATTTAAACAAACTCTGTTGAAGATATCACATTCTGAACAAAAAAACCTCAGATCGAATAGATTTGTAGGTATTCATCAACATCACAATGACTTAAATCCTCAACGATCGTTCAAACTAAAACTAAGCACGCATTAAAAAGCTCTATTAGTTCCAATGGGGCAAAATATACTAAATAAACCTAAAGCATAAAAGACTCATAAAACCACAAATGCAAAGGATTGGTATGAGTCAGAGTACATCAATTTCAAGTAGTTTCTCATTAATTAATATTCGTTATTAGAAATAAGGATCTCAGCTTTCAAAAGGCAACAGACTAATTTGCCATTGTTTGTAATATAAACAATGTTATGCTAAACTCTAGATAATCAGTGATCGGTATTTAAAAAACTGCTGAAAATATCACATTCTGAACATAAAAACCTCAAATCAAATAGCATTTTTAGGTATTCATCAACATCACAATGACACAAAACCTCAATTCAACTCGAAACGAAACACTAGTCCCCTAATAAACCCTAAAAATCAGATTATTATTATAAGTAGATAAACAAAAAATACCTAGTAATCGTAATTGATCGAGAATGACGAACAAACGCAAAACGAAGTCGCTGGTGGTAATCGTAATTGAAAGAGAATGACGAACGAATGCAAAATGAAGTCACTGGTGGTATTTGCGTGCATTGCCTGAAGAGTTTGTGGGTGTGGGTTCTGGGCCATGGGTTGTGTCTGAAGGCCCACCAAATGCGTATTTTGGACTCTTTTGTTGATGGGCCGAAACCCTCTTGAATGTTGGGCCTGATTCAAAGTCGGTTTTTCTTTCAAGGTGTGGGTGAGTTTAGAGATGGGAAAAAAAAACCGGAACCAGATCCGATCCGAAACCGAACACGGCATAAACCGGACACAGTGAAAACCGGATCCGGATCTGGGATCCGATCCGGTTCCTACCGGATCCAGATTCTGGTTGAAACCGGATTTTTTCGGGATAAAAACCGGATCTGATCCGATCCGGTTTGGAATCCGATCCGAATTTTCAAAAAAATTACCTTTTTTTTAATTTCTGCCATTTTTTTTTAACCATTTTATCCCCACAAAGTGCATTATAAGTACATGGTAATGACCAACGAGCTTCTAGCTCAGTGGTACCCGATGCCTTTGATCCCTGGGCTCACAGTGGGGGAAGCTTTGACACAAGGAAGGTGCAAGTTCGATTCTCAGTCTGGGCGCTCCGCATGGAATTATTTCTCCTCCGGGGGGAATTTGTGAAGTGTTTTCGGGGGTCTAGCTAGCTGGGGTAAAAATTGCTCTTGCCGCCACTGTGGGTACTGGGAGGAGGTACTTTTCCGGCACAAGTCTCTTTCGGGGTGGGATTGGTGGGTGCTACGGCACACAGGGTTAGCGTGTCCCTGCCATATATACACGTTTTGACACAAGTACATGGTAATGTTTTGGTTGAAAATGCACCAACATACACTCTCAAATTTCTTTCTACATCTTTAAATACCATCTAATCACACTATAATTACTCTTTAATCTCTACTTACTTACCCCATAATGGATAATTCACAAGCTTCCGCTTCTGGTTCCGCTTGCGTAGCAACATCTTCAAGAGAATACACTACGGCCGATATTAATTACAAAAAAGAAACAAAGCAAAAAGGTGACGTTTGGTCCAAATTCGAGTTGTGTGTAATGAAGGATGGTGTAGAAAAAGCTCGTTGTACACAATGTATGAAGTTCATGGGTATTTCGGGGTAATACAACGTTAAGAAAACATCTTGACAAAAGTTGTAGTGTAAGGCAAGACCCGAGACAACAAACACTTCGGGCCGATGGTTCGATCTTTGAATACGATGCTGGAGCTCTTCGGCAAGATTTGTCAAGGTTTGTCATTCAACAAGCGCTTTCTTTCAACCACTTCGACAATCCAAGGCTTACGGAGCTAATTCGGAATCGACTACAACCGCGATATAGCAATGTAAGTCGTACTACTTTAAGACGTGACGCCTTTAAATTATGAAAAAAGCTAAAACTGAAATAACTAAAGGTTTTCGAACATATAAACATAGTGTTTCTATAACTTGTGATGTTTGGAGCGCACCACATGAAACGGAAAATTCTTATTTAGCCGTTACCGCTCATTGGTTTCATCCCTATTCGTGGCTTTTAATGAAACGTGTTATCGATTTTAAAATATTTGGTTATCCACATAACGGTAATAATATAAAAACAGTTTTACAAGACACTTTAGAAGAATATAATTTAATTGATAAAGTTTTTACAATTTCATTAGATAATGCTTCTAATAACGATGCGGCCATGGGTGAGTTAAAAATTGCACTTAAACCGATTTTAAATGGTGCATTTATTCATACACGTTGTGATGCTCATATTATAAACTTGGGAGTTCAAGATTGTTTAGCTTTTTGTGCTCCATTAAAAGATAAATTTAGAAGATTATTAGTAACGATTTATCGTACGAGCAACGCACGACATCATAACTATAAGGCTTTTGTTAAAGATTGTCATGGCACTTGGTTAGGTCCTTATTTTGATAATAATACAAGATGAAATTCTACTTGTTTAATGTTCGGAAATATTTTACGTCAAAAAGAAACGTTAATCGGTTATAATAAAAGACTACTTAGAAAGGGATTTTCCTAACCAATTAGTGCCGACGAATGGGATGACTTGGAATCATTAACAAGTTTTTTACAACTTTTTAAAGAGGCATCGACAATGTTATCGGGTGTTTATTACCCAACTAGCGTACTAGTTTTAGAACAATTTTATATAATGACGGAAAAATATGCGAATTTGCGAACTCAAATAATGTTATTTTTAGACAAGCGATTTTTCATATAAGAAAAAAACTAAAAAAATATTTTGGAGAGATACCGAAGGTATTTTTATGTGCGGCCGCAGTTGACCCACGATTAAATTTTAATTTGGTCGAACGATTGATGACAACAACATATACCAACTTTGATTGTACGTATGGTATTTTAGATGACTGTTGAGTCCCCAAAATAATTAAGGATTTAATTATGACAAAACAGAAATTTATGTACACTAAAATGTGATGTGCAGCCAGCATAGGTTTAGTTATGTACAGACAGCAAATATTGCTGTGTCGAGTGTTTAGTATGCTGCCTAGTCTACCAGCACAAGGTAGACAATATTCTTCAATTAGAATAGGATGTGTACCCAGCAATTCAAGAATATCAAGTGACTCAGCATAGAAGAATCAGCATAACTGGTAAGCAGCATACAACACAAGACAGCTATGCTCCATTACAAGCGTAGTGGTTTCCTGAGTGGTCTACATCAATTGTACTATTCAACAGAAGTCGAAGAGAAAGTTGAACAGAAAAGGACACGCGTCGGCAGCTGACAAGTGACCTTACAAGACCACGTGGGAATGCAGAAGTTTAACGCATGTGCAGACATGTGTTATTCTTTGGCAACGCCTAGGGAACACAACATTCTATTTGTTTAATCAAATAGTGGTGCCAAACCGAATTGGAGTGTTCTTGTAAATAGCTACCAAAGAGGAAAAAAGAGAGCACGATCTCTGATGCAGTTGTCCCCACAAGTACAGACATCATATGTACCAGTGGACAATAGATCAATTACACAATTAATAGGACTACTATAAATTGATGTATCCACTATTGTAACAACTAGTGGTGTGGGTTTATTTATTTAGAGTCTAAACTTGTAATAGCTTTAGAATATCCTCGATAGCTATAGCTTAGGGATAATCTGTATCAACCAACTATCATTCCGCCAAGGATAGTTGTAATTCTTTATGATTCAATCAATAAACTGTTGAAAATGATCTTTGACTCTATTTAAATTACTTGCTTGAATACTAAACTGTTTTAACTGTTAAGTTAATTGAAAAGAATTGTATTCCCCCCCTCCCCCCCCCCCTTCTACAATACTCATGTTGTTAATCAAGGGACCAAAAACTGGTATCAGAGTTTCAGTCTTGATAATATAATATCTTGGATCTGAATTCTCTCATGACTGCATACTCCAATACAGCTTACCTTGAAAACGTCTCATCCAATAGACCACCCAAGTTTGATGAAGGTGAGTATGAAACCTGAAAAGCTAGGTTTATGCTACATCTTGAGTCTATTGACCCACTCATGCCTAGCATCACTACAGATGGTCCATACATCCCCACTGAGACTATTGATAGTTTTCCAGCCACAGCTGGCACTCCTGCCATTCCTGGCAGAGAAGTTGTTCTCACTCCGCTAAATGGGATGCTGAGGACAAACGTCGTGTTCGACTTGACCCTAAGATCAGAACCCAGTTAGCTATAACTTTACCTAACCATTTATTCAAACTTATTAAGGGAAAACTGAATGCTAAGCTTATGATAGACTATCTTGATGTTACATATGAAGGCATGGATGAGGTTAGGCAAAATAAGATTATTTCTTTGAAAAGAGAGTATGAAATGTTCTTTGCCTACAAGAGTGAGACCCTTAAGTAAAGCTTCATTAGGTTTAACTCCTTAGTGGCTGATCTGCTTACTTTAAAAATCACCTATACTGATTTTGAACAAGTAAACAAATTCATTGACTCACTGCATGCCAAATGAAAACCTGTTACTGACCCTTTAAGAACCACTCAGACTTTAAAGAACTTTAACATGTCCTCTCTATATGGTACACTTTGGAACCATGAGAAGGCAGAAGCCAAACTAGAACTTAACTTGAAAGAAAACTTTAAGTCTGCTGCCACCACTTCAAAATCTTCTAAGACAGATGATACTGCTCTTATTGCTGCTATTAAAAAGAAAGCTCATAAAGCTTTACTGGTTCAAAAGTTGATGGCAGAAGAAGAGTCAGCTGAAGATGATGAGGATAGTGGTACTGGGTCTGAGGGAAGCAGTGATGATGAAGATGATGTGGAAGGTTTTGCTGAAAGTATGGCTTTGCTAGCTAGGCAGTTCAAAAGGTTCAATCGTAATAGAACCAGCAAGTCATACAAGGGGAGTAAGAAACCTAATGCTATGGTAGCAAATTAGTCAAGGGCCCCAAATCTGAGTGTTACAATTGTCGAAAGGTTGGACATTTTGTTGCTGAATGCATGTCCAGGAAACCTTCAACACCACATGCTAACTCCTTCTCATAAGCTGATAAGTACAAGAACAAGTACAAAGCAATGAAGGCTCAGATGAAGGAAAGCTCAAAAGCTGATAAAAAGGGAAAGAAACCAGAAAAGGTACTAGTAGTTGAGCATCATGACTGGAATGAAACCAGCTCATCTTCATCTTCTAATAGTGAAACTGATGATGATTGTGCTGGTTATACTTCTGGTAAAAAGATGTGTTTGATGGCCAAGGAGGTCGAGGAGTTTGATGAGGATGATAATGGTAGTACGTTTATGGCTGATATGAGGGAAGCTGACTTGAAAAGAGATTCACCTCAATGAAAATCTGAAATGCTGTATAAGGTTGATAATTTTTGAACTTATACCGATGATGAAAAAGATGAAATGTTTGACTACCTAAGAGTTCATTTATGTAGAGGCAGTAAACGTGAAGAATTTTTGAAAACTGATAACAAATCTTTGAATGAAAAACTTAAAGGCAAAGCTGATGAAATTAAAATCCTGAAAGATGAAATTTCTAAACTTGAAAACAAAATTTTGCTTTAAAGTCACTTCACAGAGAGGCAGCAGAAGCCAAGAACCAGCTAAACGATCTGAAAAAGGTTGTTGCTTCATGGTGTACATCTGCTCAACGCACAGGTAAGTGTGTAAATGAGCAAGTGCCTGCCCAAGTTGAAGCCTTCTTTGCTGGTGACTATGCTGCTACTGCTGCTCTTGCAGAAGTTACTTTTATGGACCCTACTCTTGAAACTGATCCTGAAGCTGTCTTGCCAAATACTTTTGCCAAGATAGTGAAGTTAAAGCTAAGGAAGTTAAAGCTAAGGAAATCAGTATCTCAATTGATGAGACTACTGATCCCTCAAGCATTTACTACATGACTCCCAAAGAAAGACAAATCAAGAAAGAAATAACTGAGAATAATAGAAGAAATCTAAAATCATTTAAGTCTTCTAGTTGTCTGAATGCTGAGCCTACTGCTGCTAATCCTGCTGGTAAACCAGTAACTACAGATGAACCAGTAAATCCTAATACTGGTAAGTCCAAAGTGATTCCTGCTGGTAAACCAGTAGCAGCAGACAAACCCGTAACTTCCCTCACTGGTAAGTCAAAATCTAAAGGCAAAGCAGCAAACCACGTTAATGGTACTGGTTCCAAGCTAAAAGCTGCCCATAAGGGAAAAGCTAAAACATTAGAATCAAATACTAAGACATCTATCGCTGAGATACTGACTGTAAAGCTCGAGCAGCTGCTACTGGCTGTTACCCAAAGCCAGCAGCAGAACCAGTCACCCAGTACATCTACTGCCAACTAGCTACCGAGACCAAAAGTGAGAAAATGCTACAAATGTGGCAGCAAAGCTCACTTGTCCCATAAGTGTACCCATGTTATGAACCCTAATGCTTCTACCCCTCAAAGCAACCAAGCAACAAGGAAGAAAGCATCAAAGATGACTCTTCCAGAGTTCCCAAAAAGAACTAATCTCTTAGCTACTGTGCAGGGCATTCAAAACAAGCAAATCTGGTATCTTCATAGTGGTTGTTCAAGACATATGACCGGATGTAAGTCCCTACTGATGGACTATCAAGAAAAGGATGGTCCAGTTGTTTCATATGGAGATAATTCGTTGGGTTATACAAAGGGTTTTGGTACTTTAACTAATGGGAATGTTACATTTTCAAATGTGGCATATGTCGTTGGGCTTAAACACAATTTACTCAGCATAAGCCAACTGACAAGCAAAAATAAGATAGTCCAATTCAGAAGGAAAATTGGCACTATTTTCTATAAGACAGGGAAGCCTCTGCTGACAATAAAAAGACATGAGAACATGTATCAAATTGACATGAACACAACAGTCATAACAACTGATACTTGTTTTTATTCAAAGGCAGCAGACAACCTCAAGTGGTTATGGCACAAGAGACTCTCACATCTTAACTTCAAAGATATTCACAAATTATCAAGTAAAAGTTTAGTGTCTGGGCTACCCACTATCTCTTATGTAAAGGACAGATTGTGTCCTGGTTGTGAAAAGGGAAAGCATCACCATGCTTCATTCAAGTCAAAGTAGATTTCATCTGTTGAAAAGCCATTTCACCTACTTCATATAGATCTTTTTGGTCCTGTTAATATAGCCAGCTGTAGTGGGAAGAAATATACACTGGTGATTGTTGATGAATATTTTAGATACACTTGGGTATTCTATTTTGAAGCAAAAGAGTGAAGCTGCTGATGAAATTATCAATTTTATCAAAAGAATGGAACTATTGAATGAGCAACTGGTGAAGCAGCTGAGAAGTGATAATGGTACAGAATTCAGAAATGCTACATTGGAAGAATTTTGTGCTGGTAAAGGTATTTCACAGAACTTTTCTGCTGTGAGAACACCTCAACAAAATGGTGTTACAGAAAGAAGAAACAAAACTCTCATTGAAGTAGCAAGATGTATGTTGGCTGAGTCTGGGCTAAAAAATTCATATTGGGTAGAAGCTGTGAATACTGCTTGTTTTACCCACAATAGATCTTTAATTGTGAAAAGACATCAGAAAAACTGCTTATGAAGTTCTTAAAGGCAGAAGACCCTCAATTTTATTTCTTCATGTCTTTGGCACTCCCTGTTACATTCTAAACAATAGGGACCAGCTGGGCTAGTTTGATGCTAAAGCTGATGAAGGAATATTTCTTGAATATTCCAACATGTCAAAGGCATATAGGGTCTACAATAAAAGAAGGGGTTGTTTTGAAGAATCCATTAATGTTACATTTGATGAAACTGCCCCCACTTCATCTTCTGATCAAGAAGATGAGGAGTTACTGTTTGAAGAGCCTACTCAGCAAGCTCTAGATGACGAAGAAGAACCAATAGCAAATCCCTCACCAATCCATGTTGTTGGATTCTCTGATGATGATATGGAACACTCTGTTCCATCTGTGTCTAAACCAAGTGGACCTACTGGATCTACTGAAGTACTACAACATGAGCAGAGGTCTACTGGTTCTGAAAGATTACAAATTGGTACTGATTCCACTAACTATGAACATCTGTCTCCTACTGCTGCTCATACTACTAAACCAACTGATGATCAAGATGATGTGTGTTCCACAACAAGCTCACCTGTTCATAACACTAGATGGACAAAGGAACATCCTATTGAGCAAGTTATTGGTAATCTGGCTAGTGGTATTAAAACAAGAAGACATGCAACCAGCAACTTTTGTATGCATGTGAATTTTATGTCTACTATTGAACCTACATCTCCTGAAGAAGCTTTACAAGATCCTAGCTGGGTAGGGGCAATGCAAGATGAAATTACTCAGTTTGATAGGAACAAAGTATGGATATTGGTACCCGAACCTGAGGATAAGACAAACAAAATCATTGGTACCAAGTGGGTGTTCAAGAATAAGACGAATGAAGATGGGATTGTGATCAGAAACAAAGCTAGATTGGTAGCTCAAGGGTTTAGACAGAAAGAAGGGTTGGATTATGGAGAAACTTATGCACCAGTTGAAAGGACCCGTTCATATACATTATAAACGATTCACAATAGTTGATTACATCGCGAGGTATTTGACCTCTATATGATACATTTTACAAACATTGCATTCGTTTTTTAAAAGACAAACTTTCTTTACATCGACAATTGACAGGCATGCATACCATTTCATCATATCCACTATCCAACTATAAATTGACTTAATAATAATCTTTGATGAACTCAATGACTCGAATGAAACGTTCTTCGAAATATGCCATGAAAGACTCCAAGTAATATCTTGAAAATGAGCAAACGCACAGCGAAAGATTTCTTTCAATCCTGAGAATAAACATGCTTTAAAGTGTCAACCAAAAGGTTGGTGAGTTCATTAGTTTATCATAATCATTCATTTCCATCATTTTAATAGACCACAAGATTTTCATTTCTCATAAATATACGTCCCATGCATAGAGACAAAAATAATCATTCATATGGTGAACACCTGGTAACCGACATTAACAAGATGCATATAAGAATATCCCCTATCATTCTGGGAAATCCTTCGAACATGATAAAAATAACATCGAAGTACTAAAGCATCCGGTACTTTGGATGGGGTTCGTTAGGCCCAATAGATCTATCTTTAGGATTCGCGTCAATTAGTAGATCGGTTTACTAATTCTTAGGCTACCAAGCAAAAGGGGCATATTCGGCTTCGATCATTCAACCATATAATGTAGTTTCGATTACTTGTGTCTATTTCGTAATACATTTATAAAAGCGCATGTATTCTCAGTCCCAAAAATATATATTGCAAAAGCATTTAAAAAGGGAGTAATAAAACTCACCTACTGTATTTTGTAGTAAAAATACATATAACGACAATGGACAAAGGTAGGGTTGGCATCGGATTCACGAACCTATATCATTTGTATATTTATCAATATACATAGTTATAAACGAATAAATATATATATGAATTTATTAGTTATATTCTTTTTATTATAATAATATATATGTTTCGTATATTCATTTTGTACATAAAAATATTAAATTTTGTTATGTTATATGTATTAGATATATTTATATATAAATATCAATTGTTTGTTAGTACTACAATAATATGTTAAGTGATAATAATAATAATAATAATAATAATAATAATAATAATAATAATAATAATAATAATAATAATAATAATAATAATAATAATAATAATAATAATAATAATACTAATACTAATAATAATAATGATAATAGTATTAATAATCCTATATGATAATATTAACGATAATTTTTATAATAAATCTCATAGTAATGATAATAATAGTATTTTTTTTATAAAATGAATAATTTAATAGTAATGGTAATGAAAATAATAATTTTGATGATAATACCTAATACTTAATAATAATAATTATTATTATAATAGTCTTATTATGTAACGACCCGGATTTTTCCGATCATTTTATACCTATGAGATTAATATTTACATAAATTAAACCTTACCAACATGATAAGTAATCTAAATTGTTGAGATTTATATTTTTAAAAAGAGTTTTACATAACGTTTGACCGTCCAATTTGACCGATGATATCACGAACTATATAACAAACGATAATTATACGTTTGTGTATATATATGTATTTATATATATTTAACATGATCTAAGAATCGTTTAACATCTTATTGTGTACTAATAACAATAAGTTATAAGTATACTTTGAGACTACTAACTTAAGTTTTCAAAATGATAACTATACGTAATGTTATTTGACATATATACCTTTAACCTATAATACTTATACAAGTATCGTATAAATATGTATTTAATCACTTTTAAAGGGCTTATATACATAAAATAATATAAGTATATTTACAAAAGATAGCTATATTTGAATTCTCGTTTCGTTTCCTCAAAATTTCTACATGTATACCTAGAGTATATGTACTCGTATCATACCCAGCTCCTATACATATTTACTATTAGTATATACACATCACAATCACTTTATTAGCAGCCATGAGTCAGCCAATTTTGGATCTTAGCATGCATGATTAATCAATTTGGCATATTACAAGACTTTTGCACAATATTACAAATTTATACATCTTTTCACCACCATTTATACTCTATTCCAATTTCATTTTTACTACACATTTTCTCTAACTAAAAACACACTCTTAGGAACCTTAAGTGTTCTTCACAATCTCAGCAAATAACCATGAAGATCTAGCTTCAAAATTAAGCCTTAATCATCATAATAAATTCCTTACAAGAAAACTTCAATAATCCTTCCAAAAATACAAGTTTACTTCCAACCTTTTGATCTAACTCCACCACTCTTTTGGTTCTAAGATTTTTCTCATCTTTTATAGTAACTTTGTCCAAGTAACTTGAGGTAGTAACCTTGTTCATAACCTTATTCGATTCATATTTATATAGCTATCTTATTTTGTGTTGTAAAATTTTAACAACAAGAACATAGTTTGAATGATTTCAAACTTGTTTGCAAAATAAATAGATCCTTCTAACTTAACTTTTAAAACACTTCAAGACCTATAATATATCATAATGATATGCTAACTTAACAAGATATAACTTGGTTTTACAAAGAACATCTTAAAAACTGAATCTACGTCGTCGGAGTGCAACCGGGGGCTGTTTTGGGTTGGATAATTAAAAACCATCTTAAGCTTTGAATTGGAAGTTCATGTTCTGGAAAAATGATATTTCTTATGAATATGTTAACACATAAAAATTTCATGGTTTAACTCAAAGTGTAAGTATTTTTAGAAAAATGATCATTAAATGTTGTTTTTATGATGGAAAATGATCACTTTCATAAGTTTCACCAAAGTTTGACCTATAACCTGTGATTTCGAATACAACCTAAGGTATTTTCAGTTCATATTCTTAAAATTTGATTCGATCCAAGGAAGTGGCAAGTTGAACCAACAAAAACGGAGTTGTAATGAAGAAACTACTACTAAAACAAGATCGGGTATCCGAAGCTAGTTTAGCTAAGAAAATATTTGGAGAAAAATTAAATTAATCATATATTTCTAATTAATATGATATTTCATATATATTTACTTATGATTTGATTTTATATATTTCAGGACCACCCGTAAACAACACGAGAAGATTAATCATAAGACATCATGATTGTACGCAACACGTCATTTGACAACACGGTACTTTATGTACGCAACACGTCACTTGACAACATGGTACCATGGGTCGAGATTAATTTTGATCAATACGAATATGATGGGGTCTTTATTTATTTTATTTAAGCAACTAATTGTGGACCACTAACATCGGACTGCTAACTACGGACTAAGAAAATATTAAAAGTATTAAAAGTATATATATATATATATATATATATATATATATATATATATATATATATATATATATATATATATATATATATATGTAACGATTACTTAAAAAGAAAATATGTTGATATATTATATATATTGTTAGGTTCGTGATATCTATCGGAGACCAAGTCGTGATAAATACCTTCAAGGCAAAAGTGAGTATATAGTCCCACTTTTAAACTCTAAATATTTCGGGATGAGAATACATGCATTTTATGATTTACGTTATGGACACAAGTGATTAAAAATATATATTCTACATTGAGTTGTACCACTGGCATACTTCCCTGTAACTTGGTAAAATGTCCCGTTCTTATTGATTAAAAACGTTCCATATTAATTGATTTCGTTGTGAGGTTTTGACCTCTATATGAGACGTTTTTCAAAGACTGCATTCATTTTTAAAACAAACCATAACCTTTATTTCATAAATAAAGGTTTAAAAAGCTTTAAGTAGATTATCAAATAATGATAATCTAAAATATCCTGTTTACACACGACCATTACATAATGGTTTACAATACAAATATGTTACAACAAAATAAGTTTCTTGAATGCAGTTTTTACACAATATCATACAAGCAAGGACTCCAAATCTCGTCCTTATTTAAGTATGCGACAGCGGAAGCTCTTAATAATCACCTGAGAATAAACATGCTTAAAACGTCAACAAAGATGTTGGTGAGTTATAGGTTTAACCTATATATATCAAATCATAATAATAGACCACAAGATTTCATATTTCAATACACATCCCATACATAGAGATAAAAATCATTCATATGGTGAACACCTGGTAACCGACATTAACAAGATGCATATATAATAATATCCCCACCATTCCGGGACACCCTTCGGATATGATATAAATTTCGAAGTACTAAAGCATCCGGTACTTTGGATGGGGTTTGTTAGGTCCAATAGATATATCTTTAGGATTCGCGTCAATTAGGGTGTCTGTTCCCTAATTCTTAGATTACCAGACTTAATAAAAAGGGGCATATTCGATTTCGATAATTCGACCATAGAATGTAGTTTCACGTACT
Source organism: Rutidosis leptorrhynchoides (assembly GCF_046630445.1). NCBI lineage: Eukaryota > Viridiplantae > Streptophyta > Magnoliopsida > Asterales > Asteraceae > Rutidosis > Rutidosis leptorrhynchoides. The sequence goes on from NC_092343.1 coordinate 213,274,752, forward strand.
TGTGTCTATTTTGTAAATCATTTATAAAACCTGCATGTATTCTCATCCCAAAAATATTAGATTTTAAAAGTGGGACTATAACTCACTTTCACAGATTTTTACTTCGTCGGGAAGTAAGACTTGGCCACTGGTTGATTCACGAACCTATAACAATATATACATATATATCAAAGTATGTTCAAAATATATTTACAACACTTTTAATATATTTTGATGTTTTAAGTTTATTAAGTCAGCTGTCCTCGTTAGTAACCTACAACTAGTTGTCCACAGTTAGATGTACAGAAATAAATCGATAAATATTATCTTGAATCAATCCATGACCCAGTGTATACGTATCTCAGTATTGATCACAACTCAAACTATATATATTTTGGAATCAACCTCAACCCTGTATAGCTAACTCCAACATTCACATATAGAGTGTCTATGGTTGTTCCGAAATATATATAGATGTGTCGACATGATAGGTCGAAACATTGTATACGTGTCTATGGTATCTCAAGATTACATAATATACAATACAAGTTGATTAAGTTATGGTTGGAACAGATTTGTTACCAATTTTCACGTAGCTAAAATGAGAAAAATTATCCAATCTGGTTTTACCCATAACTTCTTCATTTTAAATCCGTTTTGAGTGAATCAAATTGCTATGGTTTTATATTGAACTCTATTTTTATGAATCTAAACAGAAAAAGTATAGGTTTATAGTCGGAAAAATAAGTTACAAGTCGTTTTTGTAAAGGTAGTCATTTCAGTCGAAAGAACGACGTCTAGATGACCATTTTAGAAAACATACTTCCACTTTGAGTTTAACCATAATTTTTTGATATAGTTTCTTGTTCATAATAAAAATCATTTTCTCAGAATAACAACTTTTAAATCAAAGTTTATCATAGTTTTTAATTAACTAACCCAAAACAGCCCGCGGTGTTACTACGACGGCGTAAATCTGGTTTTACGGTGTTTTTCGTGTTTCTAGGTTTTAAATCATTAAGTTAGCATATCATATAGATATAGAACATGTGTTTAGTTAATTTTAAAAGTCAAGTTATAAGGATTAACTTTTATTTGCGAACAAGTTTAGAATTAACTAAACTATGTTCTAGTGATTACGAGTTTAAACCTTCGAATAAGATAGTTTTATATATATGAATCGAATGATATTATGAACATCATTACTACCTCAAGTTTAGTAGGTAAACCTACTGGAAGAGATAAAAATGAATCTAGCTTCAACGGATCCTTGGATGGCTCAAAGTTCTTGAAGCAGAATCATGACACGAAAACAAGTTCAAGTAAGATCATCACTTGAAATAAGATTGTTATAGTTATAGAAAATGAACCAAAGTTTGAATATGATTTTTACCTTGTATTAGAATGATAACCTACTGTAATAAATAAAGATTTCTTGAGGTTGGATGATCACCTTACAAGATTGGAAGTGAGCTAGCAAACTTGAAAGTATTCTTGATTTTATGTAACTAGAACTTGTAGAATATATGAAGAACACTTAGAACTTGAAGATAGAACTTGAGAGAGATCAATTAGATGAAGAAAATTGAAGAATGAAAGTGTTTTTAGGTGTTTTTGGTCGTTGGTGTATGGATTAGATATAAAGGATATGTAATTTTGTTTTCATGTAAATAAGTCATGAATGATTACTCATATTTTTGTAATTTTATGAGATATTTCATGCTAGTTGCCAAATGATGGTTCCCACATGTGTTAGGTGACTCACATGGGCTGCTAAGAGCTGATCATTGGAGTGTATATACCAATAGTACATACATCTAAAAGCTGTGTATTGTACGAGTACGAATACGGGTGCATACGAGTAGAATTGTTGATGAAACTGAACGAGGATGTAATTGTAAGTATTTTTGTTAAGTAGAAGTATTTTGATAAGTGTATTGAAGTCTTTCAAAAGTGTATAAATACATATTAAAACACTACATGTATATACATTTTAACTGAGTCATTAAGTCATCGTTAGTCGTTACATGTAAGTGTTGTTTTGAAACCTTTAGGTTAACGATCTTGTTAAATGTTGTTAACCCAATGTTTATAATATCAAATGAGATTTTAAATTATTATATTATCATGATATTATCATGTATGAATATCTCTTAATATGATATATATACATTAAATGTCTTTACAACGATAATCGTTACATATATGTCTCGTTTAAAAATCATTAAGTTAGTAGTCTTGTTTTTACATATGTAGTTCATTGTTAATATACTTAATGATATGTTTACTTATCATAGTATCATGTTAACTATATATATATCCATATATATGTCATCATATAGTTTTTACAAGTTTTAACGTTCGTGAATCACCGGTCAACTTGGGTGGTCAATTGTCTATATGAAACATATTTCAATTAATCAAGTCTTAACAAGTTTGATTGCTTAACATGTTAGAAACATTTAATCATGTAAATATCAATCTCAATTAATATATCTAAACATGGAAAAGTTCGGGTCACTACAGTACCTACCCGTTAAATAAATTTCGTCCCGAAATTTTAAGCTGTTGAAGGTGTTGACGAATCTTCTGGAAATAGATGCGGGTATTTCTTCTTCATCTGATCTTCATGCTCCCAGGTGAACTCGGGTCCTCTACGAGCATTCCATCGAACCTTAATAATTGGTATCTTGTTTTGCTTAAGTCTTTTAACCTCACGATCCATTATTTCGACGGGTTCTTCGATGAATTGAAGTTTTTCGTTGATTTGGATTTCATCTAACGGAATAGTGAGATCTTCTTTAGCAAAACATTTCTTCAAATTCGAGACGTGGAAAGTGTTATGTACAGCCGCGAGTTGTTGAGGTAACTCAAGTCGGTAAGCTACTGGTCCGACACGATCAATAATCTTGAATGGTCCAATATACCTTGGATTTAATTTCCCTCATTTACCAAATCGAACAACGACTTTCTAAGGTGCAACTTTAAGCATGACCATCTCTCCAATTTCAAATTCTATATCTTTTCTTTTAATGTCAGCGTAGCTCTTTTGTCGACTTTGGGCGGTTTTCAACCGTTGTTAAATTTGGATGATCTTCTCGGTAGTTTCTTGTATAATCTCCGGACCCGTAATCTGTCTATCCCCCACTTCACTCCAACAAATCGGAGACCTGCACTTTCTACCATAAAGTGCTTCAAACGGTGCCATCTCAATGCTTGAATGGTAGCTGTTGTTGTAGGAAAATTCTGCTAATGGTAGATGTCGATCCCAACTGTTTCCGAAATCAATAACACATGCTCATAGCATGTCTTCAAGCGTTTGTATCGTCCTTTCGTTCTGCCCATCAGTTTGTGGATGATAGGCAGTACTCATGTCTAGACGAGTTCCTAATGCTTGCTGTAATGTCTGCCAGAATCTTGAAATAAATCTGCCATCCCTATCAGAGATAATAGAGATTGGTATTCCATGTCTGGAGACGACTTCCTTCAAATACAGTCGTGCTAACTTCTCCATCTTGTCATCTTCTCTTATTGGCAGGAAGTGTGCTGATTTGGTGAGACGATCAACTATTACCCAAATAGTATCAAAACCACTTGCAGTCCTTGGCAATTTAGTGATGAAATCCATGGTAATGTTTTCCCATTTCCATTCTGGGATTTCGGGTTGTTGAAGTAGACCTGATGGTTTCTGATGCTCAGCTTTGACCTTAGAACACGTCAAACATTCTCCTACGTATTTAGCAACATCGGCTTTCATACCCGGCCACCAAAAATGTTTCTTGAGATCCTTGTACATCTTCCCCGTTCCAGGATGTATTGAGTATCTGGTTTTATGAGCTTCTCTAAGTACCATTTCTCTCATATCTCCAAATTTTGGTACCCAAATCCTTTCAGCCCTATACCGGGTTCCGTCTTCCCGAATATTAAGATGCTGCTCCGATCCTTTGGGTATTTCATCCTTTAAATTTCCTTCTTTTAAAACTCCTTGTTGCGCCTCCTTTATTTGAGTAGTAAGGTTATTATGAATCATTATATTCATAGATTTTACTCGAATGGGTTCTCTGTCCTTCCTGCTCAAGGCATCGGCTACCACATTTGCCTTCCCCGGGTGGTAACGAATCTCAAAGTCTTAATCATTCAACAATTCAATCCACCTACGCTGCCTCATATTCAGTTGTTTCTGATTAAATATGTGTTGAAGACTTTTGTGGTCGGTATATATAATACTTTTGACCCCATATAAGTAGTGCCTCCAAGTCTTTAATGCAAAAACAACCGTGCCTAATTCCAAATCATGCGTCGTATAATTTTGCTCGTGAATCTTCAATTGTCTAGACGCATAAGCAATCACCTTCGTTCGTTGCATTAATACACAACTGAGACCTTGCTTTGATGCGTCACAATAAATCACAAAATCATCATTCCCTTCAGGCAATGACAATATAGGTGCCGTAGTTAGCTTTTTCTTCAATAACTGAAACGCTTTCTCTTGTTCATCCTTCCATTCAAATTTCTTCCCTTTATGCGTTAATGCAGTCAAGGGTTTTGCTATTCTGGAAAAGTCTTGGATGAACCTTCTGTAGTAACCAGCTAGTCCTAAAAATTGGCGTATGTGTTTCGGAGTTTTCGAGGTTTCCCACTTTTCAACAGTTTCTATCTTTGCCGGATCCACCTTAATACCTTTTTTGTTCACTATGTGACCGAGGAATTGAACTTCTTCCAACCAAAATGCACACTTTGAAAATTTAGCGTACAATTCTTCCTTCCTCAATACTTCTAACACCTTTCTCAAATGTTCACCGTGTTCTTGGTCATTCTTTGAGTAAATAAGTATGTCATCAATGAAAACAATGACAAACTTGTCAAGGTATGGTCCACACACTCGGTTCATAAGGTCCATGAACACAGCTGGTGCATTAGTTAAACCAAATGGCATGACCATAAACTCGTAATGACCGTAACGTGTTCTGAAAGCAGTCTTTGGAATATCATCTTCTTTCACCCGCATTTGATGATACCCGGAACGTAAGTCAATCTTTGAATAAACAGACGAGCCTTGTAGTTGATCAAATAAGTCGTCGATTCTTGGTAGTGGGTAGCGGTTCTTGATGGTAAGTTTGTTCAACTCTCGGTAGTCGATACACAACCTGAATGTACCATCTTTCTTCTTGACAAACAAAACAGGAGCTCCCCACGGTGATGTGCTTGGTCGAATGAAACCATGCTCTAAAAGTTCTTGTAATTGGCTTTGCAGTTTTTTCATCTCGCTGGGTGCGAGTCTGTAAGGAGCACGAGCTATTGGTGCAGCTCCTAGTACAAGATCTATTTGAAATTCAACGGATCGATGTGGGGGTAATCCCGGTAATTCTTTCGAAAATACATCGGGAAATTCTTTTGCGACGGGAACATCATTGATGCTCTTTTCTTCAGTTTGTACTTTCTCGACGTGTGCTAGAACAGCATAGCAACCTTTTCTTATTAGTTTTTGTGCCTTCAAATTACTAATAAGATGTAGCTTCGTGTTGCCCTTTTCTCCGTACACCATTAAGGGTTTTCCTTTTTCTCGTATAATGCGAATTGCATTTTTGTAACAAACGATCTCTGCTTTCACTTCTTTCAACCAGTCCATACCGATTATCACATCAAAACTCCCTAACTCTACTGGTATCAAGTCAATCTTAAATGTTTCGCTAACCAGTTTAATTTCTTGATTCCGACATATATTATCTGCTGAAATTAATTTACCATTTGCTAATTCGAGTAAAAATTTACTATCCAAAGGCGTCAATGGACAACTTAATTTAGCACAAAAATCTCTACTTATATAGCTTCTATCCGCACCCGAATCAAATAAAACGTAAGCAGATTTATTGTCAATAAGAAACGTACCCGTAACAAGCTCCGGGTCTTCCTGTGCCTCTGCCGCATTAATATTGAAAACTCTTCCGCGGCCTTGTCCATTCGTGTTCTCCTGGTTCGGGCAATTTTTAATAATGTGGCCCGGTTTTCCACATTTATAACAAACTACATTGGCATAACTTGCTCCGACACTACTTGCTCCGCCATTACTCGTTCCGACACCATTTGTTCCTTTTGTTCTATTAACCCCTGGTCCGTAGACCTCACACTTCGCCGCGCTATGACCATTTATTTTACACTTGTTGCAAAATTTGGTGCAGAACCCCGAGTGATACTTTTCACACCTTTGGCATAGCTGCTTCTGATTGTTATTGTTGTTGCGGTTATTATTATTGTTAGGATGATTGTTGTAGTTGCTGTTGTTGTTGTTGTTGTTGTTGTTGTTGTTGTTGGGCCGTTTGTTGTAGTTGCGATTGATGTTGCGATTGTTGGGATAATTGTTGCGATTATTGTTGTAATTGCTGTTGTTGTTGTATTGGTGATTCTTATCACCGTTTTCCTCCCACTTTCTTTTGACTTGCTTTACATTGGCCTCTTCAGCAGTCTGTTCTTTAATTCTTTCTTCAATTTGGTTCACTAGTTTGTGAGCCATTCTACATGCTTGTTGTATGGAGGCGGGCTCGTGTGAACTTATATCTTCTTGGATTCTTTCCGGTAATCCTTTCATAAACGCGTCGATCTTCTCTTCCTCATCTTCGAATGCTCCCGGACACAATAGGCACAATTCTGTGAATCGTCTTTCGTACGTGGTAATATCAAATCCTTGGGTTCGTAACCCTCTAAGTTCTGTCTTGAGCTTATTGACCTCGGTTCTGGGACGGTACTTCTCGTTCATCAAGTGCTTGAATGCTGACCACGGTAGTGCGTACGCATCGCCTTGTCCCACTTGCTCTAGATAGGTATTCCACCATGTTAACGCAGAACCTGTGAAGGTATGCGTAGAGTACTTTAGTTTGTCCTCTTCAGTACACTTACTTATGGCAAACACCGATTCGACCTTCTCGGTCCACCGTTTTAATCCGATCGGTCCTTTGGTTCCATCAAATTCCAAAGGTTTGCAGGCAGTGAATTCTTTGTAGGTGCATCCTACACGATTTCCTGTACTGCTAGATCTAAGGTTATTGTTGGTATGTAGCGCAGCCTGTACTGCGGCTATGTTTGAAGCTAGAAAAGTACGGAATTCCTATTCATTCATATTCACGGTGTGTCGAGTAGTCGGTGCCATTTCCTTCAAAATAGTCAAATGGAACAAGTTAATCATACAGAATATTAAGAGTAGTTAATAGTATTTCGTAGCATAATATGAACTCATTTATAAAAGCTTTTTCTTCATATTAGCGTTTTATAAGTTTAAATTCGGGTAGTACCTACCCGTTAAGTTCATACTTAGTAGCTAATATACAATTCAACTACTACAATTCTATATGAAAAACTGATTATAATAATATTTCGCGTTCAAACTTTTACACAATATTTTACAAACTTACAATACCGCTTATTTTACATATAGCATGAAATATAGCACACAATAAATTTGATACAAGATGGTTGTGAAGATAACTCTAGCTAGTACACAAGTCGTTCAGCAAAGGCAATAAAGACACGTAATTCATACATCCAGAAACAAGTCATGCATTCTGGTTTTACTAGGATTACTTCCCATCCTTGGTCTTGTGGAACATAACCGTTATGGCCGTTGATAAGACAGCGTGTTGTAACGTCATCAAAGGGACGAGGGTTACGTAATGTCCAACAGTCCCGTAACAATCTAAAAACCTCATTTCTTACCCCAATTACCGACTCCGTCACTTGTGGGAACGTTTTGTTTAATAGTTGTAGGCCGATGTTCTTGTTCTCACTTTGGTGAGAAGCGAACATTACTAATCCGTAAGCATAACATGCTTCTTTATGTTGCATGTTAGCCGCTTTTTCTAAATCACGAAGTCCAATATTCGGATATATTGAGTCAAAATAATTTCTTAACCCATTGCGTAAAATAGCATTTGGGTTCCCCGCAATATATGCGTCAAAGTAAACACATCGTAACTTATGGATTTCCCAATGTGATATCCCCCATCTTTCGAACGAAAGTCTTTTATAAACCAAGGCATTCTTGGAACGTTCTTCGAATGTCTTACAAACTGATCTCGCCTTAAATAGTTGTGCCGAAGAATTCTGACCGACTCTAGACAAGATTTCATCAATCATGTCTCCGGGTAGGTCTCTTAAAATATTGGGTTGTCTATCCATTTTGTGTTTTTATACTGTAAAATAGACAAGAGTTAGATTCATAAAAAAAATACTTATTAATACAAGCAATTTTTTACATATATCATAAAGCATAAGCACACTATATTATATATATTACACCACACGAATACAACTATCTTATTCCGACTCGCTTGTTTCTTCTTCTTCGGTTTTGGTTCGTTTTGCCAAGTTTCTAGGGATATATGATGTTCCCCTAATACGAGCCGTCGTTTTCCACATTGGTTTAGAAAAACCTGGTGGTTTAGAGGTTCCCGGGTCATTGTTACAACTTAAGGACTTCGGGGGTTGACGATACATATAAAGTTCATCGGGGTTGGAATTAGATTTCTCTATTTTATGCCCTTTCCCTTATTATTTTCTTTTGCCTTTTTAAATTCAGTTGGGGTAATTTCTATAACATCATCGGAATTCTCGTCAAAATCCGATTCATCGAAGAATTGGTAATCCTCCCAATATTTTGCTTCCTTAGCGGAAACACCACTGACCATAATTAACCTTGGTCGGTTGGTTGAGGATTTTCTTTTACTTAACCGTTTTATTATTTCCCCCACCGGTTCTATTTCTTCATCCGGTTCTGATTCTTCTTCCGATTCCGATTCTTCTTCTGGTTCCGACTCTTCTTCCGGTTCCTCTTCGGGAACTTGTGAATCAGTCCACGAATCATTCCAATTTACATTTGACTCTTCATTATTATTAGGTGGGTCAATGGGACTTGTTCTAGAGGTAGACATCTATCACATAATATCAAACGCGTTAAGAGATTAATATATCACATAATATTCACATGTTAAAAATATATAGTTTCCAACAAAATTTGTTAAGCAATCATTTTTCAAGTAAACACGGTCGAAGTCCAGACTCACTAATGCATCCTAACAAACTCGATAAGACACACTAATGCAAAATTCTGGTTCTCTAAGACCAACGCTCGGATACCAACTGAAATGTCCCATTCTTATTGATTAAAAACGTTCCATATTAATTGATTTCGTTGCGAGGTTTTGACCTCTATATGAGACGATTTTCAAAGACTGCATTCATTTTTAAAACAAACCATAACCTTTATTTCATAAATAAAGGTTTAAAAAGCTTTACGTAGATGATCAAATAATGATAATCTAAAATATCCTGTTTACACTCGACCATTACATAATGGTTTACAATACAAATATGTTACATCGAAATCAGTTTCTTGAATGCAGTTTTTACACAATATCATACAAACATGGACTCCAAATCTTGTCCTTATTTTAGTATGCAACAGCGGAAGCTCTTAATATTCACCTGAGAATAAACATGCTTTAAACGTCAACAAAATTGTTGGTGAGTTATAGGTTTAACCTATATATATCAAATCGTAACAATAGACCACAAGATTTCATATTTCAATACACATCCCATACATAGAGATAAAAATCATTCATATGGTGAACACCTGGTAACCGACATTAACAAGATGCATATATAAGAATATCCCCATCATTCCGGGACACCCTTCGGATATGATATAAATTTCGAAGTACTAAAGCATCCAGTACTTTAGATGGGGTTTGTTAGGCCCAATAGATCTATCTTTAGGATTCGCGTCAATTAGGGTGTCTGTTCCCTAATTCTTAGATTACCAGACTTAATAAAAAGGGGCATATTTGATTTCGATAATTCAACCATAGAATGTAGTTTCACGTACTTGTGTCTATTTTGTAAATCATTTATAAAACCTGCATGTATTCTCATCCCAAAAATATTAGATTTTAAAAGTGGGACTATAACTCACTTTCACAGATTTTTTACTTCGTCGAGAAGTAAGACTTGGCCACTGTTGATTCACGAACCTATAACAATATATACATATATATTAAAGTATGTTCAAAATATATTTACAACACTTTTAATATATTTTGATGTTTTAAGTTTATTAAGTCAGCTGTCCTCGTTAGTAACCTACAACTAGTTGTCCACAGTTAGATGTACAGAAATAAATCGATAAATATGATCTTGAATCAATCCACGACCCAGTGTATACGTATCTCAGTATTGATCACAACTCAAACTATATATATTTTGGAATCAACCTCAACCCTGTATAGCTAACTCCAACATTCACATATAGAGTGTCTATGGTTGTTCCGAAATATATATAGATGTGTCGACATGATAGGTCGAAACATTGTATACGTGTCTATGGTATCTCAAGATTACATAATATACAATACAAGTTGATTAAGTTATGGTTGGAATAGATTTGTTACCAATTTTCACGTAGCTAAAATGAGAAAAATTATCCAATCTTGTTTTACCCATAACTTCTTCATTTTAAATCCGTTTTGAGTGAATAAAATTGCTATGGTTTCATATTGAACTCTATTTTATGAATCTAAACATAAAAAGTACAGGTTTTTAGTTAGAAAAATAAGTTACAAGTCATTTTTGTAAAGGTAGTCATTTCAGTCGAAAGAACGACGTCTAGATGACCATTTTAGAAAACATACTTCCACTTTGAGTTTAACCATAATTTTTAGATATAGTTTCATGTTCATAATAAAAATTATTTTCTCAGAATAACAACTTTTAAATCAAAGTTTATCATTGTTTTTAATTAACTAACCTAAAACAGCCCGCGGTGTTACTACGACGGCGTAAATCCGGTTTTACGGTGTTTTTCGTGTTTCCAGGTTTTAAATCATTAAGTTAGCATATCATATAGATATAGAACATGTGTTTAGTTAATTTTAAAAGTCAAGTTAGAAGGATTAACTTTTGTTTGTGAACAAGTTTAGAATTAACTAAACTATGTTCTAGTGATTACGAGTTTAAACCTTCGAATAAGATAGTTTTATATATATGAATCGAATGATGTTATGAACATCATTACTACCTCAAGTTTAGTAGGTAAACCTACTGGAAGTGACAAGAAATGATCTAGCTTTAAAGGATCTTGGATGGCTTGAAAGTTCTTGAAGTAGGATCATGACACAAAAACAAGTTCAAGTAAGATTTTTACTCGAATTAAGATAGTTTATAGTTATAGAAATTGAATCAAAGTTTGAATATGAATATTACCTTGAATAAGAAAGATAACCTACTATATATAACAAAGGTTTCTTGATCTTAGATGATTACTTGGAATGGATTAAAAAGCTTGGAAGTAAATTAGTAAACTTGAAGGGATTTTTGAAGTGTTCTTGAAGTGTTCTTCCTATGATGATTATAGCTTGATTCTTGAAGTGATTTTTGATGAAGATGATGATTAACTACTGGAAAAATACATTCATAATAGTGTGTGTGTTTGTTGAGAGAGAATTAGAAAGAGAATTGGAAGTGAAATGGAGTGAATGATGAGTGGTAATTGGTGAGTGGTGAGTGGGGTTAAAAGGAGTTCTAGTTAGTTGACTAGCTCATGGTAGTAGTTAAAATTGATTAGTCATACATGAAATAATCAAGAGTGGAATCCCATGCTAGTTCCTATTGGTATATACCCATAGTAAGTACGTTTTGAAGCTGTGTATAATACGGGTAAGAATACGACTAGAATTCTTGATGAAAGAAAAGAATGGGAAAGTAACTGTAACCATTTTCGTTAAGTATGAGTGTTTTGATATATGTCTTGAAGTCTTCTAAAAGTATTTTAATACATCTAAATACACTACATGTATATACATTTTAACTGAGTCGTTAAGTCATCGTTAGTCGTTACATGTAAGTGTTGTTTTGAAACCTTTAAGTTAACGATCTCAATTAATGTTGTTAACCCATTGTTTATTATATCTAATGAGATGTTAAATTATTATATTATCATGATATTATGATATATTAATATATCTTAATATGATATATATACATTTAAATGTCGTTACAACGATAATCGTTACATATATGTCTCGTTTCGAAATCCTTAAGTTAGTAGTCTTGTTTATATGTATATAACTCATTGTTAATATACTTATGGAGATACTTACTTATCATAATCTCATGTTAACCATATGTTTATCCATATATATATCGTCATGTCGTTTTTACAAGTTTTAACGTTCGTGAATCGCCGGTCAACTTGGGTGGTCAATTGTCTATATGAAACATATTTCAATTAATCAAGTCTTAACAAGTTTGATTGCTTAACATGTTGGAAACATTTAATCATGTAAATATCAATCTCAATTAATATATATAAACATGGAAAAGTTCGGGTCACTACAGCACTCAATAGTTTTCCGTTGGCCACTTCAATGGTATAAGTGGTATCTAGTGGGAGTGGTGGCGTATTAAAAGAATGAGTCAAAGTCTTGGATACAAAACTCTTATCGGCACCCGAATTGAATAAACAAGTAACATAAGTGTTGTTGAGGAGAAATGTACCCGTGACTAATTCATTGTCATCTCGGGCTTCCTCGGTGTTGATGTTGAAAGCTCGGCCGCGTGTGTTGGGGTTGGCTTTCTTCTTCGGACATGCATTTCTAAAATGTCCCGTTTGGCCACATTCATACAAGTACCCGGTTTTGGTGCATTGGGCACCTTTTGAGCGACGGGGGCGGCACTTCTACAATCGTTGGCCACATGACCACCCCTTTAGCACCGGTGGCAAAATAGATTGCTACATTCACCATAGTGATGCTTGTGGCATTTGTTGCAAAAGGGTTTATTTCCGCCATAACTTTTCTTGGCGTCGGAGGTGTAAGGCTTCTTAGCAAAGTTGTTGTTGCTTGATTGGGAGGGTTCCCACTTTCTTTTGTTGTCGCCTGATTTATCCTCGGCCTTAGGTGCCGAAACTACGATTTCGTCAACCGTTTCAATCAATTGGCGGGCCATGTTCAATGCTTGTTGTAGGTTAGCGGGTTTGGATGACATCACCCCTTGTTTGATGCTCTTTGGAAGACCATACATATAAAGTTCGACCCTTTGAGATTCGGGGTTCACGAGGTTGGGACACATCAAGGATAGTTCGGCGAATCGTTGATTATAGGCCTTGAGATCGTTTCCGACCGCCTCTAAGGTTCTTAGCTCTTGTTCGAGCTTTCGGGTTTCTTCACAAGGGAAATATTCGATGACCATCTTTTCCCTTAAATCGGCCCAAGAGAGGGCTTGAGCTTCATCGGTACCCACCGATTGTACATAAGTATTCCACCATGTAAGAGCGACACCGGCGTAGGTGTGAGTGGAGTATTTGACCTTGTCTTGGTCCCGACAACCGCTTATGCTAAATACGGCCTCCGTTTGTTCGAACCATCGAGTAAGAGTAACCGGTCCCCCGGTTCCATCAAAAGTGTGAGGTTTGCACCCCATGAAGGATTTGTAGGAGCACCCTTCGTTTGAGTTACCGGCTCCATTGTTGTTGTTGTTGTGGTTGTTGTTATTGTTGGAGGAGTGATCGGCCATGGCCGCTTCTACGGCGGTGGCTATCATTGGTTGTAGAGCTTGTTCGGGAGTCTCATGGCGTGGTACACGACGAGGAGGCATTGTTCCTTCAAAACAAAAGAATACTGTTGATTAGTATTCTTAATAATACTAACCATGATATGGAATAAGGATAGAGAAAATTTTTCCTTGACTCGCCTTAAATTCTTTATGTCATAATGTCGGAATGTTTGTATGAGTCACCGTAATATAATCCCGGAAATTATATTACCCTAATTCATATGTGCATTCGACACTAATTCATATAGTCAAGGTGGCGCGTTAATTAAATCAAGTAACGTGAGATTAAGATTGAATAAGAATTAGATATGATAGACGAGTTCGAGTATAATGCACAAGTAGTCAAGTAATTCCTACTTCAAGTCTATATGCCGGTTGTAGTCTAGACTCACTAATGTACCCTATGACTCGGGGTTGACACCAATGAACTCTAAATCCCTACAACCAACGCTCTGATACCATCTGTAGCGACCCGACCAAATCATGTTTGACGGCGCCGACTACTTAGATCCTGTTACGTGGTCATAAGTCTTTATCATGACGTTTGACCAAAATATGTCGCATTCATTTCATAAGTAAAAGGATGTTTCAAGTTTACAAATGTAGTTCAAAAGACTAGTTACATTACAATGTTTAACGTACGAATGAAACCTATGCGACACAATTTAAAGTAGTCAAAAGACGCTCCAACTATGCATGTATACTCGACATCCAAGAAAGTATCAAAAAGAGTGCAGAAGCATGTATCAAGTAGCTTTCAAGGACCTGAGAAAACATATAGAAAACTGTCAACGAAAACGTTGGTGAAATCATAGGTGTTTTAGTAAACGTTGCATTTGAACCACAAGATTTAATATAATATGATTATCTAAATCATTTGCATTCCAAAGTTATTTGTTTCGCGGGCACCCAATTATCAAACTTAACTGTTTTGCACCCTTTGCGTAGTGTTAGAACATACACTAGACCCGAAAATATATTTCATCCGCTAATGGTAGCGAACCGTCCGAATGAGGCTCGTCAAGACCATGTGATCACATAATATAAGTTCACGTTTACACCCTGCAAGTGTAACTAATGATAATTGAATTGAGGATTTTCGTTCAAACCCGTACGTGGAATGTTCGTTTTTGTACTTGTGTTCAATGTATAAAAGTATGATACGTATATGTTTCTCATCCCATAGTTTAAAGCATAAAAGTTGTTTGGAAGATGGGACTATGATCTCACCTTGAGTGCACGTATGAAAAGTACTTCACAAAGTAACGTGTGCGAAGGATAGTGCTAGTCTTGACCTAAACAAATAGGTCGTATCAATAACGGTAAACACGATAGGTCAAAGATGTTCAATTAGTCCTATGGCTCGTTACGACTCGATTATGTAGCATGTGAAATCAAATTGTCAAGTTTCATGCAAGATACAAGTATAGGAACAAGTTAGGAAGGTTGCATAATCATTTGATTAAGTTTGACAAAAAGTCAAACTTTGGTCGGTCAAAGTCAACGAAAAAGTCAACACGTTCGGGTCGGGTCCCGAACTATTTTTCTGAGGTTTTTAATCATATATGAGGCATGTTAGAACAAGTTACATGTGAATCGGAGGTGCGTAGCATAGCAAACATTATTCAAAAATCGACAAAGTTGGACAGACCACTTTGGCGCGTCGCGCGGGTATATGGCGCGCCGCGCCATTACCTGTGCAGAGAATTCTGGCAGTTTTTAAATTTTATGCACGAACCTAACTTCAACCAATCACCATTTATGACCCGCAAATAACCAAAGCATGTATCTTATATCATCGGAAAGGTATTTTGACAAGGAAAACAACTAAACACATTTCATCCATCACATTTACTTTTACAGCAACCAAAATCACATTCAAAGCTCCTCATTAAATTCACTCAAGTTCATAAATGAAATTCGATGATTCGGCAACCAATTTACATGAATGATATGCCGTTTCGAAGGTGATCAAGCATACAATACAACCTAACACTTACAAATAACATTTCATGTCATTCAAAGCATCAAAAGTTCATTTCAAGTTCATCAAACCCTAACCCAAATCCACCAAAACCAATAATCAGGTTTATGAAGTTTTCTAAAACAACCAACACATCAAATTGAAGCTAGTGCTACTAGTAACACATTTAATACTTACACTTTACCATAACAACAACATTTAACCAACCAAATTACCAAATCAAACACACCAAAGTTCATATTTAAGCTAGTTACTTCAAATAACGAAATCGAGCATATAAATCATATAATCATGTTAGACTTGAGCCATAGACACTAATTAACAACTTTATAAGTTAAAAACATCAAGAACACAAAATCTAGTGATTTTAGAAAGTTACCCAAACTTGATGAAATCGGTATGGAATCGAAGAGGAAGATGAGAGGATTCCGAATATGCAATTTGTTTAGATGGATGCTTGCTCGATTTGATTTAGATGATGATTCTTGAAATTGGAGAATTTAGAGAAAATATGGAAGTAGAAGAAGAAAAGGGAAATGAAAAAGAAAAGATGGGGGTGGGGGTTGACTAGTCAAAGGCTAGTCACCTCTTTGGCATTTTGGCAAAACTAGTCCCTCAAGTTCGTTTGCGGGTGCGTGAAATACCTAGACGAGATATTTTTAAAACACATATTAACCGGAGATGTTATAAACATATAACGGGATTTAAATAGTTAAACGGAAAAGTAAACGGAAAAAGGCAGGATGTTACAAATATGAGTTGATGAATAGAGTTTTATCATTATTGAGTAATATGGAAAAAAATAATTCGATTATTCGAAGAGTACGAATGAAGCTATCACCAAAGAGTGAAATAGGAAAGTAAAGGTTCATCTTAACTTTTGACAGAGTCAGGGTTAATTCCGGAATTCAAGGGATTTAAAGAAAATCTTCGAAATCTAAAAGATTTGATTCTTCGGCGAGTAAGGAAATTAAGATCTCTATAATTAAATACGATGATCTGCCTCAATTACTATGTCTGATATTCCTATTATAAATTAAACTCTTTCGTTCCATTATCCTCACCAGTCCTATATTGTCTTTCTTAGTCCATATATCCAAAAGATTGTGAAAATGTTTAATCCAGTTCTAATCCTTGATATTTTCTTAATTATCATTTCTGTCATCCTTCTTTTGAATCTTTCACCTGAAAAATCTGTTTACTTCTATTATTACCTTGGGGTGATGCTATTCTTAATTCTACCGTGTCTTTATATTGCTATTCGTATTAATATCCACAGTTTGTAACTTCCGTGTTGTTATTGGGCTTTATATTTTCTCTTATATTTTGAAGCTCTTTGCCTTTTTATTATCCTCCCGATTTCTAGTAAAGCGAGTAACGGTCAAGAATTTGTAAGTATGAAATTTTGGATAAACATCACGTTCTAAATATGAAAGAATGTATTAGCACGATTTGATTGGTCAAATTACCAGAATTCAAGGAAAGATAGGACTATCAAGAAAAATATGTTCTTGATATGTTTATAGATTAGACAGAACGTAAGAGTCGTGTAACATGGCACATGATGGCGTTATGATCTGTGAATCATCACGTTTCATTTAGAAACTCAGCATGACTTACTGTAATATAATCACGTTGATCAAGTGTCATTATATTATACTAACTCATGCATCAGTTCCCAACATAACTTCAATAACATTCATATTTTAAGCTTGAAAGTTTACAGAATATAGAAACTAACAGTTTCTATATGAGGTAACACTGATAGCACGGAGAGATTAATGATTTCAGATAAATATAGTTATAAAAAATATCCTCAGAAGTACCGAGGGTATTTATAATGAAAGATATGATGATATCTTAGAATTTCTAATATCGATGGATGATGAAGAGAATTTGTTTGTAAGAGTGTAGAGTCAGGAGCAAGGTACTCGTTAATGACTTCAGCAGATACTGAATCATTTGAATTCTTTGAAGGCAGGTTTAGTCTTTGTGATTGGTCCACAGCCTCCTTTATGATTTGCTCAATCCGTTTTCTAGTTTCAAACTTTCTCTTTTTTTGAGCTTTACCAACACATTATTCTTTATCCTCAAACTTTCGACTGTGAAGGTCGTTTACAGATTTTTCTGCTTCATCAGCATTTTTAACATTTCGAGTATTGATTTCCTAGACTAGGTGCTTTTCAAAATTTCAGAATGTAAAATCATAATTCTAAGAGATAAAGGTTATATGTATACATATAACTGTTGATGTAGAAGCACTGCGAGATTCAAAATACTATTTGCTGATTCCCAGTAATTGGTATGACAATTCTCGTTACAAAATGCGAATGAGTATATGATAGGGTTTCAATGAATATAATAATCTTTCGGAAATTAAAGATCAATGGAATTGTTGGTGCATCTGCTGGTAATGTGGTGGTATATGAAAGGACCCGTTCATATACATTATAAACGATTCATAATAGTTGATTACATCGCGAGGTATTTTAACCTCTATATGATACATTTTACAAACATTGCATTCGTTTTTAAAAGACAAATTTTCTTTACAACGAAAGTTGACGGAATGCACACCATTTCATAATACATCCAACTATAATTGACATAATAATAATCTTGATGAACTCAATGACTCGAATGCAACGTCTTTTAAAATATGCCATGAATGACTCCAAGTAATATCCTTAAAATGAGCTAATGCACAGCGGAAGATTTCTTTAATACCTGAGAATAAACATGCTTTAAAGTGTCAACCAAAAGGTTGGTGAGTTCATAGGTTTATCATAATAATCATTTCAATATATTAATAGACCACAAGATTTCCGTTTATAAATATATGTACACTCGCAAGTGTATAAAAGTATTCTATAAGTTGTAGGCACCCGGTAACAAGCCTTAACATTCATGTTTTACCCTCTGAAGTACACCAGATCAGGTGTGTTTAAAATAACCTCGAAGTACTAAAGCATCCCATAGTCAGGATGGGGTTTGTCAGGCCCAATAGATCTATCTTTAGGATTCGCGCCTACCGTACATAGACAAGTAGTTTAATGTTACCAAGCTAAGGGTATATTTCTAGTTTAAACCCACGTAGAATTAGTTTTAGTACTTGTGCCTATTTCGTAAAACATTTATAAAAACAACGCATGTATTCTCAGTCCCAAAAATATATATAAAAGGGAGCAAATGAAACTCACCATACTGTATTTCGTAGTAAAAATACATATAACGTCATTTAACAAGTGCAAGGTTGGCCTCGGATTCACGAACCTATATTAATTATATATATTTATATGTTGGTCAATATTTGTCTAACAATTTTTGGTCAAGTCATAGTGTACCACAATCCTAATGCTCGAGACTAATGTGCAAAAGTCAACTTGACCCAAAATGACTTCTAAAATTTATACGTGTTTATTATATAACTTAGCTATAGTCGTTTTATATATTTAAATATATTTATTAGATTTTATAATAATAAAAGTCATTTATTAATAAAAATTTATATTAACGTTTATATATGATAAAATATACTTTTATATATCTTAAGTAGTAAAATTTATAAAGTTCACTTAATATCGTAAAACTATAGTGGTAAGTATTATTAATGTAATTATATTACGCGTGGTGAAAAATATCTTTGTATCCCCTATTTATTTGATAAAATAATATTGATCATAATAATAATAAGTAAAAGTTGTATTATTTTGTAATAATAATTATTATTATTCTATAAAAAAAATAACAATATTTATATTTACTAAAAATGTTATTATGATAAAATGATAATACTAACATAATAGTAATAATGATATTTTATAATAACAATGATATTTCTATTAAAATAATAACGACGATAGTAATAATAATCATTTTAACAATAATACTAAAATTCAGTTGACTATAACTTCAAATCCGTTCATCGAAACCATTCGATATCTAAATGAAAAGTTCTTAATTTTTCGCTAGCTTTCCAATGACATGCATATCATATACCCTATCTCAGTAGCATATGTATCTAATTCAGGATTCAACAAACCTATCTAAGGACAATATCGAATGTACAAGCATGCATAATCCTATATACTCGAGCACTAGTCAGGGATACACTATTGATATATAAAAGTTAAGTTATGAGTGCTCACGTATCAATATTGAGATTCAATATTGCAGGAAAGTACGTAGATGCAACGGAGATGATAAAAACTAGATTGACCTCACGAGCATACCCATGAACCATACCCATCACCTCCATAGCTATAACCCATAATTTCCTTAGCTTCGACTCATTCAAAAAACTATTTTGAAATCACTCGGACATCACTCCGTCGTAATATTTTATGTATACTAATAATATCTTGAAATAATATAGAGCAAATATATATATATATATATATATATATATGTAAATCGATTGAGAGAGTTTAGAGAAATATATTTTCAAGTTTCTATGAAATAATGAAACCTATTGAATTCTATTTATATTAGATTTTTGAATTATTAAAGTGAATTATTAAAGTATGAATTATTAAAGTGAATTATTAAAGTATGAATTATTAAAGTATGAATTATTAAAGTAAGTTATTAAAGTTAAAGTAAAGGTAAAGTAAAGTAAAGGTAAAGTTAAAGTATAGTAAAAATATAAAAACTATGTATGTATAATACGTGTATAAATATATATAATATTAATTTAAATCGTTATATATATTTAATGAAATAAAATATAAATATCGTTATATTTATTATACTGGTTAAGTAATGAGTTGTCAAAAGTGATTCTAGATATTTATAAAAGTTATATATGTTTTAATAATAAAGTTCTTTTTAAACTGAAAACGTTTTTGTACGTTTGAAAATAGATTAATAGAATATTATGGAAACCAATTCTCCAATAGCTTTTGTCTAACTTTCGTAAATGACACTTTTTATTTTTATTTATAAATAGCTTTACAAATTATTCCGAATATCGTTAAGAGGAATAGATTTCTCAAATCATAGTAGACCTCTCAACAGAGACTTGTAATCATAATTCAATATTTC
This sequence comes from Rutidosis leptorrhynchoides, assembly GCF_046630445.1. Taxonomy (NCBI): domain Eukaryota; kingdom Viridiplantae; phylum Streptophyta; class Magnoliopsida; order Asterales; family Asteraceae; genus Rutidosis; species Rutidosis leptorrhynchoides. The sequence continues at coordinate 213,295,357 of NC_092343.1, forward strand.
TGATAATTCAATCATTTAATATATATATTTTTAATTTCGTCGATAATCATATTGAAACAAATACATTCATATAAAGCATTATACTTTTAAATACTTTGTTGACATTTTCAATTTATAACATATACACATATACATACATATTCATATATGTTCATTTAATGGTTCGTGAATCATTGGAATTTGGTCGAGGTTTAAATGAATGTATAAACATAGTTTAAAATCCTTGAGATTTAACTTAACAAACATTGCTTATCGTGTCAGAATAATATAAAGATAAAGTTTAAATTTAGTCGAAAATTTCCGGGTCGTCACAGTACCTACCCGTTAAAGAAATTTCGTCCCCGAAATTTGATAGAGGTCGTTATGGCTAACAATGAGAATGTTATTATGATGATTATGAAGTTTTATCATGTCTAAGAAGTATGGATAAAATAATTCGATTACTCAAAGCGTATGAGGGAAGTTATCGTAAATGAAGGAAATAAGATTATAGTGATTCGTCATATCTTTTGACGTCATCACAATTGATCTCCGAATTTAAAGAAAATCTTTGTAATCTATGTTGGATTTGATGCTTCAGTGATTAAGGAGATTATGATTCTCTTCGAATTAATACGATAATCCATCTTGATTTCTCTGTCGGGTATTTCACTATAAATCCACCTCCTTCGTTTCCTTACAACTCACACCTTCTATTCTTTCTCCCTCAACTCATATTTTAAAGTATTTGTCAATATGCTTCATCCAGTACTGATTCTCGATATACTCCTCACTTTCATATCTGTCATTCTTCTTTTTCATCTGCCTCCGGAAGAATCTATTTACTTCTACTATATTCTCGGTTTTATAGTGTTTTTAGTTCTTCCGTGTCTTTATATTGCTATATGCATCGATATATACGGTTTATAATTTTTGGGTGGTTGTTGGGTTTTATATTTTCCCTTATATTTCAAAGCCCCTGCTTTTGTCTTCTATAATCATTGACATCCAAGTTAATGCTCCCTTCTATTTGCTGCGATTTATACTCCAATTTCTATTTTGGAGTTTTGTCCTTTCGTTTCTTCTTCTTGCGATTAAGCAACGTTTGTAATGGTCCAGTATTCACAGATATGAATTTCAGAATGAACATAGTTAATGTTCTAAGAAGGAAATGGTAATGGCACGATCTTGATTTGTTAATTTACCAGAATACCCTGAAAAGACCGAATCATCAAGAAAATATATTCTTGATATTTTTAGAGATTAAATAGAATACAAGAGTCGTGTAACATAGAACATGATGACGGCATGGTCTGTGAATCGTCATGTCCCATTAGAAACTCAGCATGACTTACTGTAATATAATCACGTTGATCAAGTGTCATTATATTATACTAACTCATGCTTCAGTTCCCAACACTACTTCAAAACATTCATAATTTAAACTCGAAAGTTTATAGAATATAGAAACTAATAGTTTCTTATATGATGTAACACTGATAGCGCAAAGAGATAAATGACTTCAGATAAGATTAGTTGTGAAAATATCTTCAGAAATATCGCGGATATTTATAATGAAAGATATGATAATATCTTAGAATTTCTAATATTGATGGATGATGATGAAGATTTGTCTGTAAAGGTTTAGAATAAAGAGTAAGGTATTCGTTAATGACTTTAGCAGGCACTGAATCATTTGGATTCTTTAAAGGCAGATTTAGTCTTTGTGATTTGTCCACAGCCTCCTTCATAGTCTGTTCAATCCGTTTTCCAGTTTCAAACCTTCTCTTTTTCTCAGCTTTACCACCTTACTATTCTTTGTCATCAAACTTTTTACTGTTAAGATCGTTTACAGTTTTTGATGCTTCGTCAGCATTTCAAGAACTAGTTTGCAGTTTAGAATATTTTTCAGAACTTCACATTCAAAGTATGTAAGTCCAGGAGATAGACGTTTTACGTACACATATAACTGTTGGCGTAGACATGCTGCGAGATTTCAAAATACTGGTTACTGTTTTTCGATGATTCGTATGACAATTCTAGTTACAAGATGCGAATGAGTAAATGATGTGATTTCAATAAATATAATGATTTTTCGAAAAGTCAAAGATAATTGAAGTTGTTGGTAAGTTTATTACTAAGGTGGCGAGATATGAAAGGTCCCCAGTAACGATGACGAAAGGGCAACGTATCTATCGAGGTTATAATAAGACTAGTCCGACTGAAAAGTCGAAGTTGACTTGCTGGAGCTGTGACAAAACTGTCTACTTTGAAAAGGAATTGAAAAGTCATTTTAGCTAATAAATGCCAAAGGGTCTGACACGGATACGCGTCGAACTATGACTTTGGCTTCGAGAGCTTTTTAGGTACATAAATGTGGGTAATATGTGATTGGATCATCATCTCGATTGTTCATTGTTTGAAGTGTCTTCGAAAACTTCGGAGAGTTTGAACACAGTTTGTAATCGTTAATATACATATGATGTTCTAACACGGTTTTGAAGTCAAAATATAGCTTTGAAAGATGTAGGAATCTAAGAGTGGTGTCTTCTGTTAAATCATGACTTGGATTTTGATTTTTCAAAATCAGAATGCGTAATCAAATTTGGGTGAGAATGGTTGTTTTGATTTTTATACAAGAATGTATATTGTTGTGAGATTTTGAGAGTATAGTTGATGATTTGCTTAATCAGATTCGAAAAATGTAATATATTAATTGTGAATTTATATATCTCTCGGGTATTACCTACCCGTTAAAAAAAATTTCACAATTAATATTTTGTACAACAGAATTTTATTACAGTCTTTATGAAAATATATATGTGCATATTTTCTTCAGATGTAACATAGATTTAATGAGTTAATATTAAATTAAACTCATTTGATTTACGGTTGAAACTAGAACTGAATAATCCCTAAAGACTTTAGAAATTACATAACTTTTACGGAGTATTTATTCAATAAAATTGAAATTATGAATTAATACTTCGTTATTTATTGGTGTTTGTAACCCTTGCACCATATTCTCTAAAGCCACTACTCGAGCGCAAAGCTCGTTGACTTCTTCTATTACATCGGGGTGATTGTCGGTTCGGACGAGCGGATAAATAAAATCTAGAATTTGATGTAGTATATAATCGTGACGAGATACTCTGAAAATGAGAGAGAAAATGGTGTTTCAGACCGGTTCGCTGGTAAGTGCTTCAGGTTCATCGCCAAGAGGGCAATGTGGTGGATGGAAGGGATCACCTTCTTCTTGTCTCCAATTATTGAGGAGGCTACGAACCTATCCCCAATTCATTCATAATAGATGATGGCTAATTGGTTGATCCATTCCGGTCACACTGCTTTCGGAGCTTGAGTGGGATTCCATATCGGAATTCGAGGGACTTGAACTAATGACGAATTCCATTTTGTTCGATTGAATAAAGAATTTTTCGATATGAAATGATTTTTCGGCTATCGGGTGGTATTCTAATTACATAGAATATCTATATATATAGCGCAAAATATTTCGTAGATTACGGAGGAAATTACGGGATATGTCAGGCAAAGTTTACAGTAACAGATACGCTAAGATATGGATTAGCAGATACGCTAAGATATGAATTTTGTCTATACACTATTCATGCAATCAATGCAGTAAGACGTGTCTAGACTAATAATGATAAGCAGGCAATTTCCGACAAAAATGATAAGCAAAACTTTTGACATGCAGACACGGTCGAAGTCCAGGCTCATTAATGCATCCTAACGACTATCAGTCAGACACACTAATGCAGACCTGGTTCGCTAAGACCACCGCTCTGATACCAACTGAAAGGACCCGTTCATATACATTATAAACGATTCATAATAGTTGATTACATCGCGAGGTATTTTCACCTCTATATGATACATTTTACAAACATTGCATTCGTTTTTAAAAGACAAATTTTCTTTACAACGAAAGTTGACGGAATGCACACCATTTCATAATACATCCAACTATAATTGACATAATAATAATCTTGATGAACTCAATGACTCGAATGCAACGTCTTTTAAAATATGCCATGAATGACTCCAAGTAATATCCTTAAAATGAGCTAATGCACAGCGGAAGATTTCTTTAATACCTGAGAATAAACATGCTTTAAAGTGTCAACCAAAAGGTTGGTGAGTTCATAGGTTTATCATAATAATCATTTCAATATATTAATAGACCACAAGATTTCCGTTTATAAATATATGTACACTCGCAAGTGTATAAAAGTATTCTATAAGTTGTAGGCACCCGGTAACAAGCCTTAACGTTCATGTTTTACCCTCTGAAGTACACCAGATCAGGTGTGTTTAAAATAACCTCGAAGTACTAAAGCATCCCATAGTCAGGATGGGGTTTGTCAGGCCCAATAGATCTATCTTTAGGATTCGCGCCTACCGTACATAGACAAGTAGTTTAATGTTACCAAGCTAAGGGTATATTTCTGGTTTAAACCCACGTAGAATTAGTTTTAGTACTTGTGCCTATTTCGTAAAACATTTATAAAAACAACGCATGTATTCTCAGTCCCAAAAATATATATAAAAGGGAGCAAATAAAACTCACCATACTGTATTTCGTAGTAAAAATACATATAACGTCATTTAACAAGTGCAAGGTTGGCCTCGGATTCACGAACCTATATTAATTATATATATTTATATGTTGGTCAATATTTGTCTAACAATTTTTGGTCAAGTCATAGTGTACCACAATCCTAATGCTCGAGACTAATGTGCAAAAGTCAACTTGACCCAAAATGACTTCTAAAATTTATACGTGTTTATTATATAACTTAGCTATAGTCGTTTTATATATTTAAATATATTTATTAGATTTTATAATAATAAAAGTCATTTATTAATAAAAATTTATATTAACGTTTATATATGATAAAATATACTTTTATATATCTTAAGTAGTAAAATTTATAAAGTTCACTTAATATCGTAAAACTATAGTGGTAAGTATTATTAATGTAATTATATTACGCGTGGTGAAAAATATCTTTGTATCCCCTATTTATTTGATAAAATAATATTGATCATAATAATAATAAGTAAAAGTTGTATTATTTTGTAATAATAATTATTATTATTCTATAAAAAAAATAACAATATTTATATTTACTAAAAATGTTATTATGATAAAATGATAATACTAACATAATAGTAATAATGATATTTTATAATAACAATGATATTTCTATTAAAATAATAACGACGATAGTAATAATAATCATTTTAACAATAATACTAAAATTCAGTTGACTATAACTTCAAATCCGTTCATCGAAACCATTCGATATCTAAATGAAAAGTTCTTAATTTTTCGCTAGCTTTCCAATGACATGCATATCATATACCCTATCTCAGTAGCATATGTATCTAATTCAGGATTCAACAAACCTATCTAAGGACAATATCGAATGTACAAGCATGCATAATCCTATATACTCGAGCACTAGTCAGGGATACACTATTGATATATAAAAGTTAAGTTATGAGTGCTCACGTATCAATATTGAGATTCAATATTGCAGGAAAGTACGTAGACGCAACGGAGATGATAAAAACTAGATTGACCTCACGAGCATACCCATGAACCATACCCATCACCTCCATAGCTATAACCCATAATTTCCTTAGCTTCGACTCATTCAAAAAACTATTTTGAAATCACTCGGACATCACTCCGTCGTAATATTTTATCTATACTAATAATATCTTGAAATAATATAGAGCAAATATATATATATATATATATATATATATATATATATATATATATATATATATATATATATATATATATATATATATATATATATATATATTTTCAAGTTTCTATGAAATAATGAAACCTATTGAATTCTATTTATAATAGATTTTTGAATTATTAAAGTGAATTATTAAAGTATGAATTATTAAAGTGAATTATTAAAGTATGAATTATTAAAGTATGAATTATTAAAGTAAATTATTAAAGTTAAAGTAAAGGTAAAGTAAAGTAAAGGTAAAGTTAAAGTATAGTAAAAATATAAAAACTATGTATGTATAATACGTGTATAAATATATATAATATTAATTTAAATCGTTATATATATTTAATGAAATAAAATATAAATATCGTTATATTTATTATACTGGTTAAGTAATGAGTTGTCAAAAGTGATTCTAGATATTTATAAAAGTTATATATGTTTTAATAATAAAGTTCTTTTTAAACTGAAAACGTTTTTGTACGTTTGAAAATAGATTAATAGAATATTATGGAAACCAATTCTCCAATAGCTTTTGTCTAACTTTCGTAAATGACACTTTTTATTTTTATTTATAAATAGCTTTACAAATTATTCCGAATATCGTTAAGAGGAATAGATTTCTCAAATCATAGTGGACCTCTCAACAGAGACTTGTAATCATAATTCAATATTTCTGATAATTCAATCATTTAATATATATTTTTTTAATTTCGTCGATAATCATATTGAAACAAATACATTCATATAAAGCATTATACTTTTAAATACTTTGTTGACATTTTCAATTTATAACATATACACATATACATACATATTCATATATGTTCATTTAATGGTTCATGAATCATTGGAATTTTGTCGAGGTTTAAATGAATGTATAAACATAGTTTAAAATCCTTGAGATTTAACTTAACAAACATTGCTTATCGTGTCAGAATAATATAAAGATAAAGTTTAAATTTAGTCGAAAATTTCCGGGTCGTCACAGTATATAAAAGATTCTCCGGTACCGATGGCGAAATGACAACGCATATAACGAGGTTATAATAAGGTTAGTCTAACTGAGAAGTCGATGTTGTCTTGGTGGAGCTGTGACAAAATTTGCTACTTTGAAAGGGATTACCAAGTTATTTTGGGTAATAATAATGATAAAGGAAATAGCACTGCTATGTGTTAAACGTTTACTCAGGTTTTGAGTGTTTTCAGATGCATAAATCTTTTCTTCCGTAGTTGAAGTGCGGTTGATTCATTCTCTGGATTGAGGTATTTTCAAGAATCATGAAAGGTTTGTACGTAGATTGTAATTGTCAAGATACAAATGAGGTTAAGATGAAATCAAGTGGCAAACTTGAAGAATTGTTTAGTTTCATATGTTATAATCAATATTTTAATTCATTTTAATTGTCCAATGTCGGCAGTCCACAGTTGACAGTCCAATATTTCATATATAGCTTAATATATAATATTCGAATTAATTAATACGTATCGTGACCCGTGTACATGTCTCAGACTCGATCACAACTCAAAGTATATATATTATTTGAGAATCAACCTCAACCCTGTATAGAGAACTCGATCATTACTGCATATAGAGTGTCTATGGTTATTCCAAATAATATATATATATATATATATATGCGTCGATATGATATGTCAAAACCTTGTATACGTGTCCCGATATTTAAAGTGCAGAAATTAAATGACGATAAATAAAATTGCGAGAATTTAAATTGCGATAAATAAATTGCGATAATTAAATTGTGATAAATAAATTGCGATAAATAAAATGTAATATGGAATTAACAGTTAGCTAGGAACAGTTAGCTAGGATTTTGTTAGCGTGGATTGTTAACAAAATTCTTCATAATTAATTTGTCTATTTCTAACAAATTTTATTTTATCAAATGTTTTCTTCATTATGCCACTTGTTAGATTCTGATAGGTCAAAATCCGAATGTGAAATTGAATAAAAATGATTATTCTGCGGTGAACATATACGTATATCTGTGGATGTAAGTAGGATAGTAAATGATTGTTGATTCAGATTTGAAGAATGTACAGTGTAACTTGTTAATGTGAAATCTAAATATTTCTCCGGTATTACCTACCCGTTAAAATATTTTCACCATTAACAGTTTGTACGAAAGAATTTTTAATTACAATCTTTATGAAAATATATATACATATATATTTTCTTCAGATGTAATCATGGATTTAATGAGTTAATATAATATTAATCTCATTTGATTTACCGTTAGAACTAGAATACATAATTTCTGAAATACTAGAGATTACATAATGGCCATGAAGGACGAAGATAATTAATGTAGAATGATACGTAGAACGATGATTATACTCGAGGTACAGAATGAGATGTTGAGACGTGGATTGTTGATGGTACAGGTGCTGTTACTGATGGTACTGTTGGTGCCGGTGATGTTGCTGAAGCTAGTACGTTTTGCACCATATTTTCCAAGGCTACAACTCGGGTGCGAAGCTCGTTGACTTCTTCTATTACACCGGGATGATTGCCAGTTGGAACCAACGGATGAATAAGGTTTAGAATTTTAGATAGAATATAATCGTGGCGAGGTATTCGGGAAATGAGAGTGAGAATGGTGTTTCGGATTGGTTCGCCGGTGAATGCTTTAGGTTCTTCGCCCAGAGGACAATATGGTGGATGAAAGGGATCGCTTCTTCTTGTCTCCAATGATTAAGTAGACTACAAACCCATCAGATGAATTGGGGATGGATGATTAGTTGATTCATTCTGGTGACACTGCTTTCGGAGCTTAGGTGAAACTTCATATCGGAATAGCTGCCGGAATAACTATCGAAATAGCAATCGGAATCTGAGGGACTCGAACTGGTTGAGGGATTCATCTCGTACAATCAGATGAAGGATTTTAGATAAGAAATAGATTATAGGATGTAGATTAGTACCCTGCAATACATAATTTACATATGCATATATAATACTAAAATCCCATAAGTTATGGAGGAATCTACGGGAGATATCAGGCAGAGTCTACCGTAATAGATACGCTAAGATATGAATTTGTCTATACACTATCTATGCAATAAAGGCAGTAGGACGTGTCTAGACTAAGAATATTAAGCAGGTAATTTCCTAAGGATGATAAGTAGGTAATTTTCGACACAAAATGATAAGCAAAACTTTTGACATGCAGACACGGTCGAAGTCCAGACTCACTAATGCATCCTAACGACTTATCGGCTAGACACACTAATGCAGACCTGGTTCGCTAAGACCACCGCTCTGATACCAACTGAAAGGACCCGTTCATATACATTATAAATGATTCACAATAGTTGATTACATTGCGAGGTATTTGACCTCTATATGATACATTTTACAATTAACAGGCATGCATACCACTTCATTATATCCAATATCCAACTATAAATTGACTTAATAATAATCTTTGATGAACTCAATGACTCGAATGCAACATTCTTCGAAATATGCCATGAAAGACTCCAAGTAATATCTTGAACATGAGCAAACGCACAGCGAAAGATTTCTTTCAATCCTGAGAATAAACATGCTTTAAAGTGTTAACCAAAAGGTTGGTGAGTTCATTAGTTTATCATAATCATTCATTTCCATCATTTTAATTGAACACAAGATTTTCATTTCTCATAAATATACGTCCCATGCATAGAGACAAAAATAATCATTCATATGGTGAACACCTGGTAACCGACATTAACAAGATGCATATAAGAATATCCCCTATCATTCCGAGAAATCCTTCGGACATGATAAAAACAACATCGAAGTACTAAAGCATCCGGTACTTTGGATGGGGTTCGTTTGGCCAATAGATCTATCTTTAGGATTCGCGTCAATTAGTAGATCTGTTTACTAATTCTTAGGCTACCAAGCAAAAGGGGCATATTCGGCTTCGATCATTCAACCATATAATGTAGTTTCGATTACTTGTGTCTATTTCGTAAAACATTTATAAAAGCGCATGTATTCTCAGTCCCAAAAATATATATTGCAAAAGCATTTAAAAAGGGAGTAATGAAACTCACCTAATGTATTTTGTAGTAAAAATACATATAACGACAATGGACAAAGGTAGGGTTGGCGTCGGATTCACGAACTTATATCATTTGTATATTTATCAATATACATAGTTATAAACAAATAAATATATATATGAATTTATTAGTTATATTCTTTTTATTATAATAATATATATGTTTCTTATATTCATTTTGTACATAAAAATATTAAATTTTGTTATGTTATATGTATTAGATATATTTATATATAAATATCAATTGTTTGTTAGTACTACGATAATATGTTAAAGTGATAACAATAATAATAATAATAACTCTAATAATAATGATAATAGTATTAATAATCCTATATGATAATATTAACGATAATTTTTATAATAAATATCATAGTAATGATAATAATAGTATTTTTTTTTATAAAATGAATAATTTAATAGTAATGGTAATGAAAATAATAATTTTGATGATAATACCTAATACTTAATAATAATAATTATTATTATAATAGTCTTATTACTAGTGGTAATCTTATTAATAATAATAATACCTTTGTTAATAATAATAATAAAGTTTCTAAATGTTACTAATACTTGTATTAATAATAATGATAATACTAATATCTAATGTTTGTAATGCATAATCATGGTAATATTAATAATAATTATAATTCTAATGCTTAGTGATAGTAATAATAATAATAATAACAATATTCCTAATTATAACTATAATCAATATGGTAATAATGATAACTAATGCTTAAATGTCAATATTTATAATACGTAATACATTAATTATGTTAATATTAATGCTAATCATTATATTACTTATAACTATGTTTGTAATAATAATTATAATAATAATTTTAATACTAAATATTAATATTTATAATATCATTAAAGATAAGTGTAATAATAACCATAATAATAATAACCATAATAACAATAACAATAATAATAATAATAATAATAATAATAATAATAATAATAATAATAATAATAATAATAATAATAATAATAATAATAATAAAAGTAATGATAATAATTAAATAGCTACCTCATTTAAACAGACTTTTAAAAAAAAATTGCTCAGGCCGGGACTCGAACCCGCGATGTCTCGAAACCCACTAACACCCTACACCATTGCTCTATGACTGTCTTTCTGTTATAAAACCCATAAGATTTTATTTAACTGTTTTCTGTTTCATCTATTTCCTTTCTTCCTCACTAACTGGATCGACCAGAGATCTTTCACCATTAGATTATTGAATTAAGGTTTTAATTAAGATTTAAAATTGACATTAACAGACCTAAATCGAATACATTTGATCATTAGAAAAAATAAATAAATTTATAAACCTGCTGTATCAGTTTCGAAGACACATACCAACTCAATTCTTGATTTTAAAATTGAGGCTGTTTTAGACAACACTTCCTACATGAAATAGTTCGCAAATCTCTTTTAGAAACTATATGTATCATCAATTTAACTTAAAACTTAGAACTGAACTCGAATTTTCCCATGAACACATTGGTTGACTTTTTAATTCAAACACTTTGACTCCAAAATTCGATCCCGATATTAGAAATTGACAATTGAAACTTTCCAGATCGATTAAGTAAAATATTCCTAATAAAACTATTTTAACACATTTTGAAATATATTTCGAATTCAAGTAGTTTGAAAAATAAAGTAAGAACAGGGGTAACGTGCAGATATCTTAAAGTTTGATTTGATTTTTTATTGTTCTCAATCGTATTGCATATACAGAGTGTTATATAAAGGTTAATAGATAATATTACAGCTAATGTGAATCAATTAACGCTTGTTTTGTAGTTTGATTTCCTCGACACCAAAATATTCTGTCAGAGTTTATATATTAAAAAATTAAATTGACTTTCACTGCTTTTGTTTATTAATGAGACATCTGGAATCGATTTTGTACCAGATAATAGACTCGAAAAAAATTGATATACAGTGGGAAAATGATTGAAAACAGAATGCATAATTTTTTTCATATATACTTGTATTAAATCGTGGTTATATATTTATAAACTATATATCTGTATTTGTACCTGTATATATTTATACTTCTGTATTTATGTTTAAGTATATATATATATCTGTATTTGATTATGTATAATTATTTAATTATAATCTATATATTTAAACTTTCATAAATCTGTTATTTATATATAATGTTTTTTTTCCTTTTATTAACCTTATTACTAAATATAAATATAAATATAATGATAATACACTTATTAATAATAATACAAGTTTTTACTAATGGTAATAATAATATTTTTGCTACTGATGTTTATATTAGTTACTATAAAATATATATCAATAATATTATTAATAATACTAATAATACTAATTATAAAAAATGCTAATATTATTAATAATAACAATAATATCAATAATAACAATACTAATAATAATGATATTAAGATTACTCATGACCCTTGATAATATAAACAACTTAAATGTATTACCTTTCAATGATATAACTAATATTGATTTTTAATGCTAATATTATCACTGATAATCTTACTGAAAGTACTAATAATATTAGTACTTATAATTTATATATATATTTTCCAATATCTATATAATAATAATCATTACAGAAATCATATATATCTATTCCTAAATTTATTTTTAATAATAACTTTCTTATCTTGAAATATTTTACACTTTTTAATTCTACTGAAGAAATTGTATTACTATGATTTCAAATTATTATGTGTTCTTATATTTTTTTATTATACATTACAATATATATAATAATAATTTATTAATTTTGTAAGATTCATTAATTGTATTTTATAAAATTTAACATATATACACTATATATATATATATATATATATATATATATATATATATATATATATATATATATATATATATGGACTCATTGTAATAACAACTTAATTACTTTGTATATTTCTTTTCATTTCCAATTCAAATGGTTAAATTGTATTTTATTAATTCCCATTATTACATACACTTTTTATTTATATTTATATATATACATATTTATTAACAATAATTTGTTCGTGAATCGTCGGTAATGGTCAAAGGTCAATTTGAATATATGAACATCGTTCCAAAATTTCTCTAAACTCAACATACATACTTTGCTTATCGTAATGAAATCATATAAAGATTAAGTTTAAATTTGGTCAGAAATTTCCGGGTCGTCACACCAGTGGCTAGGATGGAAGCTATCAGATTATTCTTGGCATATGCTGCTAAGATGAACTTTAGGGTATTCCAGATGGATGTAAAATCTGCTTTTCTAAATGGGAAGCTACAAGAAGAAGTCTTTGTTAAGCAGCCACCTGGTTTTGTAAGCAGTAAATATCCAGACCATGTCTACAAGTTAGACAAAGCTCTTTATGGCCTCAAACAGGCTCCAAGAGCATGGTATGAGACAGTTCATGTGTATCTCACTGGTTTAGGTTTTAAAGTTGGAACAATTGATACCACTCTTTTCTCAAAAAAGATAGATGATGATCTCTTGCTGGTACAGATATATGTGGTTGATATTATTTATGGTTTTAAAAATGAAACACATTGTCATGAATTTTCAAAACTTATGTCAAAGACATATGAAATGAGTTTACAAAGAGATCTGCAATACTTTCTTGGATTGTAGATCAAACAACTTGATGATGGAATATTTATAAGTCAAGATAAATATATCAAAGATATGTTAAAGAAATTTGGTCTGACCTGTTTAAAATATATAGGGACTCCAATGGCAGCATCCATAAAAATAAATGCTGATCCCAATAGTGAACCAGTCAATATCACTGAATATAGAGGTATGATTGGGTCTCTACTTTATCTCACAGCCAGCAGACTAGATATTATGTTTGCCACATGTCTCTGTGTCAGATATCAAGCTGATCCTAAAGAGTCACATTTGCTGGCAGTAAAAAGGATATTTAGATATCTGAAAGGTACTGCTAAACGTGGTCTTTGGTATCCCAAATACCAGGATTTTGAGCTAATTGGGTATTCAGATGCTGACTTTGCAGGGTGTAAAATAGACAGAAAAAGTACTACTGGTGGTTGCCAGTTACTGGGTGGTAGGCTAGTCAGCTGGACAAGTAAAAAGTAAAATACTGTGTTCACATCTACTGCTGAGGTAGAATATGTCTCTGCTGGTAGCTGTACTGCTCAAGTACTATGGATGCGAAGCCAGCTGAAGGACTATGGTGTTCATGTTACAAAAACTCTAATCTACTGTGACAACACTAGTGCAATTGCTATCACCAATAATCCTGTGATGCATTCAAGGACTAAGCACATTGATGTTCGATATCATTTCATATGGGATCATGTTCAAAAAGGAGATGTGGAGCTACACTTTATTTCAACAGACCAGCAGTTAGCAGATCTGTTTACTAAGCCCTTAGATGAGAAACGTTTTAACTACCTCATCTCTGAGTTGGGTATGCTTGAACTCTAAAATAAAAGACAATTTTATTGGTGTGCTGGCTCTACAACATGTAGGGCAAACCAGTAAGTCACAACTCTTTACTTGCTGCCTACATGTCAAACAATCAGCACAACAAGGTCTTTTATGTCATGGTTACACAATGTCCAAAATGAAGTAATAAATAGCTCACAACATTAAAATGATACCTTAAAACTGAAACTCATTTACTCCCAATGATTTAAATTAAATACACAACATATTAAATGTAACAAAGTATTTTTTGTATTTAATACAAACTTTATTTTGTGGTCTTTAACTTCAATTTTTAAATTAAAACCTACTGCATTTAATGCATAATGGGAGGTATAAGTGTTCAAGCCGATTAAACGTCATGTCAAAAGTCTGTGTTCCCTCGAAAAATACCAGTATGTCAAATCTGTCCACGCGCCTGCAGATGACAGTTGCCATTTTCTCTCTCCTGCAATTTTTCACCAATCAGAAAGGTTAAATAGAGTGATTCATTTTCTATAATAACCTTCAGTTATTAAACTTTCAAATCATACTTTTCTCTCAAAAATCCCCAAATCTTCACATCATTCAAACATTCATTTTCTACATTCACCAATGGCAGACTAACAACAACAACAATCACAACCTATTGAGAACCAACTTGAGGAACCACAACAACAGCAACAACAACTAGAACAACAACAACAACAACAACAACCTCCTCTGGCACCGGAGGAGCAGAATGAACTGTCACCGTTATTCAATCTGCACCAAAGCCTTGTACAGGCTGCTAATGCACCAGATCATGCACTTATTTTCCTATCTAGAGGCAATGCTGCTCATGCCATCTCCATCCCCAAGTCTAAAGCCAACATAGGCTATGAGAAGTTGATCGAGTACATAAGGCAATGTCCACTCGCTAGATCTAACACCGGAGTTCCTTCCAGATTCTATCCGGCCTTTTTAGGCAGATTTTGGTACACGGCTACCATGACCAACACTCCACAAGGTACACCATGTGTTCATGGCATGGTCACTGAAACCCTAACCTGCTCTGTCACTGTTGATGCCATTAGACGAGCATTACAATTGCCTGGTGGACCATTTATTGCTTCACCTTTAAGTGATGAAGTTAGAAGGGAGGTGTTGGAGATCATTGGATTTACTGGTATTGTGGCCCACAGCCCATTGAGGAAGCATATGCCACCACTATGGTACTATTTCTTTGGCTTGCTGACTCAGTGCATCAGCCAGAAGCCTGGTAGTTTTGATCAATGCTCAGATTTTGAGCTTAAAATCGGTCATGGGTTACTGTTTAACAGAAACATTGGCTATGCTGCTGGAATCTACTTGAGGTTAAGGGAAATGGTGCTTGCACCAAAAAGAACACATTTGATCCCCCAAGGTTTTTGAGCCTTGTGTTTGAAAATGAGCTGGGTGATGCTTACAAGCAGATTAATGATGAATCTTTTGACCTTCCATTGAAACAAGAGGGGATGACAAAAGCAGCACCTGCTGCTCCACATGTTGATCTGACGCCAGGAATGCTCGAGTATCTTGCTGCTCGGGGTGGAGCTACCCAATCGAATGCCTCTGGTAGTGCACCAGCTGAGGGGGAGGGACCTCAGCAAAAGCCAGCTGTTCGACGGAAGAAGCCAGCTACCTCAACTAGAACAGCCACCATCTCAGATACTGGTAAAGCAGTAGTTGTATTAGAATCTAGTGCTCTCTGATAAAAAAGAACAGCCCTAGTCTTATATACTGACTACCCATTTTTAGTGTCGGAATTCGTTGCTCATCTATTTCTTGGTAACAGGCAAATCCAAACGTGCAAAAGCTGGCTCCAAGCATGCCACAGGGGAGGTTGCACCAGTCTCAACTGCTGCTCCTGAAAAGGATGTTGCTATGGAACCTGGTGCGTCTCTAGACCAAACAACAGAAATTTCTAACTTAATTGAAAATATTTTAACTGCTGACTTGTAAAATGAAAGTGGAGTTAAAGGTATAACCTTACCCCAAGTTGGCTGATTTTAAAACTAGTGTTAAGAAGAGTAGCAACCCACACTCTTCTAACCAGGCACTTCCACATTTTTCAAAATTGTACTTCATGAAATATCCTCTGTTGACAGTACAACCAATAGAGAACATAACTGACCCCCAAAGCAGACTTGAGCTGGGTTCTCATCGTCTTGAACTAGCTCAGGCTACTGCATAGCCTGGATGTTACTTGGATCATGATAAGAGTCACACTCCTACATTATCACCAGCCAAAACTCTTACACTATCTGGGTCAACATGTGTTGCCAATGAGTCAGCAGAGTCACGGACGCACTTATAGACACCTTACTCTGTCTCAATCAAAGGGCTGACTAAACCACCAGTCTGTCCCCAGAGACCAACACCTGATGCAATTGTTGAGTCAAATTTATTTGGTTCTACAGTTGCTAACATAAAATGTTCTATTGTCTCAGTTCTTAGCAGGGTAGATGAACAGGCAAAGGGGGAGCTTGAACGAAATCCTATTATATTTACTGGTTCTAAAGCTGGTACTGGTGAGCTCTATGCTTCAGCTACTGGTATTGGTGCTGCTAATTTTCCTATTGGTGGTGCTGATACTAGTACTGTTGCTTCTACTGCTGCTGGTGCTACTGGAGATGAAATGGTTGCTGGTTCCACTAGTCTTACTGCTAATGAGGAGGTAGCTACTACTGATGTTTCTGCTACTCCTCCTGTTATCTCCAGTGCTACTGTCTCAACTACTGATACTGAAGTAGTTGATGAGATGATTGTTGAACCTCCTCCTGCTCTTGACGAGATTATTGATAAAATTGTTAAGGAGGTTCTTGTTACTGATCCTATCACTGAAACCAAGTGTGATAATGTTTTAACTACTGATACTGCTACTGATCTTACTAATTCATCTGATATGGAGTTTCAATCCATCACTCCAAATGCAGCAAATGTTATGGTCATCCCTGGTTAAGATTCGGGTGAACATGATGTTAAAATGGATGCTGGTACCTCTGCTGCTACTACCACTGAATCTACCCAGGCTTCTGTTTTTGGTGAAAAGCCTAGGTATGTTTGTCAAGTACCAGATCCAGATGAAGTGGTACCCAACTTCATTTACAGGGGAGCTTCTATCACCCCCAAAATTGCATTACTGGTGGATCAGCTCACTATTGATCTATAAAGTGCCTTAGTTTCAGCCAGCAAGCTACCTGATGAGGAGCTGACTGAACTACTTTCTCAGCTGGATCAATCAGGACGTGAAGAAGTATATGAGAGGTTGGCCACACTGGAGACAATTAATGAACAACCCTATTATCATGTTTTTGGCATGGCTCCAACTGCTTCTCCATGGTCTGGTACATGAAGGCCTCTCAAGTTCATCATTGATCCAGATACTGGAAAGTGTGTTATGCAGAATATTCCTGATTCGCCATTACCTTCTTATTCATCAGCTTCTTCCTCATTATCTTCTTCATCTGATGGTGATGCTGATAAAAGTGCTGGTAAGGAAGAGCCAGTCATTCATGATAATGTGACTGGCTCCAAGGACAAACCAGTGGATCTGAGTAATGATGACACTGATGATGCTGCAAAGGATACCAGTGGTTCTAAACCTTCGGGTGAAATTAAAAATGATGGTGATCATGGTGATGAGTCAGATACTGACCTTCCACCTCCTCCACCCACGGAGGTACTCCTGTTGTGGCTGCTACTGAACACCCATCAACCAGTACAGCTGCTAGTTCTGATATTACTGGGTTGTCTACTCTGGCTGTTTATAGAACAGTTGCCAGAATCACACCTGATATCACCAAAATAATCAGGGAAACTCTAGTTGACTACATGGCTGAAGCTATTCGATGAGCTGGTTGTATTACCACTTCTGTTATTGAAACCCAGCTTAAGCAAGTTACTGCCTTTGCAGACCTAGCAGTTGATGTTATTTGCCAACATCATGAAGATGAAGAACAGCTTAAGCAGCGAATCATCTCTCACAATGAGTATACTGATCACATTACCCGACTTCAAGCACAACTGGATGCTGCCATCAAAGGAATAGGTTTCTGAATGAAGAAAATAG
Source organism: Rutidosis leptorrhynchoides (assembly GCF_046630445.1). Classification (NCBI taxonomy): domain Eukaryota; kingdom Viridiplantae; phylum Streptophyta; class Magnoliopsida; order Asterales; family Asteraceae; genus Rutidosis; species Rutidosis leptorrhynchoides. Next base: position 213,313,736 of record NC_092343.1, read on the forward strand.
GGTATTGGAAGAGAGATTGGAGTCACAGGAACAACAGATGGCTACCATGATTCCTGCTTCTGCTTATGTTACTCTTGTGGACACAATGCAATGCATAGCTACTCTTCAAGCTGATGTTAGAGCCAGTGTAAATCAAATGGCCATGGGTGTCACTAGGAATGAAGTCAGAACTTCAAACATGTGTCTTACGCAATATGGCATGGACCCTGGTGCTCACCTATCTCCTACTGATGCTGACTGGAACAACTTTGCATTCTCTGTTCCTGAGTCAGACAATGATCTTGATGTAAGTGTTCCCCCAGGCTCTACTTCTGCCCCTGCTGATGACAAAAAGGGGGAGAAGAAATCTAAGCAACATAAAAAGAGAAAACAATCTGAGGGGGAGCATGTGCATGAGAAAGCTCCTAAACAACAAAGGAGAGATGGTGATGGTGGTGGTGATGGTACTGATCAAGGAACTGGCCCTAAGCCCAGCAACGCTCATACTGAAGTAGGTGTCAAGGCTGCTGGTGAATCTCAACCCAGTATGCCTGCCACATCTGTGGATGATATTGGTTCTGGCAGTAAACCCAGTGATGTCTCTGAACTGGCATTAGCTGAATCTTTTTTTGTTTCTCAAACCATTGAAAGAAAGATGAAAAGAAAAATGGAGAGGCATCAGATGTGACGACCCGTCCTAATCCATAAGAACGAATACAATAACATATGATTACATCGCGAGGTATTTGACCTCTATATGATACATTTTACAAACATTGCATTCGTTTTAAAAGACAAACTTTCATTACAACGAAAGTTGACAGGCATGCATACCATCTTATAATATCCATCTATAAATGATCTAATATGTCATTTACTTAATCATAATCTTTACTGAACTCAACGACTTGAATGCAACGTCTTTCGAAATATGCCATGAATGACGCCAAGTAATATCCTTAAAATGAGCTAATGTACAGCGGAAGATTTCTTTAATACCTGAGAATAAACATGCTTTAAAGTGTCAACCAAAAGGTTTGTGAGTTCATTAGTTTATCATAATCGATCATTTTCAACATTTTAATAGACCACAAAAATTTCATTTCCAGTTCTCATAAATATACGTCCCTTGCATAGAGACAAAAATCATTCATATGGTGAACACCTGGTAACCGACATTAACAAGATGCATATAAGAATATCTCCTATCATTCCAGGAAATCCTTCGGACATGATAAAACGAATTCGAAGTACTAAAGCATCCGGTACTTTGGATGGGGTTCGTTAGGCCCAATAGATCTATCTTTAGGATTCGCGTCAATTAGTAGATCGGTTTACTAATTCTTAGGTTACCAAGAAAAAAGGTGCATATTCAGCTTCGATCATTCACCCATATAATGTAGTTTCATTTACTTGTGTCTATTTCATAAAATATTTATAAAAGCGCATGTATTTTTAGTCCCAAAAATATATATTGCAAAAGCATTTAAAAAGGGAGTAATGAAACTCACCGTACTGTATTTTGTAGTAAAAATACATATGACAATATTGAACAATGCAGGGTTGGCCTCGGATTCACGGACCTATATCATTTGTATATATATTAACACACGTAATTGTAATCGAACATATATATATTATTTTGAATTATATATTATGCTTATTTAGTTTGTGTATATATATTCAAAATGTTTAATATCTATATATTTAGTTATATTTACATATCTGTATATATATGGTTAGTATTATAAAAAAAATATCATTAGTTTGTTATGTAAAAGCATTTATATAAATATTGTTATTATGTTTGATATGTAGGTATATCAACTATTAATATAATATAATATATGTATTAAGTATATTTTAGGTACAAAATAGCTATTTGTAACAAAATAATAGTTTTGATAATAATGATTTACTAATAATAATAACATTCCTAATGTCGATCATATTAATAATAATTATGATATTGTTAAAATTTATACTTATGTTAATAATAATAATAGTAAAACTAATAATTACAAAGATGATATTAATACTAATATTAGTGAAAAATAATAATAATTTGTATTGATTTTGTAATAAAAATAATAATAATCCTAATCATAATCATAATTTTCGTGTTAAATTTCTATGATAACGACTATAGTTTCTTATAACATTAATTTGTACCTATAATTATAACTTTTACATGTGTTCGTATACTTACAACTATTTTCTATAGTCTTTATCCTATTATCTTTTATTATATATTTATGTTGTTAATACGCTTAATATACTTGAAATCATAATAATAATAATACTAATAATAATAATACATTAATAATAATAATAATAATACTACAATAACGATAATATTAGTACTGATAATATTAATATTTATAAACATATTGATAATACTAATATTTATAAATTGATATAAGTTTTAATATTAATGATAATCATATTAATAATCCTAATCATGTTGATATTAATAATAATTATACAAGTAATAATCATAATAATAATTCTTTTAATTGTTCTACAAACATATTACTAATATTAGTAATAACATCAATTAACATTAACAATAATTACTAATAATAATAATATTGACAAAAATGATAATAACACTGATAATAATAAAAAGGATTATGACTACCTCATAATAAAAGCTCCAAAAAGAAAATACCATTGCACGGGCTCGAACCCGAGACCTCTTGAACACCCTTCTAAACCACCGAACTATTATTGTTTTCTTGCAAAACTTCTTCTATTTAATTGATTATCATGTACCAAATTGTTTTATCATTTTTATCCTTACATCCTAACATCATCATCATCATAAATATCGTACCATCATCATCATCTCTTATAATCACAACAGCTCAATCACCCTAAAGCCTGGCCCAAATCCTTTGGCCCAACAGCTAAGCAAGTATATGGCCCAAGTAAGAGTAATAATCGGCCCAACAGTCTCTTTGGATAAATAAAAAATATTCTGTAGTGGCCTGGGTTCGAACTCAGGACCTTCTGTTTCCCAGACACACTCCCAACCAATGAACTGCTCGTTACTTCTTGTAATGTCTCGCATGATTAATTATTTAACATATAGGAACTGTTTATCATCTTCATCATAAACCCATAATATATATCACGACATCATTCATCAATTCATTTTCATTTATCATCTTTATAGGATCATTATTATCAATGAAACATCATCATACATCGAATCCTTGATCACGAAAAAGAAAAAAAATCATCATCAACAACAACATATACATGTTCATCTTCGTGATCGATGTCTTCAAAGAAAAAAATAGACGCAACAGTAACAAGAAACTTTAATGGTTTGTTGCTGTTTGAAACGAAAAGAAAATAGCATCGATGTGGGCTGCAGGCTATTAACATAAAGGGTTTTTGAAGTTTGTCGCAAGTTGAATAGTAGTAAAAAAATGGTTCGATGGTTGTGATGAAGAAAAGAGGAAAAAAAAATAAAAAAAATAAAATACAAGTAGTGATCACGTACATCATTTTCGTCAACATCAACTCATCATTATTGCTATGTATCATCATCTTAATACCCGGTACCATCACAGTGAGTCAGTTCGAGCCAAGGAAATCCAGTAGGTCGAGCTGATGGTATAGGAGTGGGTTTATGGTGGTTGTTTGTGGTGATGGTTTAATGGTGGTGTTTGCTCGATGAAGGTGGTTTGTGGTTTGAAGGTAGTGGTTTGGGTGGTGGTTTGCCGGAGATGGTAGTCACGGGTGAAGGTAACTCGAGCATGGTGGCGGATGAGTGTGAAGATGGATGGCGATCATGAACAAGGTGGTGCAGCTGATTTCGGTTGATCAAGTTTTTGTGGGTTTGGTGAAGAACTTTCCATATATATATATATATATATATATATATATATATATATATATATATATATATATATATATATATATATATATATATATATATATATATAATGATATATGTATTGAATGAATTATATATTGAATAATAATTGTAATATTAAATATTAAGTAATAATAAAGATCACATGTACACAGTTACTAGTTAATAACTATTCCACCGACACTTATTTTCCGAATAGTACTGTCGTGTCCATTGCTAAATAGTTAATATCTAAAAGTGTTCCTAAAAATCCCAAATTTTCAATTTAAGTCCATTTATTTATTCTGGTCATTACATGTTTGAAACTTGATCAAAAAGGTTCAATAATTATTTATTTTCTGTTCCAATTTATATGTACGGAGTACAAAAACTTAGATTGAAAAGGTAAAAAAAAATATTTATCAAAACTATTATCTTTTTAATCAAATTTTGGAACAACTTTTATTTTAAAACTTCATATATATATATATATATATATATATATATATATATATATATATATATATATATATATATATATATATATATATATATATATATATATTAGACCTATTTTAAAAATAAGTAAACGTCAACCGAAAGTTACAGACATTTACCGTTTAAGCTCAAAATTAACTTTATTTAATATACACTATGTATATATATAAAAAGTTGTAAATAACAAAATTTACTACGCAAATAAATATATATTAAATAATTAAATTAAATATAACAATATATATATGAAAGAAATATACATATAAAATAATAGTTTTTATTACAATGTATTTTATTGTACATATTTATTTATAACAATAAATGTATATAATAGTTTATTAATGTTCATGTTATTATATATATCATACATATATTTATATATACACATATTTATATATATCCACATATTTACAAGCAATGGTTCGTGAATCATCGGGGACAGTCGAAGGTCACATGGATATATGAAAATAGTTCAAACTTTTTGAGACTCAACTTTACAGACTTTGCTTATCGTGTCAGAAACATATAAAGATTAAGTTTAAATTTAGTCGAAAATTTCCGGATCGTCACAGTACCTACCCGTTAAAGAAATTTCGTCCCAAAATTTGAGTGGGATGGTCATGGATAACAATAATTATGTTTTCATGACACATATGAGTTGATAATTAGAGTTTTATTACTGTTGAGTAATATGAATAAGATAATTTGATTACTCGAAGCGTATGAGTGAAGCTATCACAAAAGAATGGAATGAATAGATAAAGATTTGTCATAACTTTTGATATAGTCATGGTTGAATTTAGAAAATAAGGTGCATCTTAACTTTTGACGTTTCCTTGGTTGAATTCCAGAATTCAAGGGATTTAAAGAAAATCTTTGAAATCTAAAAGATTTGATTTTTCGGTGAATAAGGAAATTAAGTTCTCTATAATTAAATATGGTGATCTGCCTCGCTTACTCTGTCTGATATTTCCATTATAAATTAAACTCTTCCGTTCTATTATTCTCACCATTCCTATACTTTCTTTCTTAATTCATACATCCAAAAGATTGTGAAAATGCCAAATCCCGTTCTAATCCTTGATATTTTCCTAATTATCATTTTCGTCTTCCTTCTTTTCAATCTTCCACCAGAAAATCTGTTTACTTATACTATTACCATGGGGTGATACTATTCTTGATTATACCGTGTCTTTATATTGCTATTCGTATTAATATCCATGGTTTGTAATTTCGACGTTGTTGTTGGCTTTATATTTTACTTTATATCTCGAAGTCCCATCTTCTGTCTTCTATAACCATTGTCATCCATAGTTAATGCTCTCTTTTATTTGCTGCGATTTATACTCCCATTTCTATTTCGGAGTTCCATTCTTTTGCTTTCTCTCCGCAAGTAATGGTCCAGAAATCATAAGTATGGAGTTTCGAATGAACTTTAATGTTCTAAACAAGAAAGAACGTAATAGCACGATCTTTATTGGTTAAATTACCAGAATTCGACAGAAATGATAGAACTATCAAGAAATTATGTTCTTGATATGTTTGGAGATCAGATAGAATGTAAGAGTCGTGTAACATGTCACATGATGACGTTATAATATGTGAATCATCACGTCCCATTAGAAACTCAACATGACTTACTATAATATAATCACGTTGATCAAGTGTCATTATATTATACTAACTCATGCATTAGTTCCCAACACTACTTCAAAAGCATTCATAGTTTAACTTGAAAGTTTACAGAATATAGAAACTAACAGTTTCTTATATGATGTAACACTGGTAGCGCGAAAAGATAAATGATTTTAGACAAGAATATTTATGAAAATATCCTCAGAAATATCGAAGATCTTTATGATGATATTTTGGAATTTCTAAGATTGAAGGTTGATGATGAAAAATTTTTCGCAAGATTTTAACATGACTTCAGAGCAAGATATTCTCTAAAGATTTCAACGGATCCAGAATTACATGGATTCTTTGATTATAGGGTTTGGTCCTTGTATTTGTCCTCGGTCTCCTTCATGGTTAGCTCAATCTGTTTTCCAGTTTCAACTTTTCTAAGCTTTTCCAACATACTATTTTTTTTATCATCAAACTTCCGACAATTAAGGTCGTTTACGGTTGTCTACAGTTTCTGCTGCTTTATTCAGCTTTTTAAAAGTTCAATGCTTTGATTCGTAGGCTGGGTGCTTTTCAAAATTTCAGAATGGAATATCATAATTCTAAGAGATAAATGTTATATGTATACATATAATTGTTGATGTAGAAATGCTGCGAAATTCAAAATACTGATTGCTGATTCTTGATAATTGGTATGGCAATTCTTGTTAAAGGATACGGATGAGTATATGATAGGGTTTTAATGAACAAATATAATAATTCTTCAGAGAGGCTTAAGTCAACGAGTAATAAAATTGCTGGTAAGTTTACTGCTAAAGTGATGGGATATAAACGGTTTCCCGGTAACGATGACGAAAGGCAACTTAGATCTCACGGTTATAATAAGGCTAATCTAAATAGAAGTCGAAGTTGATTTGCTGAAGCTGTGACAAAATTGACTAATTTGAAAACGAGTTGCAATGTTATTTTCGGTAATAACAATGCCAAAGGAGCTAGCACAGACACGTGTTAAACGTTTACTCAGGTTCTGAGTGTTTTCAGGTGCATAACTATATGCATCAATCTCTTCTTCCGTAGATGAAGTGTGGTTGGTTCATTCTCTCGATTGAGGTGTTTTCAAGAATCATAAAAGGTTTGAACGCAGATTGTAATCGTCAATATACAAATGAGGTTTAAGATAATATCAAGTGGCAAACTTGAAGAAATATTTAGTTTCATATGTTATAATCAATATTTTAATTCATTTTAATTGTCCAATGTTATTAGTCCACCGTCGATAGTCCACAGTAATAGTCCAATAATTCATATATAGTTTAATATATAATATTCGAATTAATTAATACGTATCGTGACCCGTGTACATGTCTCAGACTCGATCACAACTCAAACTATATATATTATTGTAGAATCAACCTCAACCCTGTATAGCTAAGTCCAGCATTACTGCATATAGAGTGTCTATGGTTATTCCAAATAATATATATAGATGCGTCGATATTATATGTCAAAACCTTGTATACGTGTCCCGATATTTAAAATGCGTAAAATAAATAACAGAAATTAAATGACGATAAATAAAATTGCGAGAATATAAATTGCGATAAATAAACTGCGATAAATAAATTGCGATAATTAAATTGCGATAAATAAATTGCGATAAAATAAAATGTAATACGGAATTAAAAGTTAACTAGGAACAGTTAGCTAGGATCTTGTTAGCATGGTTTCTTAACAAAATTTCATATTGTTAATTAGTCTGTTTCTAATTAATTTTTATTGTGTCCATTATTTCTTCATTATGCCACTTGTTGGATTCTCATAGGTCAAAATCCAAATATGAAATTGAATTTGAATGAAAATAGTTATTCTTTGGTGAACGGATACGTATATCGGTGGTTGTAAATAGGATAGTAAATGATCGTTGAATCAAATTCGAAGAATGTACAGTGTAACTTATTAATACGAAATCTAAATATTTCTAGGGTATTACCTACCCGTTAAAATATTTTCACCATTAACAGTTTGTACAAAAGAATTTTTAATTACAATCTTTATGAAAATATACTTACATATATATATTTCCTTCAGATGTAATATAGATTTAATGAGTTAATATGATATTAAACTCATTTGATTTACCGTTAGAACATGAATATATAATCTCTAAACCATTAGAGATTACATAATCATCATGTAGAACGAAGATGTAGAACGTCATGTAGACCGATGATTATACTCGAGGTACAGAATGAGATGTTGAGGCATGTGATGTTGAAACTTGGGTTGTTGGTGGTACTGATGTTGCCGGTGCTGTTGTTGAAGCTGGTAGATTTTGCACCACGTTTTCCAAATTGATTACTCGAGAACGAATTTCGTTGACTTCTTCGATTACTCCGGGATGATTATCGGTAAGAACGAGCGAATGAATAATACCCAGAATTTGAGATAGTATATAATCATGACGAGATACTCTAGAAATGAGAGTGAAAATGGTGTTTCAGACTAGTTCGCCGGTAAGTGTTTCAGGTTCTTTGTCAAAACGTGAATTTGGTTGATGGAAAGGATCACCTTCTTTTCGTCTCCATTGATTTAGTAGGCTACGAACCCATCAAATGAATTGGTTGATTCATCCTGGGACACTGCTTTCAGAGGTTAGGTGAAACTCCATATCAGAATAGTTGTCGAAATCCGAGGAATTCGAACTGGTTGAGGGATTCATCTCGTACGATCAGATGAAGGATTTTCGATAAGGAATAAATTATAGGATGTAGATTAGTACCCTGCAATACATAATTTACATATGCATATATAATACTAAAATCCCATATGTTATGGAGGAATCTACGGAAGCTGTCAGGCAAAGGTAACAATAACAGGTACGCTAATATAAGAATTTATCTATACACTGTCTATGCAATAGAGGCAGTAAGACGTGTCTAGACTTTAAGAATGATAAGCAAATAATTTTCGACACTAAATGATAAGCAAAATTTTTGACATGCAGACACGGTCGAAGTCCAGACCCACGAATGCATCTAAATAACTATCAGTTAGACACACTAATGCAAGACCTGGTTCGCTAAGACCACCGCTCTGATCCCACATGAGATGACACGTCCTAATCCATAAGAACGAATACAATAACATATGATTACATCGCGAGGTATTTGACCTCTATATGATACATTTTACAAACATTGCATTCGTTTTAAAAGACAAACTTTCATTACATCGAAAGTTGACAGGCATGCATACCATTTTATGATATCCATCTATAAATGATCTAATCTGTCATTTACTTAATCATAATCTTTACTGAACTCAACGACTCGAATGCAACGTCTTTCGAAATATGCCATGAATGACTCCAAGTAATATCCTTAAAATGAGCTAATGCACAGCGGAAGATTTCTTTAATACCTGAGAATAAACATGCTTTAAAGTGTCAACCAAAAGGTTGGTGAGTTTATTAGTTTATCATAATCGATCATTTTCATCATTTTAATAGACCACAATAATTTCATTTCCAGTTCTCATAAATATACGTCCCATGCATAGAGACAAAAATCATTCATATGGTGAACACCTGGTAACCAATATTAACAAGATGCATATAAGAATATCCCTATCATTCCGGGAAATCCTTCGGACATGATAAAAACGAATTCGAAGTACCAAAGTATCCGGTACTTTGGATGGGGTTCGTTAGGCCCAATAGATCTATCATTAGGATTCGTGTCAATTAGTAGATCGGTTTACTAATTCTTAGGTTACCAAGTAAAAAGGGGCATATTCGACTTCGATCATTCACCCATATAATGTAGTTTCATTTACTTGTGTCTATTTCGTAAAACATTTATAAAAGCGCATGTATTCTCAGTCTCAAAAATATATATTGCAAAAGCATTTAAAAAGGGAGTAATGAAAATCACCATACTGTATTTTGTAGTAAAAATACATATGATAATATTGAACAATGCAGGGTTGGCCTCGGATTCACGAACCTATATCATTTGTATATATATTAACATACGTAATTGTAATCGAACATATATATATTATTTTGAATTATATATTATGCTTATTTAGTTTGTGTATATATATTCAAAATGTTTAATATCTATATATTTAGTTATATTAACATATCTGTTTATATATGATTAGTATTATAAAAAAAATATATCATTAGTTTGTTATGTAAAAGCATTTATATAAATAGTGTTATTATGTTTGATATGTAGGTATATCAACTATTAATATAATTATAATATATGTATTAAGTATATTTTAGGTACAAAATAGCTATTTGTAACAAAATGATAGTTTTGATAATAATGATTTACTAATAATAATAACATTCCTAATGTCGATCATATTAATAATAATTACGATATTGTTAAAATTTATACTTATGTTAATAATAATAATAGTAAAACTAATAATTAAAAAGATGATATTAATACTAATATTAGTGAAAAATAATAATAATTTGTATTGTTTTTGTAATAAAAATAATAATAATCCTAATCATAATCATAATTTTCGTGTTAAATTTCTATGATAACGACTATAGTTTCTTATAACATTTATTTGTACCTATAATTATAACTTTTACATGTGTTCGTATACTTACAACTATTTTCTATAGTCTTTATCCTATTATCTTTTATTATATATTTATGTTGTTAATACGCTTAATATACTTGAAATCATAATAATAATAATAATAATACTAATAATAATAATACAATAATCATAATAATACTACAATAACGATAATATTAGTACTGATAATATTAATATTTATAAACATATTGATAATACTAATATTTATAAATTGATACAAGTTTTAATATTAATGATAATCATATTAATAATCCTAATCATGTTGATATTAATAATAATTATACTAGTAATAATCATAATAATAATTCTTTTAATTGTTCTACAAACATATTACTAATATTAGTAATAACATCAATTAACATTAACAATAATTACTAATAATAATAATATTAACAAAAATGATAATAACAATGATAATAACAAAAAAGATTATGACTACCTCATAATAAAAGCTCCAAAAAGAAAATGTCCTTACCCGGGCTCGAACCCTAGACCTCTTGTTCAACGAACACCCTTCTATACCACCGAACTATTATTGTTTTCTTGCAATACTTCTCCTATTTAATTGATTATCATGTACCAAATTGTTTTATCATTTTTATCCTTACATCCTAACATCATCATCATCATAAATATCGTACCATCATCATCATCTCTTATAATCACAACAGCTCAATCACCCTAAAGCCTGGCCCAAATCCTTTGGCCCAACAGCTAAGCAAGTATATGGCCCAAGTAAGAGTAATAATCAGCCCAACAGTCTCTTTGGATAAATAAAAAAATATTCTGTAGTGGCCTGGGTTCAAAATCAGGACCTTCTGTTTCCCAGACACACTCCCAACCAATGAACTGCTCGTTACTTCTTGTAATATCTCGCATGATTAATTATTTAACATATAGGAACTGTTTATCATCTTCATCATAAACCCATAATATATATCACGACATCATTCATCAATTCATTTTTGTTTATTATCTTATCAATGAAACATCATCATACATCTAATCCTTGATCACGAAAAAGAAAAAAAAATCATCATCAACAACAACATTTACATGTTCATCTTCGTGATCGATGTCTTCAAAAACAAAAATAAACGCAACAGTAACAAGAAACTTTGATGGTTTGTTGCTGTTTGAAACGGAAAGAAAATAGCATCGATGTGGGCTGCAGGCTATTAACATAAAGGGTTTTTGAAGTTTGTCGCAAGTTGAATAGTAGTAAAAAAAATGGTTCGATGGTTGTGATGAAGAAGAGAGGAAAAAAAATAAAAATAATAAAAGACAAGTAGTGATCACGTACATCATTTTCGTCAACATCAACTCATCATTATTGCTATGTATCATCATCTTAATACCCGGTACCATCACAGTGAGTCGGTTCGAGCCAAGGAAATCCAGTAGGTCGAGCCGATGGTATAGGAGTGGGTTTATGGTGGTTGTTTGTGGTGATGGTTTAATGGTGGTGTTTGCTCGATGAAGGTGGTTTGTGGTTTGAAGGTAGTGGTTTGGGTGGCGGTTTGCCGAAGATGGTGGTCACGGGTGAAGGTAACTCGATCATGGTGGCGGATGAGTGTGAAGATGGATGGCGATCATGAACAAGGTGGTGCAGCTGATTTCGGTTGATCAAGTTTTTGTGGGTTTGGTGAAGAACTTTCCATGTATATATATATATATATATATATATATATATATATATATATATATATATATAATGATATATGTATTGAATGAATTATATATTGAATAATAATTGTAATATTAAATATTAAGTAATAATAAAGATCACATGTACACAGTTACTAGTTAATAACTATTCCACCGACACTTATTTTTCGAATAGTACTGTCGTGTCCATTGCTAAACAGTTAATATCTAAAAGTGTTCCTAAAAATCCCAAATTTTCAATTTAAGTCCCTTTATTTATTCTGGTCATTACTTGTTTGAAACTTAATCAAAAAGGTTCGATAATTATTTATTTTATGTTCCAATTTATATGTTCGGAGTACAAAAACTTAGATTGAAAAGGTAAAAAAAAAAATATTTATCAAAACTATTATCTTTTTAATCAAATTTTGGAACAACTTTTATTTTAAAACTTCATATATATATATATATATATATATATATATATATATATATATATATATATATATATATATATATATATATATATATATATATATATATATATATATATATATATATATTAGACCTATTTTAAAAATAAGTAAAAGTCAACCGAAAGTTACAGACATTTACCGTTTAAGCTCAAAATTAACTATATTTAATATACACTATGTATATATATAAACAGTTGTAAATAACAAAATTTACTACGCAAATAAATATATATTAAATAATTAAATTAAATATAACAATATATATGCAAGAAATATACATATAAAATAATAGTTTTTATTACAATGTATTTTATTGTACATATTTATTTATAACAATAAATGTATATAATAGTTTATTAATGTTCATGTTATTATATATATCATACATATATTTATATATACACATATTTATATATATCCACATATTTACAAGCAATGGTTCGTGAATCATCGGGGACAGTCGAAGGTCACATGAATATATGAAAATAGTTCAAACTTTTTGATGTAGTGACCCGAACTTTTCCATGTTTATATATATTAATTGAGATTGATATTTACATGATTAAATGTTTTCAACATGTTAAGCAATCAAACTTGTTAAGACTTGATTAATTGAAATATGTTTCATATAGACAATTGACCACCCAAGTTGACCGGTGATTCACGAACGTTAAAACTTGTAAAAACTATATGATGACATATATATGGATATATATATATTTAACATGATACTATGATAAGTAAACATATCATTAAGTATATTAACAATGAACTACATATGTAAAAACAAGACTACTAACTTAATGATTTTTAAACGAGACATATATGTAACGATTATCGTTGTAAAGACATTTAATGGATATATATCATATTAAGAGATATTCATACATGATAATATCATGATAATATAATAATTTAAAATCTCATTTGATATTATAAACATTGGGTTAACAACATTTAACAAGATCGTTAACCTAAAGGTTTCAAAACAACACTTACATGTAACGACTAACGATGACTTAACGACTCAGTTAAAATGTATATACATGTAGTGTTTTAATATGTATTTATACACTTTTGAAAGACTTCAATACACTTATCAAAATACTTCTACTTAACAAAAATGCTTACAATTACATCCTCATTCAGTTTCATCAACAATTCTACTCGTATGCACCCGTATTCGTACTCGTACAATACACAGCTTTTAGATGTATGTACTATTGGTATATACACTCCAATGATCAGCTCTTATCAGCTCATGTGAGTCACCTAACACATGTGGGAACCATCATTTGGCAACTAGCATGAAATATCTCATAAAATTACAAAAATTTGAGTAATCATTCATGACTTATTTACATGAAAACAAAATTACATATCCTTTATATCTAATCCATACACCAATGACAAAAAACACCTACAAACACTTTCATTCTTCAATTTTATTCATCTAATTGATCTCTCTCAAGTTCTATCTTCAAGTTCTAAGTGTTCTTCATATATTCTACAAGTTCTAGTTACATAAAATCAAGAATACTTTCAAGTTTGCTAGCTCACTTCCAATCTTGTAAGGTGATCATCCAACCTCAAGAAATCTTTGTTTCTTACAGTAGGTTATCATTCTAATACAAGGTAATAATCATATTCAAACTTTGGTTCAATTTCTATAACTATAACAATCTTATTTCAAGTGATGATCTTACTTGAACTTGTTTTCGTGTCATGATACTGCTTCAAGAACTTCGAGCCATCCAAGGATCCGTTGAAGCTAGATCCATTTTTATCTTTTCCAGTAGGTTTATCCAAGGAACTTAAGGTATTAATGATGTTCATAACATCATTCGATTCATACATATAAAGCTATCTTATTCGAAGGTTTAAACTTGTAATCACTAGAACAAAGTTTAGTTAATTCTAAACTTGTTTGCAAACAAAAGTTAATCCTTCTAACTTGACTTTTAAAATCAACTAAACACATGTTCTATATCTATATGATATGCTAACTTAATGATTTAAAACCTGGAAACACGAAAAACACTGTAATACCGGATTTACGCCGTCGTAGTAACACCGCGGGCTGTTTTGGGTTAGTTAATTAAAAACTATGATAAACTTTGATTTAAAAGTTGTTATTCTGAGAAAATAATTTTTATTATGAACATGAAACTATATCCAAAAATTATGGTTAAACTCAAAGTGGAAGTATGTTTTCTAAAATGGTCATCTGGACGTCGTTCTTTCGACTGAAATGACTACCTTTACAAAAACGACTTGTAACTTATTTTTCTGACTATAAACCTATACGTTTTCTGTTTAGATTCATAAAATAGAGTTCAGTATGAAACCATAGCAATTTGATTCACTCAAAACGGATTTAAAATGAAGAAGTTATGGGTAAAACAAGATTGGATAATTTTTCTCATTTTAGCTACGTGAAAATTGGTAACAAATCTATTCCAACCATAACTTAATCAACTTGTATTGTATATTATGTAATCTTGAGATACCATAGACACGTATACAATGTTTCGACCTATCATGTCGACACATCTATATATATTTCGGAACAACCATAGACACTCTATATGTGAATGTTGGAGTTAGCTATACAGGGTTGAGGTTGATTCCAAAATATATATAGTTTGAGTTGTGATCAATACTGAGATACGTATACACTGGGTCGTGGATTAATTCAAGATAATATTTATCGATTTATTTCTGTACATCTAACTGTGGACAACTAGTTGTAGGTTACTAACGAGGACAGCTGACTTAATAAACTTAAAACATCAAAATATATTAAAAGTGTTGTAAATATATTTTGAACATACTTTGATATATATGTATATATTGTTATAGGTTCGTGAATCAACCAGTGGCCAAGTCTTACTTCCCAATGAAGTAAAAATCTGTGAAAGTGAGTTATAGTCCCACTTTTAAAATCTAATATTTTTGAGATGAGAATACATGCAGGTTTTATAAATGATTTACAAAATAGACACAAGTACGTGAAACTACATTCTATGGTTGAATTATCGAAATCGAATATGCCCCTTTTTATTAAGTCTGGTAATCTAAGAATTAGGGAACAGACACCCTAATTGACGTCAATCCTAAAGATAGATCTATTGGGCTTAACAAACCCCATCCAAAGTACCGGATGCTTTAGTACTTCAAAATTTATATCATATACGAAGGGTGTCCCGGAATGATGGGAATATTCTTATATATGCATCTTGTTAATGTCGGTTACCAGGTGTTCACCATATGAATGATTTTTATCTCTATGTATGGGATGTGTATTGAAATATGAAATCTTGTGGTCTATTATTATGATTTGATATATATAGGTTAAACCTATAACTCACCAACATTTTTGTTGACGTTTTAAGCATGTTTATTCTCAGGTGATTATTAAGAGCTTCTGCTGTCGCATACTTAAATAAGGACGAGATTTGGAGTCCATGCTTGTATGATATTGTGTAAAAACTGCATTCAAGAAACTTATTTTGTTGTAACATATTTGTGTTGTAAACCATTATGTAATGGTTGTGTGTAAACAAGATATTTTAGATTATCATTATTTGATAATCTACGTAAAGCTTTTTAAACCTTTATTAATGAAATAAAGGTTATGGTTTTTTTAAAATGAATGCAGTCTTTGAAAAACGTCTCATATAGAGGTCAAAACCTCGCAACGAAATCAATTAATATGGAACGTTTTTAATCAATAAGAACGGGACATTTCAGTTGGTATCAGAGCGTTGGTCTTAGAGAACCAGAATTTTGCATTAGTATGTCTTATCGAGTTTGTTAGGATGCATTAGTGAGTCTGGACTTCGACCGTGTTTACTTGAAAAATGATTGCTTAACAAATTTTGTTGGAAACTATATATTTTTAACATGTGAATATTATGTGATATATTAATCTCTTAACGCGTTTGATATTATGTGATAGATGTCTACCTCTAGAACAAGTCCCATTGACTCACCTAATAATAATGAAGAGTCAAATGTAAATTGGAATGATTCGTGGATTGATTCACAAGTTCCCGAAGAGGAACCGGAAGAAGAGTCAGAACCGGAAGAAGAATCGGAACCGGAAGAAGAATCGGAACCGGAAGAAGAATCTGAACCGGATGAAGAAATAGAACCGGTGGGGGAAATAATAAAACGGTTAAGTAAAAGAAAATCCTCAACCAACCGACCAAGGTTAATTATGGTCAATGGTGTTTCCGCCAAGGAAGCAAAATATTGGGAGGATTACCAATTCTCCGATGAATCGGATTCCGACGAGAATTCCGATGATGTTATAGAAATTACCCCAACTGAATTTAAAAAGGCAAAAGAAAATAATAAGGGAAAGGGCATAAAAATAGAGAAATCTAATTCCAACTCCGATGAACTTTATATATATCGTCAACCCCCGAAGTCCTTAAGTTGTAACAATGACCCGGGAACCTCTAAACCACCAGGTTTTTCTAAACCAATGTGGAAAACGACGGCTCGTATTAGGGGAACATCATATATCCCTAGAAACTTGGCAAAACGAACCAAAATCGAAGAAGAAGAAGAAGCAAGCGAGTCAGAATAAGATAGTTGTATTCGTGTGGTGTAATATATGTAATATAGAGTGCTTATGCTTTATGATATATGTAAAAATTGCTTGTATTAATAAGTATTTTTTTTATGAATCTAACTCTTGTCTATTTTACAGTATAAAAATACAAAATGGATAGACAACCCAATATTTTAAGAGACCTACCCGGAGACATGATTGATGAAATCTTGTCTAGAGTCGGTCAGAATTCTTCAGCACAACTATTTAAGGCAAGATCAGTTTGTAAGACATTCGAAGAATGTTCCAAGAATGACTTGGTTTATAAAAGGCTTTCGTTTGAAAGATGGGGGATATCACATTGGGAAATCCATAAGTTACGATGTGTTTACTTTGACGCATATATTGCGGGGAACCCAAATGCTATTTTACGCAATGGGTTAAGAAATTATTTTGACTCAATATATCCGAATATTGGACTTCGTGATTTAGAAAAAGCTTCTAACATGCAACATAAAGAAGCATGTTATGCTTACGGATTAGTAACGTTCGCTTCTCACCAAAGTGAGAACAGGAACATTGGGCTACAACTATTAAACAAAACGTTCCTACAAGTGACGGAGTCGGTAATTGGGGTAAGAAATGAGGTTTTTAGATTGTTACGGGACTGTTGGACATTACATAACCCTCGTCCCTTTGACAACGTTACAACACGCTGTCTTATCAACGGCCATAACGGTTATGTTCCACAAGACCAAGGATGGGAAGTAATCCTAGTAAAACCAGAATGCATAACTTGTTTCTGGACGTATGAATTACGTGTCTTTATTGTCTTTGCTGAACGACTTGTGTACTAGCTAGAATTATCTTAACAACCATCTTGTATCAAATTTATTGTGTGCTATATTTCATGCTATATGTAAAATAAGCGGTATTGTAAGTTTGTAAAATATTGTGTAAAAGTTTGAACGCGAAATATTATTATAATCAGTTTTTCATATAGAATTGTAGTAGTTGAATTGTATATTAGCTACTAAGTATGAACTTAACGGGTAGGTACTACCTAAATTTAAACTTATAAAACGCTAATATGAAGAAAAAGCTTTTATAAATGAGTTCATATTATGCTACGAAATACTATTAACTACTCTTAATATTCTGTATGATTAACTTGTTCCATTTGACTATTTTGAAGGAAATGGCACCGACTACTCGACACACCGTGAATATGAATGAAGAGGAATTCCGTACTTTTCTAGCTTCAAACATAGCCGCAGTACAGGCTGCGCTACATACCAACAATAACCTTGGATCTAGCAGTACAGGAAATCGTGTAGGATGCACCTACAAAGAATTCACTGCCTGCAAACCTTGGGAATTTAATGGAACCGAAGGACCGATCGGATTGAAACGGTGGACCGAGAAGGTCGAATCGGTGTTTGCCATAAGTAAGTGTACTGAAGAGGACAAAGTAAAGTACGCTACGCATACCTTCACAGGTTCTGCGTTAACATGGTGGAATACCTATCTAGAGCAAGTAGGACAAGACGATGCGTACGCACTACCGTGGTCAGCATTCAAGCACTTGATGAACGAGAAGTACCGTCCCAGAACCGAGGTCAATAAGCTCAAGACAGAACTTAGAGGGTTATGAACCCAAGGATTTGATATTACCACGTACGAAAGACGATTCACAGAATTGTGCCTATTGTGTCCGGGAGCATTCGAAGATGAGGAAGAGAAGATCGACGCGTTTGTGAAAGGATTACCGGAAAGAATCCAAGAAGATATAAGTTCACACGAGCCCGCCTCCATACAACAGGCATGTAGAATGGCTCACAAACTAGTGAACCAGATTGAAGAAAGGATTAAAGAATAGACTGCTGAAGAGGCCAATGTGAATCAAGTCAAAAGAAAGTGGGAGGAAAACGATGATAAGAATCACCAATACAACAACAACAGCAATTACAACAATAATCGCAACAATTATCCCAACAATCGCAACATCAATCGCAACTACAACAAACGGCCCAACAATAACAACAACAACAACAGCAACTACAACAATCATCCCAATAACAATAATAACCGCAACAACAACAACAATCAGAAGCAGCTATGCCAAAGGTGTGAAAAGTATCACTCAGGGTTCTGCACCAAATTTTGCAACAAGTGTAAAAGAAATGGTCATAGCGCGGCGAAGTGTGAGGTCTACGGACCAGGGGTTAATAGAACGAAAGGAACAAATGGTGTCGAAACGAGTAATGGCGGAGCAAGTAGTGTCGGAGCAAGTTATGCCAATGTAGTTTGTTATAAATGTGGAAAACCGGGCCACATTATTAGAAATTGCCCGAACCAGGAGAACACGAATGGACAAGGCCGCGGAAGAGTTTTCAATATTAATGCAGCAGAGGCACAGGAAGACTCGGAGCTTGTTACGCGTACGTTTCTTATTGACAATAAACCTGCTTACGTTTTATTTGATTCGGGTGCGGATAGAAGCTATATGAGTAGAGATTTTTGTGCTAAATTAAGTTGTCCATTGACGCCTTTGGATAGTAAATTTTTACTCGAATTAGCAAATGGTAAATTAATTTCAGCAGATAATATATGTCGGAATCGAGAAATTAAACTGGTTAGCGAAACATTTAAGATTGATTTGATACCAGTAGAGTTAGGGAGTTTTGATGTGATAATCGGTATGGACTGGTTGAAAGAAGTGAAAGCAGAGATCGTTTGTTACAAAAATGCAATTCGCATTATACGAGAAAAAGGAAAACCCTTAATGGTGTACGGAGAAAAGGGCAATACGAAGCTACATCTTATTAGTAATTTGAAGGCACAAAAACTAATAAGAAAAGGTTGCTATGCTATTCTAGCACACGTTGAGAAAGTACAAACTGAAGAAAAGAGCATCAATGATGTTCCCATTGCAAAAGAATTTCCCGATGTATTTCCGAAAGAATTATCGGGATTACCCCCACATCGATCCGTTGAATTTCAAATAGATCTTGTACCAGGAGCTGCACCAATAGCCGTGCTCCTTACAGACTCGCACCCAGCGAGATGAAAGAACTGCAAAGCCAATTACAAGAACTTTTAGAGCGTGGTTTCATTCGACCAAGCACATCACTGTAGGGAGCTCCTGTTTTGTTTGTCAAGAAGAAAGATGGTACATTCAGGTTGTGTATCGACTACCGAGAGTTGAACAAACTTACCATCAAGAACCGCTACCCACTACCGAGAATCGACGACTTATTTGATCAACTACAAGGCTCGTCTGTTTATTCAAATATTGACTTACGTTCCGGGTATCATCAAATGCGGGTGAAAGAAGATGATATTCCAAAGACTGCTTTCAGAACATGTTACGGTCATTACAAGTTTATGGTCATGCCGTTTGGTTTAACTAATGCACCAGCTGTGTTCATGGACCTTATGAACCGAGTGTGTGGACCATACCTTGACAAGTTTGTCATTGTTTTCATTGATGACATACTTATTTACTCAAAGAATGACCAAGAACACGGTGAACATTTGAGAAAGGTGTTAGAAGTATTGAGGAAGGAAGAATTGTACGCTAAGTTTTCAAAGTGTGCATTTTGGTTGGAAGAAGTTTAATTCCTCGGTCACATAGTGAACAAAGAAGGTATTAAGGTGGATCCGGCAAAGATAGAAACTGTTGAAAAGTGGGAAACCCCGAAAACTCCGAAACACATACGCCAGTTTTTAGGACTAGCCGGTTACTACAGAAGGTTCATCCAAGACTTTTCCAGAATAGCAAAACCCTTGACTGCATTAACGCATAAAGGGAAAAATTTGAATGGAATGATGAACAAGAGAAAGCGTTTCAGTTATTGAAGAAAAAGCTAACTACGGCACCTATATTGTCATTGCCTGAAGGGAATGATGATTTTGTGATTTATTGTGACGCATCAAAGCAAGGTCTCGGTTGTGTATTAATGCAATGAACGAAGGTGATTGCTTATGCGTCTAGACAATTGAAGATTCACGAACAAAATTATACGACGCATGATTTGGAATTAGGCGGGGTTGTTTTTGCATTAAAGACTTGGAGGCACTACTTATATGGGGTCAAAAGTATTATATATACCGACCACAAAAGTCTTCAACACATATTTAATCAGAAACAACTGAATATGAGGCAGCGTAGGTGGGTTGAATTGTTGAATGATTATGACTTTGAGATTCGTTACCACCCGGGGAAGGCAAATGTGGTAGCCGATGCCTTGAGCAGGAAGGACAGAGAACCCATTCGAGTAAAATCTATGAATATAATGATTCATAATAACCTTACTACTCAAATAAAGGAGGCGCAACAAGGAGTTTTAAAAGAGGGAAATTTAAAGGATGAAATACCCAAAGGATCGGAGAAGCATCTTAATATTCGGGAAGACGGAACCCGGTATAGGGCTGAAAGGATTTGGGTACCAAAATTTGGAGATATGAGAGAAATGGTACTTAGAGAAGCTCATAAAACCAGATACTCAATACATCCTGGAACGGGGAAGATGTACAAGGATCTCAAGAAACATTTTTGGTGGTCGGGTATGAAAGTCGATGTTGCTAAATACGTAGGAGAATGTTTGACGTGTTCTAAGGTCAAAGCTGAGCATCAGAAACCATCAGGTCTACTTCAACAACCCGAAATCCCGGAATGGAAATGGGAAAACATTACCATGGATTTCATCACTAAATTGCCAAGGACTGCAAGTGGTTTTGATACTATTTGGGTAATAGTTGATCGTCTCACCAAATCAGCACACTTCCTGCCAATAAGAGAAGATGACAAGATGGAGAAGTTAACACGACTGTATTTGAAGGAAGTCGTCTCCAGACATGGAATACCAATCTCTATTATCTCTGATAGGGATGGCAGATTTATTTCAAGATTCTGGCAGACATTACAGCAAGCATTAGGAACTCGTCTAGACATGAGTACTACCTATCATCCACAAACTAATGGGCAGAGCGAAAGGACAATACAAACACTTGAAGACATGCTACGAGCATGTGTTATTGATTTCGGAAACAGTTGGGATCGACATCTACCGTTAGCAGAATTTTCCTACAACAACAGCTACCATTCAAGCATTGAGATGGCGCCGTTTGAAGCACTTTATGGTAGAAAGTGCAGGTCTCCGATTTGTTGGAGTGAAGTGGGGGATAGACAGATTACGGGTCCGGAGATTATACAACAAACTACCGAGAAGATCATCCAAATTCAACAACGATTGAAAACTGCCCAAAGTCGACAAAAGAGCTACGCTGACATTAAAAGAAAAGATATAGAATTTGAAATTGGAGAGATGGTCATGCTTAAAGTTGCACCTTGGAAAGGCGTTGTTCGATTTGGTAAACGAGGGAAATTAAATCCAAGGTATATTGGACCATTCAAGATTATTGATCGTGTAGGACCAGTAGCTTACCGACTTGAGTTACCTCAACAACTCGCGGCTATACATAACACTTTCCACGTCTCGAATTTGCAGAAATGTTTTACTAAAGAAGATCTCACTATTCCGTTAGATGAAATCCAAATCAACGAAAAACTTCAATTCATCGAAGAACCCGTCGAAATAATGGATCGTGAGGTTAAAAGACTTAATCAAAACAAGATACCAATTGTTAAGGTTCGATGGAATGCTCGTAGAGGACCCGAGTTCAACTGGGAGTGTGAAGATCAGATGAAGAAGAAATACCCGCATCTATTTCCAGAAGATTCGTCAACACCTTCAACAGCTTAAAATTTCGGGACGAAATTTATTTAACGGGTAGGTACTGTAGTGACCCGAACTTTTCCATGTTTATATATATTAATTGAGATTGATATTTACATGATTAAATGTTTCCAACATGTTAAGAAATCAAACTTGTTAAGACTTGATTAATTGAAATATGTTTCATATAGACAATTGACCACCCAAGTTGACCGGTGATTCACGAACGTTAAAACTTGTAAAAACTATATGATGACATATATATGGATTTATATATATTTAACATGATACTATGATAAGTAAACATATCATTAAGTATATTAACAATGAACTACATATGTAAAAACAAGACTACTAACTTAATGATTTTTAAACGAGACATATATGTAACGATTATCGTTGTAAAGACATTTAATGGATATATATCATATTAAGAGATATTCATACATGATAATATCATGATAATATAATAATTTAAAATCTCATTTGATATTATAAACATTGGGTTAACAACATTTAACAAGATCGTTAACCTAAAGGTTTCAAAACAACACTTACATGTAACGACTAACGATGACTTAACGACTCAGTTAAAATGTATATACATGTAGTGTTTTAATATGTATTTATACACTTTTGAAAGACTTCAATACACTTATCAAAATACTTCTACTTAACAAAAATGCTTACAATTACATCCTCGTTCAGTTTCATCAACAATTCCACTCGTATGCACCCGTATTCGTACTCGTACAATACACAGCTTTTAGATGTATGTACTATTGGTATATACACTCCAATGATCAGCTCTTAGCAGCCCATGTGAGTCACCTAACACATGTGGGAACCATCATTTGGCAACTAGCATGAAATATCTCATAAAATTACAAAAATATGAGTAATCATTCATGACTTATTTACATGAAAACAAAATTACATATCCTTTATATCTAATCCATACACCAACGACCAAAAACACCTACAAACACTTTCATTCTTCAATTTTATTCATCTAATTGATCTCTCTCAAGTTCTATCTTCAAGTTCTAAGTGTTCTTCATATATTCTACAAGTTCTAGTTACATAAAATCAAGAATACTTTCAAGTTTGCTAGCTCACTTCCAATCTTGTAAGGTGATCATCCAACCTCAAGAAATCTTTGTTTCTTATAGTAGGTTATCATTCTAATACAAGGTAATAATCATATTCAAACTTTAGTTCAATTTCTAGAACTATAACAATCTTATTTCAAGTGATGATCTTACTTGAACTTGTTTTCGTGTCATGATTCTGCTTCAAGAACTTCGAGCCATCCAAGGATCCGTTGAAGCTAGATCCATTTTTCTATTTTCCAGTAGGTTTATCAAAGGAACTTAAGGTAGTAATGATGTTCATAACATCATTCGATTCATACATATAAAGCTATCTTATTCGAAGGTTTAAACTTGTAATCACTAGAACAAAGTTTAGTTAATTCTAAACTTGTTCGCAAACAAAAGTTAATCCTTCTAACTTGACTTTTAAAATCAACTAAACACATGTTCTATATCTATATGATATGCTAACTTAATGATTTAAAACCTGAAAACACGAAAAACACCGTAAAACCGGATTTACGCCGTCGTAGTAACACCGAGGGCTGTTTTGGGTTAGTTAATTAAAAACTATGATAAACTTTGATTTAAAAG
Organism: Rutidosis leptorrhynchoides; assembly: GCF_046630445.1. Taxonomy (NCBI): domain Eukaryota; kingdom Viridiplantae; phylum Streptophyta; class Magnoliopsida; order Asterales; family Asteraceae; genus Rutidosis; species Rutidosis leptorrhynchoides. The sequence continues at coordinate 213,338,443 of NC_092343.1, forward strand.
TTGTTATTCTGAGAAAATGATTTTTATTATGAACATGAAACTATATCCAAAAATTATGGTTAAACTCAAAGTGGAAGTATGTTTTCTAAAATGGTCATCTAGACGTCGTTCTTTCGACTGAAATGACTACCTTTACAAAAACGACTTGTAACTTATTTTTCCGACTATAAACCTATACTTTATCTATTTAGATTCATAAAATAGAGTTCAGTATGAAACCATAGCAATTTGATTCACTCAAAACGGATTTAAAATGCAGAAGTTATGGGTAAAACAAGATTGGATAATTTTTCTCATTTTAGCTACGTGAAAATTGGTAACAAATCTATTCCAACCATAACTTAATCAACTTGTATTGTATATTATGTAATCTTGAGATACCATAGACACGTATACAATGTTTCGACCTATCATGTTGACACATCTATATATATTTCGGAACAACCATAGACACTCTATATGTGAATGTTGGAGTTAGCTATACAGGGTTGAGGTTGATTCCAAAATATATATAGTTTGAGTTGTGGTCAATACTGAGATACGTATACACTGGGTCGTGGATTGATTCAAGATAATATTTATCGATTTATTTATGTACATCTAACTGTGGACAACTAGTTGTAGGTTACTAACGAGGACAGCTGACTTAATAAACTTAAAACATCAAAATATATTAAAAGTGTTGTAAATATATTTTGAACATACTTTGATATATATGTATATATTGTTATAGGTTCGTGAATCAACCAGTGGCAAAGTCTTACTTCCCGACGAAGTAAAAATCTGTGAAAGTGAGTTATAGTCCCACTTTTAAAATCTAATATTTTTGGGATGAGAATACATGCAGGTTTTATAAATGATTTACAAAATAGACACAAGTACGTGAAACTACATTCTATGGTTGAATTATCGAAATCGAATATGCCCCTTTTTATTAAGTCTGATAATCTAAGAATTAGGGAACAGACACCCTAATTGACGCGAATCCTAAAGATAGATCTATTGGGCTTAACAAACCCCATCCAAAGTACCGGATGCTTTAGTACTTTGAAATTTATATCATATCCGAAGGGTGTCCCGGAATGATGGGGATATTCTTATATATGCATCTTGTTAATGTCGGTTACCAGGTGTTCACCATATGAATGATTTTTATCTCTATGTATGGGATGTGTATTGAAATATGAAATCTTGTGGTCTATTATTATGATTTGATATATATATATAGGTTAAACCTATAACTCACCAACATTTTTGTTGACGTTTTAAGCATGTTTATTCTCAGGTGATTATTAAGAGCTTCTGCTGTCGCATACTTAAATAAGGACGAGATTTGGAGTCCATGCTTGTATGATATTGTGTAAAAACTGCATTCAAGAAACTTATTTTGTTGTAACATATTTGTATTGTAAACCATTATGTAATGGTTGTGTGTAAACAAGATATTTTAGATTATCATTATTTGATAATCTACGTAAAGCTTTTTAAACCTTTATTGATGAAATAAAGGTTATGGTTTGTTTTAAAATGAATGCAGTCTTTGAAAAACGTCTCATATAGAGGTCAAAACCTCGCAACGAAATCAATTAATATGGAACGTTTTTAATCAATAAGAACGGGACATTTCATTTGAGGCTCAACTTTACAGACTTTGCTTATCGTGTCGAAAATATATAAAGATTAAGTTTAAATTTAGTCGAAAATTCCTGGATCGTCACATCAGAAGAGACAGCAGGACTTAAATGATGCCTTCAATGCTAAATTTGAGGCGTATGCTGCACGAAAAAGACATAGAATTGAGCATAGCAGAAGCCTCGATCCTAAAAAGCTTGAAATTCATGATGAACTGCTCAGCATAAACAAATACAAGAAGGATGCTTTAAAAGAAATGTTAAGTTCATGGTGAAGTATGATAGAAAGAAGGCAAAGCTGTATGCTCAGAGAGTAGAAAGAATAAAAAAGATGACACCCGAAGAGATGCAAAAGTATTTGGATTCTAACAGGTCAGGAGGAGAAAGAGCTGATGTGTTTATGAAATGGCTGGATAGTATGATGAAAACCAACCAATCTTCTTAACCTGCATCTTCTGCTCAGCCATCTGCACCACAACAGCCAGTAGAGATCATCAACCTTGATGATGATGAAGAGAAACCAGTAGAGACGTATCTGTCTGCTGCTGAGGGGGAGTATCTTGAAATCACTCCCCTACTGCCTCCACAAGAACCAGTATCCACACAAGAACCACCAGCTGAACCCAAGCCAATTGATAAACAAAGGGTAAAATCTGCCCCTAGGGACAACCAGCCCCTAAGGAAAGAGCCCTTATTCGAGGCAGCTGGTGAAGATACTGTGGCAGTTGTACCAGCTGATACTAATCAGTCAGCTGGTACTAAAGACACGGCAAGGAGTGATGTGACAGAAGACCCATCCAGAAGTGAGCTGCTGGGTGAAACAAGATCTGAAGACCCAGCTAAGGTGGATGAGTTTGGAGCTAATGATTATACTGATTCTGTTGCTGCTAACTTTACAGTCTGGGCCAGTGGTAGCTCAACTTTTGTATTATCACCAATACCTGCACAGACTCTTGCATATTTTGATAGGACACTGGATGAACGTATTGACTTTGAACCAGTGGGTCCTTCTGGAACCGGTTCGGGAAAATCCGGACAAAAAAATCCATTTTTTTCTGTCCGAATCCGGTTTGTTATCCAGTTTTTGCATCTATAGGTGAGTTGGAGGCTTCTAAAGGTTTTGATCTCAATGTCTAAACTGAATTTCTTACGATTCTTTAAAGTGGGGGCAAAATTAATTCCTCTTCATGCAACTTCTCTAAATTTTCAAGGAGGCTATGAATGAGTTTGAAGATTGATGGGTTGACGGGAAAGTTATAAATTCTAGTTCGGCTCCTAAACCAAAACCTAAAAAGGTTAAGCGTATGATAATCCATGGTGAGGAATTGAGAAGGGATTATCACCAAAAAGCCCTTTTTTTTTACCTTTTTCGCGTGAGAGCCCAAAAACTAAAAATTTTTGCCAATTTGCCTTCGTAAGGAGTAAGGTGTCTTGCTCCCTTGCGCCTTACGACCTTGGTTTAACCTTGGAGCAAGGAGCAAGGTGCCTCTTGCTCCCTTGCTTCCACCTGGGAGCAAGGACGCAAGGTGTCTATTGCTCCTTTGCTTCCACCTGGGAGCAAGGTGTCTCTTGCACCTTTGCTTCCACCTGGGAGCAAGGGTCCAAAGTGCCTCTTGCTCCCTTGCTTCCACCTGGGAGCAAGGACGCAAGATGCATCTTGCTCCCTTGCTTCCACCTGGGAGCAAGAGGCACCTTGCGTCCTTGCTCCCAGGTGGAAGCAAGGTCGCAAGGACGCAAGGCGCAAGGGATCAAGACACCTTGCTCCTTGCGAGGGCAAACTGGCAATTTTTTATTTTTTGGGCTCTCACGCAACAATGGTCAAAAAATGGGCTTTTTGGTGATAATCCCAATTGAGAACCTCAACGTCGATGGCATATAAGACGCTTTGGTTTAGTTGTTGGTTTTTCATTGTGTGATTTTGTTTTAGTGATTTGTTTTGGTTGTTATTAGTTGTTATTCTTTTAGGTCGTTTTAGTGTTTGTTTGTTGGTTAGGATCAGGTTTGTTTCCATGATTCAAATGAAAAAAATTGGAAATTTAACTTATATGATGACCGGTCTAAATGAGTCAAAACCAGATTCTCGCCGTGATAAACATTTCCAATTATACGAGACGAAGAGCTTCACAATAAAGACGTTCCAAAAAATTGGTCGTGTTATAGGTAGCCCACGGACCCACTTTGACTAGACCTGGAAATCTATACCCAAAATAACTAAAAAAGAAACATTTCGGGTTAAATTTATTTAGTTGCTGCTATGATTTGGAGATTAGACAGATGACTATGCATGTCTAAAAACAGGTCCAAACGGTCTTGCAAACAGAGCTTCTGTAAGGCACTAAGGCATTGGCAAGCTGAATATTAGTGGTGTAGATGCTAAAAAACAGAGGTTTCATAACCCAAACTACTATACAAAAAGGAAAATCGCATTTCAGATATGTTGCTACTGTTGCTCTATTTCTGAATTAAGTGAGCAGAAGCTTAATACAGAGCATGACAAGCTGAATATTATATTAGCGAAATGGGATTCAGATAAAAAAAACATATGAATTATACTCTTAACGACATGTGTCATTGTCTAAGCCAACGGCATGAGAGAAATTGGTAACTTTAAATAGTGGATTAGTAGCAGTATTTAATGGTGTATCCTAGGGAATACACGCATAAAAACACCATTTTTTTTACAGAAAAAATGGATCAAGCAACACAAAACATAACAAAATTTGGCAGTTTTCGGTGTTTGCCGCCCAGTGTTCGGCAGGCCGCCCAGCGTCAAGCGTAAGCCCTGCAGGCATCTTTTATGCTTAAGCCCTTTAACTCAGCACGTGAACGGCATGCAGCCATGTCAGCACACACCATCGACTTTCTGGATACTTCGCACAACAGAATTAATCAGCGATTGACACGTGTATCCCGAGAATTTCGGACATTCTACGCCTATAAATAGACCCCCTGGGTCACCACATTTCACATCATTATCATTCTGATCTGAACTTCAGACAGAGAGAAGTACACTTTCTCTCTCACACAGTTCTTTCTCACTCTAAAAGCACATTAGCCGCTTAGCAGCAATACGCTAGACGGATCAATTACATACTGATCCACAGATTGATTGAAACCACCCCACAGATCTCACATCTGTGTTCTGGGTTTGCAGAGATTATTTCTCGAGGGCAAACAACAATCAACAGTATATGCCACACGCTAAGCAGCTATTGTTCAGTACTGGTACCTTACAGTCGCTACACCGAAAATCGTACCAACAGATGGCGCCACCCATCTCAAAGACCACCAAAACCACCAAGAGCGTGAAGGCAACTGAAACAACCTCATCAAAAGCAACACTTGAACCAGATGATGAAAACATCATCGAGAATATACCAGTGGATCAGCTAACTCTTGATGAAACTTCAATCGAAGAAGACGATCATTTACACACTGGTACAGCAGACGATCAAGTTCATGAAACCATACCACGAGTTAGGAAACCAATGATGGGAAGTTCTAGTGCAGGAATGTGGAAAGCTAGGCGAGGAACACAATGTTTCTTTCAAGAAGACATCTAATGTCTATGTTAAGCACCACAACAAAGGGAAATCAATTTCCAAATCACAACTGTTCAAGTTATTCAATTAGTTGAATACTTTGGTTGATGATACTGAGAATCAACACAGTGATGAAGGTTTTGTTGAAGATGATTGGAATTTTGGAGAAGAAGATGAGCAGTTTTTTATGACTGAGGAGATGGCAGGAAAGTTACTGGATGGAATTTTGACTAAGACGGTACCATCACGATTTAAGCAGAAATTAGTACAACCAGCCATCCGTGCAACAGCTGTTGATAATTTGTTTGCTTTGATTACTGAAGATGAAGCTATCAAACCACCAGCAATGGCAGAGTCAACACAGTGTTTTATCCCTAGAATTGCAGATTATCCATTGCCAAGAAATTTAGGAATTCCATCTATCGGTGTTTATGATGGCACAACAGATTCGGAAGACTTTCTCACCATGTTTGAAGGTGTTATGAGGTTACAGCATTGGGAAGATGAAACTGCGTGCCATATGTTTCCAATGGTACTTCAGAAAATGGCAAGGGAGTGGTTTGCTAGCTTACCACCAAGGAGTATTACCAGTTTCCTGGATTTGAGAACAAAGTTTGTGATGCAATATCAAAGTTTGAGAAGCTGTACGTTGTCACATCTTGATGCACATGAGATAACAATGCACCAGAATGAATCACTGAGTGATTTCATGAAGCATTATACCATTGAATGTCAGAAGATACCAGACATACCAGAGTCTCAGCTTGTTTCAGAGTTTATATTTTGTCTTGATCAGCGACGTTTTGCACTATTAATTCATGCTTTGCCCTATGATGTTCCAAAAACATTGCATCGGGAATTGGTTATTGCTCAGAAACACTTGAGAGTAGGAGAAATGGGATATCCAAGAGTGGATAATTATCAAAGAAACTTTAGGCAGCAAGGCGGAGAATGGAACAGGAATGACAATTATCAGAGGCAACATGGGTATGACAACAATTACCAGAAACAGCAACACGGTTGGAGAAGAAATAATCATCCGAATGACAATTATTACCATCGAAAGCCATTGAACAGGCACCCACTTATCATGGCTTTAACCAAAACTCCAAAAGAAATCTTGTTTACAGAACCAGTTAAGGAAACCTTTCATCCTCCACCACCAATGGAAGAGCGTCAAGGACCACAGAGTGACAAGTGGTGTGACTTCCATTGTAATGACCCGGAATTTTCCAACCAAATTATACTTATGAGATTAATATTTACATAAATTAAACCATACCAACATGATAATCAATCCAAATTGTTGAGACTTGTGTTTTTGAAAGGAGTTTTACACAACGTTTGACCGTCCAATATGACCGATGATATCACGAACTATATAACATACGATAATTATACGTTTATGTATATATATGTATTTATATATATTTAACATGATTTAAGGATGGTTTAACATCTCATTGTGTACTAATGACAATGAGTTATAAGTATATTTTGAAACTACTAACTTAAGTTTTTAAAACGATAACTATACGTAACATTCTTTGATATATATACTTATAATCTATAATGCTTATACATGTATCGTATATATAATGTATTTAATCACTTTTTAAGCACTTAAATACATAAAACAATATAAGTATATTCACAAAAGATAGCTATATTTGAATTCTCGTTTCGTTTCCTCAAGATTTCTATACGTATATCTAGGGTATATGTACCCGTATCATATCCAGCTTCTATAAGTATTTACTATTGGTATATACACATCAAATCAACATCCTAATCAACATTATTACTGCCTTAGATATGAGGTAACTAGGATTTATCAAGTAGTAAGAATTATTAGTAAGAAAACAAAATTAGGAATCCTTTTCTTTCTTTATAAACTAAAAACGTTTTTATAAATGAACTCCATTTCTTCACTCCATTTTCTCATATCTACACCCCTCATTTATCTCTTAAAATACTCCTAACTTCATACTTGATCATCTCCAAGCATTTTCCCCATCATTTATCTTCAATTACAAGCCTTAAACACCATAAGAAAACTCTTTCAAGAACATATCAAAATAACCACCCATTTGAAGAAGTTTACTTCCAACCTTTTGATCTAACTCCACCACTCTTTGATTCCAAGATTATTTCTTATCTTTTGCAGTAACTTTGTCCAAGTAACTTGAGGTAGTAACCTTGTTCATAATTTTATTCAATTCATATTCATATAGCTATCTTATTTTGTGGTATAAAATTTTAACAACAAGAACATAGTTTGAATGATTTCAAACTTATTCGCAAACTAAATAGATCCTTCTAACTTGACTTTTAAAACACTTCAAGACCTGTAATATAGCATAATGATATGCTAACCTAACAAGATATAACTTGGTTTTACAAAGAACATCTTAAAAACTGAATCTACGTCGTCAGAGTGCAACCGGGGGCTGTTTGGGGTTGGATAATTAAAAACCATCTTGAACTTTGAATTGGAAGTTCATATTCTGGAAAAATGATATTTCTTATGAATATGTTAACACATAAAAATTTCATGGTTTAACTAAAAGTGTAAGTATTTTTAGAAAAATGATCATTAAATGTTGTTTTTATGATGGAAAATGATCACTTTCATAAGTTTCACCAAAGTTTGACCTATAACCTATGATTTTGATTACAAACTAAGGTATTTTAAATTCATATTCTTAAAATTTGACTCGATCCAAGGAAGTGGCAAGTTGAACCAACAAAAACGGAGTTGTAATGAAGAAACTACGACTAAAACAAGATTGGGTATCCGAAGCTAGTTTAGCTACGAAAATATTTGGAGAAAAAGTAAATTAATCATATCTTTTCTAATTAATATGATATTTTATATATAATTACTTATGATTTGATTTTATATATTTCAGGACCACCCGTAAACAACACGAGAAGATTAATCATAAGACCTCATGATTGTACGCAACACGTCATTTGACAACACGGTACTTTATGTACGCAACACGTAATTTGACAACATGGTACCATGGGTCGAGATTAATTCTGATCAATACGAATACGATGGGGTCTTTATTTATTTTATTTAAGCAACTAATTGTGGACCACTAACATCGGACTGCTAACTACGGACTAAGAAAATATTAAAAGTATATATATATGTAACGATTACTTAAAAAGAAAATATGTTGATATATTATATATATGGTTAGGTTCGTGATATCTATCGGAGACCAAGTCGAATTAAATACCTTCAAGGCAAAAGTGAGTTTCATTTGCTCCCTTTTTAATTGCTTTTGTAATATATATTTTTGGGCTGAGAATACATGCGCTGCTTTTATAAATGTTTACAAAATAGACACGAGTACTTAAAAATATATTCTACGTTGAGTTGTACCACTGGCATATTTCTCTGTAGCTTGGTAACTACTATTTACATGGGTATTGTAAACGCGAACCTGTTGATAGATCTATCGGGCCTGACAACCCCAACCGGACTGGACGACCAGTATTCAACGGTTGCACAGTACTTCGTTTTGGTGACTACACTTGGTACGGTGTAGTGAGATTTCATAATAAAGGGAATATGCGACGTTGATTAAATGTTAAGTATGGTTACCAAGTGCTCAACCACTTAGAATGCTTTACATACACTTGCGAGTGTATTATGTTTATGATTATGAAATCTTGTGGTCTATTAACATATTGAAATGATTGTTATGATAAACCTATGAACTCACCAACCTTTTGGTTGACACTTTAAAGCATGTTTATTCTCAGGTACGAATTAAGTCTTCCGCTGTGCATTTGCTCAATATAAGGACATTACTTGGAGCCGATCATCGCAATGGGACCAAATGTTGATGACGTCGTCCAGGTGGATTAGGACAGGTCCTTTCAGTTGGTATCAGAGCGGTGGTCGTAGCGAACCAGGTCTTGCATTAGTGTGTCTAACTAGTAGTTGTTAGGATGCATTAATGAGTCTGGACTTCGACCGTGTCTACATGTCAAAAGTTTTGCTTATCATTTCTAGTCGGAAATCATCTGCTTATCATCCTTAGGAAATTACCTGCTTATCATTCATAAGTCTAGACACGTTTTACTGCATTTACTGCATTGATAGTGTATAGACGAATTCTTATCTTAGCATATCTGTTATTGCGAACTTTGACTGATATCTTTTCAAAGATTCTCCGTAATTTACGGGATTTTGGTATTATATATACATATGTAAATTATGTATTGAAGAGTACAAAATCTAACTCCTATAATCTATTCCATACCAAAAATTCATTTTCCCCATTATACAAGATGGATTCCGCAACTAGTTCGAATTCTTCATATTCCGACAGTTATGCCGATATGAATTTCCATTCGGGTTCCGAAAGCAGCGTCATCGAAATGGATCAACCAATTTCCCATCATCTATTCTGGATGAATTGGGGATGGGTTCGTAATATACTAAATCACTGGAGACAAGAAGAAGGTGATCCATTCCATCCACCAAATTGCCTTCTTGGCGATGAACCTGAAGCACTTACCGGCGAACCTATTCGAAGCACCATTTTCTCTTTCATTTCTAGAGTATCTCGTCACGATTATATACTATCCCATATTAAAAATCTTGTTCATTCGCTCGCTCCAACCGCCAATCATCCCGGTGTACTAGCAGAAGTTAACGAACTTCGCGCTCGCGTAACGGCTTTGGAGAACATGGTGAGAAGGTTGCAAACACCAGCAGCAGCACCAGCAGCATAATCAGCACCACCATCAATAACATCAACAATACCATCATCACCACTAACAAACAACATCCGCATCACACGTCTCGACATCATAATCTGTCCCACAAATATCAACATCATACGCACCATTGATACCAAGGAGTACCAACAATAATGAACGATGAAGTATTGATCCATAACTTCATTGATATTCTGCGAAGAATATGTGGTTTCAAAAAGTTTTAGAGATTTCTTATTCTAGCTCAAACCGAAAAGCAAATGAGATTAATATCATATTAACTCATTAAATTCATGATTTCATCTGAAGAAAATATATATGTATATATGTTTTCATAAAGATTGTAATTAAAAGTTCTTTTGTACAAAATATTAATGGTGAAATTTTTTTTTTAACGGGTAGGTAATACCCGAGGAATAATTAGATTTCATCTTAATAAGTTACATTGTACATTCGTCGAAGTTGATTCAACAGTCATTTACTATCCTACTTACAACCACCGATATACGTATCCGTTCACCGTAGAATAACCATTTTCATTCAATTTCATATTTGGATTTTGACTTCCCAGAATCCAACAAGTGGCATATGAAGAAAACATATGACAAAATAAAATCTGTTAGAAACAAACAAATTAACTATGAAAAATTTTGTTAAGAATCCATGCTAACTGTTCCAGCTAACTGTTCCTAGCTAACTGATTACATTTTATTTATCGCAGTTTATTTATCGCAATTTAATTATCTCACTTTAATTTATCGTCATTTAATTTCTGTAATTATTTTACGCACTTTAAATATCGGGGCACGTATACAATGTTTTGACATATCATATCGACGCATCTATATATATTATTTGGAATCACCATAGACACTCTATATGCAGTAATGATCGAGTTCTCTATACAGGGTTGAGGTTGATTCTACAATAATATATATAGTTTGAGTTGTGAGCGAGTCTGAGACGTATACGGGTCACGACACGTATTAATTAATTCGTATATTATATATTAAACTATATATGAATTATTGGACTGTTACTGTGGACTATCGACTGTGGACTAATGACATTGGACAATTAAAATGAATTAAAATATTGATTATAACATATGAAACTAAACATTTCGTCAAGATTGCCACTTGATTTCATCTTAAACCTCATTGTATCTCGACGATTACAATCAGCGTTCAAATCTATCATGATTCTTAAAAACAACTCAATCGAGAGGATAAACCAACCGCACTTTATCTACGGAAGAAAATATTGATGCATATAGTTATGCACCTGAAAAACCCTCGGAAACTGAGTAAACGTTTGACACGTATCTGTTCTAGTTCGTTTGACATTGTTATTACCGAAGATCGTTTTGCAATCCCTTTCCAAAGTAGCTAATTTTGTCACAGCTCCAGTAAGTCAACTACGAATTTTCATCCGAAACAACTTTATTACAACCGCGATATATATGCGTACTCTTTATTGTTACTGGGGAACCTTTTATATTCCACAATAATACCGTCAGCGATTAATCATTCTAAAAACAAAATTCTCTTGAAACTACCTTGGTTTGATAACCGATGACCCAGATCAGTTAACTTTGAAAATGCTGACGAAGCGGCATGTTGTAGATGATCTTAATGGCCAAAAGTTTGATGATTTAGAAAGGAGTGTTGGGAACGCTCGATAGAAAATTTAGTATCGAAAAGCGGATTATGCGAAACTATGAAGAAAGCCGTGGACAAATCACAAAGAATAAGTTTGCCTTCAAAGAATCCAAATGATTCTGTGCCTGCTGAAATCGTTAGCAAACATCTTATTTCTCATTCTAAACCTTCATAGAAAAATCTTCTTCTTCATCCATTGATATTAGAAATTCTAAGATATTCTCGTATGTTCTATTATAAATATCCTCCATATTTCTGGCGATATTTTCACAACTATTCTTATCTGAGATCATTTATCTCTCCGTAATATCTGCAACATAAAAGAAACTGCGTTAGTTTCTAAATTCTGAAACCTTCGAGTTTAAAATATGAATGTTTTGAAGTAGTGTTGGGAACTGAAGCATGGATTAGTATAATATAATGACACTTGATCAACGTCATTATATTACAGTAAGTCATGCTGAGTTTCTAATGAAGCATGATGATTCACAGGACCGTCATCATGTGCCATTTACACGACTCTTACATTCTATCTAATCTCTAAACATATCAAGAGAATATTTTTCTGGATGACTCGGTCATCTCCAAGGTATTCTGGTAATTTAACAAATCAAAATCGTTCTATTACCATTTTCTTCTTAGAGCATTAGCTATGTTCATTTTGAATTTCATATCTACGAATTCCGGACCATTACTCGCTTGACTCGAAGTCGGGAAGAGAAAATGAAAGCATGAAGCTCCGAAAAATAATGAAGAATATAAACTCCGATAATAACCCCGAAATTACAAACCGTGTATATCGATGCAGATAGCAATATAGAGACATGGGAGAATTAGAAACACTATAAACACAAGAGTATAGTAGAAGTAAATAGATTCTTCTGGTGGTAGATGAAAAAGAAGAATGACAGATATAAAAGTTAGGAGTATATCAAGAATCAGGACTGGATGGAGCATATTGATGAATGCTTTAAAGTAAGAATCAAGGGAGAAAGAATAGAAGGTGTGAGTCGTGGAAAATAAGGAAACGAAGGGGTGAAGTTATAGTGAAATATCCGACAGAGCAATCGAAACAGATTATTGCATATAATCAAAGAAGATCCTGATTTCCTTAATCACCAAAGAACCAAATCTTATTACGTAAGATTCTCTTTAAATCCCTTAAATCCCGGAAATCAATCATAACTACGTCATCGGTTAAGACGAATATATTTTACTCATCTCACTCTTTTACGATAGTCTCATTTATATTCTTCGCATAATCGAATCGTTTTATCTACATTACTCAATGATGATAAAACTCCATTATCACCTTATATTTGTCATGAAAACCTTCTTATTGTTATCCATAACAACCTCTATCAAATTTCGGGGACGAAATTTCTTTAACGGGTAGGTACTGTAATGACCCGGAATTTTCCAACCAAATTATACTTATGAGATTAATATTTACATAAATTAAACCATACCAACATGATAATCAATCCAAATTGTTGAGACTTGTGTTTTTGAAAGGAGTTTTACACAACGTTTGACCGTCCAATATGACCGATGATATCACGAACTATATAACATACGATAATTATACGTTTGTGTATATATATGTATTTATATATATTTAACATGATTTAAGGATGGTTTAACATCTCATTGTGTACTAATGACAATGAGTTATAAGTATATTTTGAAACTACTAACTTAAGTTTTTAAAACGATAACTATACGTAACATTCTTTGATATATATACTTATAATCTATAATGCTTATACATGTATCGTATATATAATGTATTTAATCACTTTTTAAGGACTTAAATACATAAAACAATATAAGTATATTCACAAAAGATAGCTATATTTGAATTCTCGTTTCGTTTCCTCAAGATTTCTATACGTATATCTAGGGTATATGTACCCGTATCATATCCAGCTTCTATAAGTATTTACTATTGGTATATACACATCAAATCAACATCCTAATCAACATTATTACTGCCTTAGATATGAGGTAACTAGGATTTATCAAGTAGTATGAATTATTAGTAAGAAAACAAAATTAGGAATCCTTTTCTTTCTTTATAAACTAAAAACGTTTTTATAAATGAACTCCATTTCTTCACTCCATTTTCTCATATCTACACCCCTCATTTATCTCTCAAAATACTCCTAACTTCATACTTGATCATCTCCAAGCATTTTCCCCATCATTTATCTTCAATTACAAGCCTTAAACACCATAAGAAAACTCTTTCAAGAACATATCAAAATAACCACCCATTTGAAGAAGTTTACTTCCCACCTTTTGATCTAACTCCACCACTCTTTGATTCCAAGATTATTTCTTATCTTTTGCAGTAACTTTGTCCAAGTAACTTGAGGTAGTAACCTTGTTCATAATTTTATTCAATTCATATTCATATAGCTATCTTATTTTGTGGTATAAAATTTTAACAACAAGAACATAGTTTGAATGATTTCAAACTTATTCGCAAACTAAATAGATCCTTCTAACTTGACTTTTAAAACACTTCAAGACCTGTAATATAGCATAATGATATGCTAACCTAACAAGATATAACTTGGTTTTACAAAGAACATCTTAAAAACTGAATCTACGTCGTCAGAGTGCAACCGGGGGCTGTTTGGGGTTGGATAATTAAAAACCATCTTGAACTTTGAATTGGAAGTTCATGTTCTGGAAAAATGATATTTCTTATGAATATGTTAACACATAAAAATTTCATGGTTTAACTAAAAGTGTAAGTATTTTTAGAAAAATGATCATTAAATGTTGTTTTTATGATGGAAAATGATCACTTTCATAAGTTTCACCAAAGTTTGACCTATAACCTATGATTTTGATTACAAACTAAGGTATTTTAAATTCATATTCTTAAAATTTGACTCGATCCAAGGAAGTGGCAAGTTGAACCAACAAAAACGGAGTTGTAATGAAGAAACTACGACTAAAACAAGATTGGGTATCCGAAGCTAGTTTAGCTACGAAAATATTTGGAGAAAAAGTAAATTAATCATATCTTTTCTAATTAATATGATATTTTATATATAATTACTAATGATTTGATTTTATATATTTCAGGACCACCCGTAAACAACACGAGAAGATTAATCATAAGACCTCATGATTGTACGCAACACGTCATTTGACAACACGGTACTTTATGTACGCAACACGTAATTTGACAACAAGGTACCATGGGTCGAGATTAATTCTGATCAATACGAATACGATGGGGTCTTTATTTATTTTATTTAAGCAACTAATTGTGGACCACTAACATCGGACTGCTAACTACTGACTAAGAAAATATTAAAAGTATTAAAAGTATATATATATGTAACGATTACTTAAAAAGAAAATAAGTTGATATATTATATATATGGTTAGGTTCGTGATATCTATCGGAGACCAAGTCGAATTAAATACCTTCAAGGCAAAAGTGAGTTTCATTTGCTCCCTTTTTAATTGCTTTTGTAATATATATTTTTGGGCTGAGAATACATGCGCTGCTTTTATAAATGTTTACAAAATAGACACGAGTACTTAAAAATATATTCTACGTTGAGTTGTACCACTGGCATATTTCTCTGTAGCTTGGTAACTACTATTTACATGGGTATTGTAAACGCGAATCCTGTTGATAGATCTATCGGGCCTGACAACCCCAACCGGACTGGACGACCAGTATTCAACGGTTGCACAGTACTTCGTTTTGGTGACTACACTTGGTACGGTGTAGTGAGATTTCATAATAAAGGGAATATGCGACGTTGATTAAATGTTAAGTATGGTTACCAAGTGCTCAACCACTTAGAATGCTTTACATACACTTGCGAGTGTATTATGTTTATGATTATGAAATCTTGTGGTCTATTAACATATTGAAATGATTGTTATGATAAACCTATGAACTCACCAACCTTTTGGTTGACACTTTAAAGCATGTTTATTCTCAGGTACGAATTAAGTCTTCCGCTGTGCATTTGCTCAATATAAGGACATTACTTGGAGCCGATCATCGCAATGGGACCAAATGTTGATGACTTCGTCCAGGTGGATTAGGACAGGTCCTTTCATCCATGAAGCATATGGACATGACACCAACAATTGTAAGTCGCTGATGAGAGAGATCATTGCAAAGATCAAGGCTGGAGAGTTAAACCATTTGTTGCCAGGAAAACAATATCGGAGGAATGATCCAAATAAGCATTTTTCTTGGCAAGGAAAAGTTCGTCACGGTGGACTGAAAAATTGGAACAGGAGAGAAGAGAGAAGAGATGAAAGGGATCCAACCCCTGAAAAACACATCAAAGTTATATGGAATACGGCGGATGAAAATGATGCAGACGGAGAGCGCAGGACGGAGCAATGGATGTATGCTCCAATCATATTTCACACCATTCCAAATTGGCGACTATCAGAGGAGCCTGTAGTCATTTCGGCTGTCATTGCAAACAGAAACATCAGCAGAATCTATACTGATACAGGTAGTGAAGCAGATCTCTTGTATTTACATTATTTCAGAGATTATCCGTTCATCGTGAAGGACAGGCTTCGTTACACGAATTTAAAGATTACTGGCATCACGGGAGAATCAATGAAGGCAGTTGGTAAGGTGAAGCTGGATGTAACATTGGGAACACATCCTTTGGTTCGAACAGAAATTGTGGATTTTACAGTTCTTGATGGCAGATCAAGATTTAATGCATTGTTTGGTAGGCGAACTCTTCGCAAATTTGGAGCAATTACTTCCACACCGCATGCAGAATTGCGTTTCCCAACACCAAATGGTGTGGCAGTGATAAGTTCTGAATATGTGGGTCCGGCCAGAGAAAGATCAGTTGTTTATGAAGCTCAAGGGAATTTTGTCAGAGGGGAATCATCGAGGCAGTTGTTTAGTAGAAATGATGTGAATGGGTATTTCAAACCACCTAAAATGTGGGGACATTGAAAACAGGACGCAAGACGGTGCACGGAAGACAGTATAATAGCATGAATCTTGCAGAACAGTTTTTATCACATTTTTAATTTTCATCAGTTCAGACAATAACACAATACACTTTTTGTAATTTTCTGATTGGGACTTGATCACCCCATACGAAGATATTACACAAAATGTTGTATGTGTGACAGTATTATCAATAAAATTTTATTTTTTTCTCACGCAATACGTGTTACGAATGTAAAACATAGAATTTATACCTACCCACATAAGGCAAGGCATTTTTATGCCCCCGATGGTAGAGGCACTTGTGTCAACATTATAGACACAGGGGATCGGTTAGCGTAAAGTGTTTACTTCGCTAGAGGGCACCGAGGCAAAAATAAAGATCTCATAATGTCATGACATACAGAATGGTTTATCACAACGGCATAAATCGATTTATATCTTGAAAATAGAAAGAATAAATACAAGTATATTTTGTAAGCCGCACAACACCTGAGCGCAACATGCTAAACAGAACACCACTAGTTCCATAAACATAATTTTTTCAAACAGATTTATCAATTTTTATAACATATAAATAGCATAACAACATTATGATTCATTCATATCTTACTTCAAAAATTGTTTGAGACTTCTTGATATTTCCTTATAAAACAATTGATCTAATGCAGAACGAAGAACAAATATATTGTTTGATAAATTCAATACACGATGATAACAAAGTTATACATGTTTTGCTAAATGAAGATACAAAACAGATATACAATTTTAAATACATAACACTATTCATATAGCAGTATGATGTTCTCGCTAGGTGTATATAAAATAGCTTATATTTTACAAGGAAATACTATTAAATACGATACAATTTTACACAAGATATTTATTTATTTATAGAATGGATATACTTAAACCTTGCTACAACACTTATAGGCAGTGTACCTAATCGTACAGTAGTGTAGTTTTTAGTAAGTCCGGTTCGTTCCACAGGGAAAATCTTTAAACAAAGCTTAACGCTATATTAGTTTAAATTTATAAAAATACAAATATATATAAGTAATATTATAATTATAAAGGGGGGTTTTTACCGTTTAATGACCGGTTTGTCGATTTTAAAACTTTAGTCACAGTTAAAACCAAAATTAAAAATAAATACAAGACTTAATGTAAAGTAAATAACGATAATGAAATTGCGATAAATAAAAGTACGATAAAATAAACTTGCGATAATTAAAAAGTACGATAATTAAAAGTGCAATTAAATACAATAACAATAAATAAAAGTGCGATAATTAGAAGTGCAATTAAATATAAAATAAAGAAAATTAAATATGAAATAAAAGAATTATGCTTATTTAAACTTCCGTAATCATGATGTTTGACGTGTTGATTTTAGTTTTATGCCCATGGGTTAATTGTCATTTGTCCTGGATTATTTAATATGTCCGTCTGGTTTTTGTCCATAACAGTCCATCAGTCATAAATATAAAGTGCGAGTGTCCTCGTCAAATTATCCTTATACCCGAAGTTAAATATTCCAACTAATTGGGGACTTAAACTGTAACAAGGTTTTAATACTTTGTTTAATAATTACACCAGGATGTCGACTGCGTGTAACCCAAGGTTTTAATACTTTGTTATCAATTATGCCAAGTGTCCTTGTACATAATTTCACCCCTGTTTTAATAATTCTAGTGGTTATTAATCCATTCCCGTGTCCGGTTAAATGAACAATTATTCGTACATATAAATACCCTGCCCATCGTATCCGATCGAGTGTATATGGTTATTTATAGGGACGTCCAATTGTAAATCTTTATATTAACATTAACAAATTATCATTTAGTTAAACAAATATAAAGCCCATTAATAGCCCATAGTCTAATTTCCACAAGTGTCGTTCTTTTGTCCAAACCCCAATTATGGTACAAAGCCCAATTACCCAATTTGAATAATTAGCCCAACATCATGATTACTTCGGATTAAATAAGCATAATAATAACTTAGCTACGAGACATTAATGTAAAAAGGTTGAACATAACTTACAATGATTAAAAATAGCGTAGCGTTACACGGACAGAATTTCGACTTACACCCTTACAACATTCGCTAACATACCCTTATTATTAGGATTTAAAATTAAAATTAAAATTAAAATTAAAATTAAAATATAAATATTAAGTATAGATATATTGAGAGAAAGAAAAAGATGTGTTTTGTGTTACACCAAAGCTCGATTTTTATAGGCCTGTGATCTGGAAAAGATGCTCATGCGATCGCATGAGCTTTACCCTTCAAGGCCATGCGATCGCATGGCCAGCTGGGGAGAGCCAAATTTGGTTGTTTTCTTCTGCCGACGTTTATTTAAATATAATATAATATATATATTAATTTTAAGAATTAATTATATATTATATTATATTCATATGCATAGTTGACTTGTAATTTTTAGTCCGTTGCGTCGAGCGTTGAGAGTTGACTCTGGTCCCGGTTCTGGATTTTCGAACGTCTGTGCGTACAATTTAATATCTTCTACTATGCGTTTTGAATCTTGTACTCTTGTAATTTCGAGACGTTTCTTATCAATAATTGGAACCTCTTTGATTGTATTTTGTTCTTTTGAGCTTTTTAGTCGTTTGCGTCTTTAATTCGTCGAATCTGTCTTTTGTCTTCACCTTTTATTATTTAAACGAATATCACTTGTAAATAGAACAATTGCAACTAAAAGCTTGTCTTTCTTGAGGGATAATGCTATGAAATATATGTTCGTTTTTAGCATTATCAAATATTCCCACACTTGAGCGTTGCTTGTCCTCAAGCAATATAGTCTTGAAATACTAGAATCACTTCTTTATTCTTCATACTTTGTACATCAGTGATTTCAATACGGCGGTATAAACAATGGTAGTAACGATATGGTTTACAGTCCCACATGACTATAAAAATTTAGATCCATTAAGGAAATTGGATCTTTATGAAAACATTTGATCTTTTGAAAATTAAATCTAGTTTTTACCCTAGATAAGTTTTCCGGAATAACCCTTCACCGGTGTTTGCAAATTCTTTTTGTGGGTTTGGTGGGTTTTAGATTTGAAAATTTTAGCTCAAAACTTATGGTTTTGTGTCACCCACTTGCTATTCTTGTATTAGGAAAGCAACACATCCAGTTTACTTGCTCCGTATATTACCTTTAGGTAAACTACCATCCGGTTGTAAAGGAAAGCGTTGAACAAGCAACTGTTAAGGCAATGTCCCCTGACATGCTTTTAATTATGGTCTTTAACGTGTCGGACGCAATTACTATTCTTGGTAGGAGCAATAGTAAAGCTCACCCTTTTAATTTGTCGGTCTGGCACAAGGTCCTGTCTTCGACCATGCTATGCAACCACCGTTCTTACGGTTGACACCCGATTTGGTTCAGGTGACCTAATGAATTCCAGGTGAATTCCTAGGATTTTACGTTCAAAGGTAATGAACGCATTGAAAATAGGGTTTTCAGAAAACAAATTGGTTTTAATTTGATCAAAATATTTTCTCGTTCAAGCTCGAGTTTAGATATCATTGAATTCTATGAGTTTGAATTCTCCATCTTTAAGGTCAATCTCAAGGATTGAGTAATATCAGGCTTAAAAGCTGATTTTTAATCTTTAAGGAGATTATCCTTTCTGGGGATTTGATTCATTAGTCTTATCAAGCTAATTTGCACGGTGCCCCCCATTGTACGAGATAAATCCTTCTCATGGTTAGGATAAATCTGACCACTCGGCAACCCTGTTTCATGCTGAGGTCCGTGGATTTCCTGCTGATTTTAGAGATGACTTTTCTAGATTTTTCGTCAACCTACAGCTGGTCTGGACGACAACTTCTTGACCTAAATCAAGAAGCACGTGTCTTTTTCGGAAGACTTTACTTCCTTTTAATGATGGAATTGATTCATCGTGTAGATCCATCTTTTCTTTTCTTTCATCGGGTAAAACAGTTTAGTTTAGTCCAAAGCAAAAGTATCTTCAATTATTTGTTACAGAAATATGTGACATATGTTTAAGATAACTTGGTAATTTTTCCCACACTTGGCTTTTATTTTCCTTTTTATTGTCCTCTATTCCATTTTAAATGAATTTTAACATTTTGGTTTGTTTCTCAATTTATGTCCTTTTCGAGGTAACAATAATTTCGGTGTTAACACCTAGTTTTATCGTTCATAAATATGTATAAACATGATTTTGAGTTCATTTAATTGAAAATTTTGAAAATTTTTACTAGAATTGGGTAGTCAGTATATAAGACTAGGGCTGTTCTTTATTATCAGAGAGCACTAGATTCTAATACAACTACTACTTTACTAGTATTTCTAATGGTAACCAAGTGTATAAAGTAAAAATTTTAAAATCCGAAAGAATTTAACCCCTTCCCACACTTAAGATCTTACAATGCCCTCATTTGCAAGAAATCAGTAACAATTTAAATTATTGAGGGTGATTAGCGTAAAAATAATTTAATTTTACCAAAGTTTCCAAACATATTGGCGTTTGTTTGCTGAATGATAAATGGTGCATATCATTTGTTCATTCCGTCTGTTGTTACATCACATTTATTTGTCATCTTGTCGTCAAAATTAGTAGCTTTTGCTGAACTTAATGCCAGTCTTTGAAAATGCGCTGTTTTACCCTGTTTTGTACAATTTACAATATTCATACATACAAATATAAACATGCATGGCAATTTGAAATGGGACTTAATATCCCACTTTCAAATCCTAAATGTGAAATATTAGTACACAATAATAATAAAAATGATAAAGATTACATAATTATATTCAATAACATAAGTTTAAACATGAATAAGTAAAAAGATAAAAACATAAAAATCATGTAAATAACCAAATGGAACTAAATCAGTCTGGATATGGGTTCCAGTTCATCTCATCAGGTGGGTTCCATTGTTGGTTATAGGTGTTCTGATAGGCTTGGTTATAGTCATACCGGTTAAAGGGTGGTCGGATATCGGGGCTGTGTGGCGGAAAATGAGCAGGTCCAGTAGGTACATAGTTATTTGGTACCTGATATGATAGCTGGCTCATGATTTGGTGCTGATGAACTAACCAGCTATCGTGTTGGCGTCGCCTATAATCCTCGTATACTCGCTCGGAGTTCCACTGCTCATACATACTATGTCTGGCCACGTTCGTCATTGCTTCCTCATCTATACGAACGTGGACGTCAAGAATAGCATCTCGAAAGACATCCCTAATGTCTTCCGCCTCCTCCATTTCCTCGTCTGAGCCTCTCTCTACTGAGGATGAGATCCCTCATAGGGTACTGCCTGGTTACGTCGACTTTTCAATACCTTAGCACCCACATAAACTTTCAATCCTAAGGGCTCAACATGTTCTCTACAAAGCTGTAATGGACCTCCTTGGTTCCTATCAACACCTAAATACTCTCCAATGAGAGTAACAAAAATACCTCCTCCTATTATACTCCTGTCCTGCATTCCCTCTACCATTTTAGATAAATAAAAAGCAACACAATAAGGGATATTGACAAAGCTTCTAGGATCCTGAATACACTTTAGGTAGAATAAATCATGTAAGGTAATTTTTCTTTATTGTGACCTCTCTGTGTAATCGAGTTAGCCAAAAATCTATGAATAATACGAAGCTCGGCTCTGTCAATATGTGTATAGGAGTGTCCTCCTGCTCGTGTAAAAACATCAAAATGTGACATACGCCTCCAAATGGCGTCAGCGTCAAAGTTGCTATCTACCATTTCACCATAATGAATCAAGTTTGTACAATCGGGTAGTAGCAACTCACCAGTAGTATATATCTGTAAAGCCCTGACCATGTCCAGCATGGACATTCTGTACATCCTACCGCCAAGGATAAACCTAAGAAATCTTCTATCATCTATTCTAACTATATTTGTATCAAGTGATACAGTACTCATCAACTCAACACACCATTCCTTATATACAGGTCTACGAATGGTGAAAAGACGTTCCCAATCTGTAAAAGAAGAACTGCCATACTTTTGAACTAAAAGCTGTCTAACACGGTCAGCTAGATGGACCGTTTCCAAAGGGGCCCAATCGATTACCCTTGGCACCTCTACATTTTTTGTAACCAATTTGAATTTGTTCCTTTGATATGTCTCGTAATCTCTCCATCTCCTATCAAATCTCAGATTAGGATGCAGAGTGTGCTCAGGAATCGTTGGGAATTCTACTGGCGGCCTCATTGGAAATACTATGAATTCATCAACAAACTGTACTGGATCATAATAAGGTATGTGCTGATCAGGCTGTTGTTGTGGTTCTTGTTGTGGTTCTTGTTCGTGTTGCATTTCTGGTTCTGGTTCTGGTGCTGGTCGTCTAGATGATGATGCTCCTGAACCTCCAGTATCGGCTTTCTACAAAACACATTAAACACAAAATTTGTGCATCCAAATATGTATTAGTGTTAGCAAAATAACAACTTAAAACAATCGCTATAACATGTTAAATCAAAATTAAACTTATACACATTTTCACAATTTTTCACAATTCTACACTTTTCAAATAAGCACATATGAAAATGTATACAAAGTTCATAAGCATTTAACTCAAATAACATGTCAAAATAGTCATTATTAATAATTAAACAAGTCTCAAATGGCAAATATATCAAATTAATCAAGTTCATGAATTTTGGACTTAAAAAGTCCACTTTAATCTCTAAAAATCATGTTTAGGATCAATGTTTGGATCATTTAACTATCTAAACATGTTACACTACTCAATTTAGCAATAATTCATGACAAAAATTGGCCATAACCTGTTTATATCAAAAAGCCAAAAATTGCTCAAGAACACAAACCCTAGATTTCTAAAAATTTTGAAATTTTTGGCTTCAAATCATGTTAAATAGCATCAATCTAAGTTATACATGCATAAAATACTAACACTTTAACACTAATTACACTAGAAATTAACAAAATTGCATTAGGTAAAAAATTGATAATTATCACAAAAACTAGGAATTTATAGAGTTTAGGGGTGTAATTTTTACCATTTTGCTGAAGAATGAGAATCTAGGCATGATTAGAGCAAGAAAAATGACGAATTACGGTGGAAAAATGATGAAATTTGGTGAGGTTTTGAGTGTTTTTCGTATATGTGTGTGTGTTTATGTGGAGAAGACAGAACAGCGAGCTGTATGTATCAGGCCTGGAATTTGCCTCCATGCGATCGCATGGAGGGATAGTGCGAATCCCATGCGATCGCATGGGTACCCGGCTAGAGTGATTTCATTTTTTTTTTAAAGGTTTTTTTTTTAAACATCCTTATACTTTATAAAACATATAATTAATTAAATTCTAAAAATTTTGTTTTCCTTTAGGAGCGAGGGTGTTTCGGATCGATGTCCTAGTCTGTCCCTCGACAAAATTTTAAAATTTGTCAAATTAAAGCGCGATTTTAAAAGCAAAGATTTTTGAGTTTTTTTTTTTTTTTTGTTTTTGGCATACTTTAGTTCAATAAGATTAAAAATAATGATAATAAAAGTTCTAGTCCCTCCCTCGGGTAAAGCAATTTCGGTTCAATGACCTAGTCTTCAACTTACGACGAATTTTAAAAATCATATTTTTAACTTAGCAAAATAAAGTAAATTTTTGTTTTTAAATTCACACCAAACTTATATTTAAAATGCATAAAATTAAAAATTCACACCAAACTTAATTAAAAATTCATATTATAAATTTACACCAAACTTATATCATATTTTCGTTTTTATATAAACTTATATTAAAAAGATTAATTTTTTCAAATATTTACAATTTTAAATAAGTTTACAATATTAAATTAATAATTATATATTAATTGTAAAAACATGGTAAAAATAAAATTAAAAAACTTTTTGGCTTTTATCCCACTTTAATCAATCAAATATTATCAAAAATATTCGCCCCTCTTTTCGGTAAAGTAATTTCGGTTCCATGACCTAATTTAACTCATGACGAATTTTTGAAATATTTTGGGTTGATTGATTAAAGATATTTTACCTTAAGAATAAACGTTAAATTTCGCAGTGATGTAATAAATTTTTGAATGATATCAATAATTTTGGTCGCCAAACCTAATTTTATTCAATACCAATTTAATACTTTATAGCGAACAAATTAGCGTTTATTATCAAAAGGTTAAAAATAAAAATAAAAAAATAAAAACTGTACAGACTTACCTGTGAGATAGTATTCTTAGTGATACGATCTATCCCACTCATAAGATAGTCGGTTTAATTGGTTTTCCATAGCTACATAGGCGTAACCTCGAGCATTGAGTGTTTTTTCTTCTAAACATATGAACGGTCCGTCTCTGCATAAAGTAACAAATTCGGTATTTGAATAGGTTTGATTATTTGAACATTTACCTCCATGTGACCATTTTCTGCATTTGTGACATCTTTCTAGGTGTCGTGCTCTTCTTTTCGCTGCGGATTTTGATTTTCCTTTACCAAATTGTAACTTATTATCTTCGCATCTGGATTCTTTTCTTACTCCGTCCAATCTTTCTCTGATTACTGATACTATTTCACTCAGAAGTGTGTCATTATTACGTTTAGTGATCAAAGCGTGTAGCATTAGACCATGGTTTAGTTCACAGGAAGTCTTCATTTCCTAAAAAAAATAAAAATTCAGAATGGGGGGAGAAGACTAGTTTTTTAGGGTCTGCTAGGGAAAGACCATTCGGGTTCCATTTTCGAGAACTACACGAAAACAGAAAATCTAACTCTAACAGAAATACATATTATCCTTAAAAGACTTAATTCTCCCCACACTTAGTTAGCTGTGGTATCGAAATTGTGATTAACTTCGTTGTCGACTTCCATCGTACTATCTATGTAATGTTTAACTCTGTGACCATTAACTTTAAATTCAATTCCATTTGAATTTATTAATTCTATCGTTCCGTATGGGAAAACTCTTTTGACTATGAATGGTCCAGACCATCATGATTTCAATTTTCCAGGAAATAGCTTGAATCGTGAATTGAAAAGAAGAACTCTGTCTCCTTCTTTAAATTCTTTTAAACTTATGATTCTTTTATCATGCCATTTCTTCGTTCTTTCCTTATAGATTAACGAATTTTCGTATGCTTCTTGTCTTAATTCTTCTAATCCGTTTAATTGACTTAACTGTAGACGTCTAGCTTCATGTAAGTCGAGATTACATGTCTTCAAAGCCCAAAATGCTTTGTGTTCAATTTCTACTGGAAGATGACATGCTTTTCCATAAACAAGTGTAAAAGGTGTGGTTCCAATTGGAGTTTTGTAGGCTGTTCTAAAAGCCCAGAGTGCATTCTCCAATTTAATGGACCATTCCTTCGGATTTGATACTACGGTTTTCTCTAGAATACGTTTTAAAGCTCGGTTGGTATTTTCAACTTGTCCACTTATTTGTGGATGATATGCGGTGGAGATTTTATGAGTTACTCCATATCTTTTGAGAACTTTCTCAAGTTGATTATTACAGAAATGAGTTCCCCAATCACTTATTAAAGCTTTCGGTGTTTCAAACCTTGCAAAAAGACGTTTTAAAAAATTGACTACAACTCGCGCATCGTTAGTTGGGAGAGCTTGTGCTTCCGCCCATTTAGATACATAATCAATGGCTTCGAGAATATAGAGATTATTATGAGATTTTGGAAATGGACCCATAAAGTCAATACCCCAAATGTCAAATACTTCACATACTTGAATGACATTTTGTGGCATTTCATCACGTTGACTTATTTTTTCGGCCCTTTGACATGTATCACAGGATTTACAAAGAAGGTGTGCGTCTTTGTAAATTGTAAGCCAATAGAATCCAGCATCATAAATTTTTCTTGCTGTTAGTTGAGGCCCATAATGCCCTCCTGTTGGTCCTGTGTGACAATGGTTTAAAATTTTACTAGCTTCATCTCCGAATACACATCGGCGTATTATTCCATCGGGACAACTTTTAAACAAATGTGGATCTTCCCAGAAATAGTATTTTATATCACTGAAAAATTTCTTTCATTTTTGGTACGATAATCCTTTTTCAAGGAATCTACATACTAAATAGTTTGCATAGTCTGCAAACCATGGAATTTCATTATAATCTATCTTCAATAGATATTCATCAGGAAA
The DNA here is from genome assembly GCF_046630445.1 of Rutidosis leptorrhynchoides. Taxonomy (NCBI): domain Eukaryota; kingdom Viridiplantae; phylum Streptophyta; class Magnoliopsida; order Asterales; family Asteraceae; genus Rutidosis; species Rutidosis leptorrhynchoides. Next base: position 213,365,139 of record NC_092343.1, read on the forward strand.
GTTGTCTTGTATGGCCGATTCATTTAGAACTTCTAATTCGGGATTTTCAAGACGAGAAAGATGAACAGCGGCGAGATTTTCTGCTCCTCTTTTATCTCGGATTTCAATATCGAACTCTTGTAAGAGTAAGATCCAACGGATTAGTCTTGGTTTGGCATCTTCTTTCGAAAATAGGTATCTAAGAGCAGAATGGTCGGTATAGACCACCGTTTTTGCTAGAACGAGATATGAACGAAATTTGTCAAAAGCAAAGACAATAGCAAGGAGTTCTTTTTCTGTAGTTGTGTAATTTGTTTGTGCTCCTTGTAAAGTCTTACTAGCATAATATATAGGTTGAAATCATTTTTCAATCCTTTGTCCTAAAACGGCTCCCATTGCAAAATCACTTGCATCGCACATTAGTTCAAATGGTAGATTCCAATTTGGTGTTATCATGATCGGCGTATTAGTGAGTTTCTCTTTAAGAATATTAAAAGATTTGATGCATTCATCTGAAAAGATGAATGGAGCATCCTTTTCTAGGAGTTTATTCATAGGAGTGGCAATTTTAGAAAAATCTATTATGAAACGTCGGTAAAAACCGGCATGCCCTAGAAAACTCCTAACTCCTCTAACATTGGTGGGATGTGGAAGTTTAGCAATTACATCTACTTTAGCTCTATCCACTTCAATTCCTTCTTTTGAAATTTTATGACCAAGAACGATGCATTCTTTAACCATGAAATGGCATTTCTCCCAATTAAGTACTAGATTTGATTGTTCGCATCTAATAAGCATTCGTTCAATATTAGCTAGACATGATTCAAATGTATCACCGAAGACTGAAAAGTCATTCATGAAAACTTCCATGCATTCTTCTATCATGTCGTGAAAAATCGCCATCATGCACCTTTGAAAGGTTGCAGGGGCGTTGCAAAGTCCAAATGGCATGCGTTTATGAGCAAAAGTATCATAAGGGCACGTGAATGTGGTTTTCTATTGGTCCTCGGGTGCTATTGGAATTTGAAAATATCCGGAAAATCCATCAAGAAAGCAATAGTAACTATTTCCGGCTAATCTTTCCAACATTTGATCAATGAAAGGTAAGGGAAAGTGATCTTTTCTGGTGGCGTCATTTAATTTTCTATAATCAATACAAACACGCCATCCTGTTACAGTCCTAGTAGGAATAAGCTCATTTTTCTCATTTGTAATGACAGTCATGCCACCCTTCTTAGGCACGCATTGAACTGGGCTTACTCATGGACTATCAGAAATTGGATAAATTAAACCTGCATCTAGCAGTTTAATAATTTCCTTCTTAACTACATCTTGTATATTAGGATTTAGTCTTCGTTGGTGTTGCACATACGTTTTATGACCTTCTTCCGTAAGGATTTTATGTGTACAATACGAAGGACTTATTCCTTTTATATCATGAATTTTCCATGCAATAGCTGGTTTATGAGCTTTCAACACAGAAATAAGTTGTGATTTCTCATTTTCAGTAAGAGAAGACGATATTATTACAGGTAATTCAGATTCACCATGTAAATAAGCGTATTCCAAATGGTTTGGAGGTGGCTTTAACTCTAGTGTCGGAGGTTCTTCTATCGATGATTTATATCGATTTCTGTCTTCTTCTTTTAGCATTTGAATTTCTTCTGTTGTTGGTTCATATCCATTAGCTATTAGTGTAGCTAACATTTCAGCTTCATCAATTGGTTCATTTCCTTCTCCTAAAGAACATTCTCCTGTTCCTTGTAATTCTGGAAATTCTTCTAACAATTCTGCATGTGAATCTATAGTTTGAATATAATAACATGTATCATCTGCAGATTGCGGTTGTTGCATAGCTCTATCAACTGAAAAGGTAACACTCTCGTCTTCTTTACTTAGGGTCAGTTTCTTACCAAACACGTCTATCATTACTTTAGCCGTGTTTAAGAATGGTTTTCCTAATATGAGAGGAACTCATGTCCAGAACAACAAAATCTACTAGAAATACTAAAGTACCAACTTTGACTAGCATGTTCTCCATTATCCCTCTAGGATATTTTGTTGATCGATCGGCTAGTTGTATACTTATTCTTTTTGGTTTCAATTCTCCAAGGTCTAGTTTAGCGTATAGTGAATACGGCATTAAATTTATACTAGCACCTAAGTCTGCTAATGCTTCTATTGAACTAAGACTACCCAGAAAACATGGAATTGTGAAACTTCCTGGATCAGATAGTTTTTCTGGTATCTTATTCAACACCACTGCTGAACAATTAGCATTCATAGTAACAGCCGAGAGTTCTTCCATTTTCTTTCTATTTGAGATTAGATCTTTCAAGAATTTAGCATATCTAGGCATTCCTGAAATCACATCAATGAAATGAAGATTTACATTTATCTGTTTAAATATATCCAAGAATTTGGATTGCTCGGCTTCAAGTTTCTCTTTTTTCATTTTACTCGGGTAAGGAAGTGGTGGTTGGTATGGTTTAACATAAGGTTTAACCTTAACTGTGTTATCTTCATTAACCTTTTCAACTACCGGTTCTTTTTCCTTATCTTGATCAGGTTGTGGTTCTTGTGGAGTAGGAATAGTTTCATCAGAAGTTACAGGTATTTCAGGTGGTTTAAGTGTTGTACCACTTCTTGTGGTAATGGCTTTAGCTGTTTTATTTCGGGGGTTAGCATTTGTATCACTAGGTAGACTTCCCGGTTTTCTTTCAACTATTAACCTTGCTAGGTTACTTACTTCTTGTTCCAAGTTTTGAATAGAAGCTTGTTGATTTCTAAATGCTTGAGCATTTTGTTCATTCGTTTGTTTCTGAGATGTGAAAAACTGTGTTTGAGTTTCAACTAGCTTCATCATCATATCTTCTAAATTCGGCTTTTTATCATCGGTTTGTGGTGGTTTGTTTTGAAAATTAGGTCTTTGCTGATTGTAAGTATTATTGGATACTTGTTGATTACTAGGACCTTGTTGGTTGTTGTATGGAACATTTCGGTTATAATTCTGGTTTTGATTGTAAATCGGTCTTGGCGGTTGATAATTATTCTGATAATTATTTCCAGGCCTTTGGTTTATGTATGAAATATTCTCTCTTTGTTCCATTGTTAATTCAATACTGAGACAATCTTTTGTCAAATGTGGTCCTCCACACTGCTCACAACTAATTCGTATTGAGTGGATATCTTTAGTCATCTTTTCCATTCGTCTCTCGACAGCATCTATCTTTGCGGAAATGGAATCTAAGTCATGGCTAGAATCGGCTCTAGCTGCTTTAGATGATCTAACGATATCTTTTTCTTGGTGCCACTCATGTGAGTGGAAAGCAGTGTTATCAATAATTTTGTAAGCATCAGTTTCTGTTTTCTTCATAATAGAACCACCAGCTGCTATATCGATGTCTTTCCTTGTAGTGATGTCGCATCCTTGGTAGAATATTTGTACTATTTGACAGGTGTCTAAACCATGTTGCGGACATCCTCTTAATAACTTTCCAAATCTAGTCCACGCCTCATATAGAGTTTCATTCGGTTTCTGTGTGAACGTAACAATTTCTCCTTGAAGTCTTACGGCTTTAGATGCCGGAAAGAATTGTTTAAGAAATTTTTCAACTAAAACGTCCCATGTATCAATCGCCCATTCAGGTAACGATTCTAACCAATCTTTGGCTTCTCCCTTTAAAGTCCAGGGAAATAACATGAGATATATCTGTTCATCCTCCACTTCTCTTATTTTAAATAGTGTGCAGATTGGGTTAAAGGTACGAAGATGTTCGTTTGGATCTTCCTTCGGCGCATCACTAAATTGGCATTGATTAGTCACCATGTGTAGAATTTGTCCTTTGATTTCATAATCTGGCACATTAATGTCAGGATGAGTAATTGCGTGACCTTGGCCAGTGTGTTTAGCTCTCATTCGGTCTTCCATACTTAAAGGTTCCAGATTTTCCATAATTGAATTTGTTGAATCTGAATCACTAGAGGATTCTGATTTAATGGTTCGTTCCTCAACAATCTCTGTTTGAATGATTGGTGTTTCTGGAGGAAAGTTTAGTGGTTCAGGATCTATGAATCGTCCCTGAATATTCTCCGGATTCTCAATTGTGAGGTCGGGTTCAAAAAATGGATTATCAACGGCGACAATATTAGCTAGATGTCTTGATCTAGTTACAGGTGGTGAACGTACAAAAGGTGGTGAACGTCTTGCTCGGTGCATTCACTGAATATCCTATTAGTTTTTAAAAAGGAAAGAAAAATTATATAAGTTATCCAATCAATAGACTTTTCTGATTTTGCCCACGTTTCGAATAGCCAAAAAGAGGGGCAGGATTCGTTTGGTCTCAATATAATTGAGTACTGTTTGGCTCCAATAACCCGGTCCACGTACAAATCCAACTATTACTACGAACCAGAAAATTTTGATGTCTATCAATTTAACCACTTAAAATAAATTTTCGTAATTTAAAGAAATTTAGATAAGAAGTAGAATAAAAATCTACGTCCTAAAACTAGAATGGCGGGAAATAAGAAAGAAAAAGAGCGCGTCGAGAAATAAGGAAGAAAAAGAAAAGAGTTGAAAAAATAAAAGGCATCGAAAAATAAGAAAGAAAAAGAGTGACTTATAAAACTTTAAAACACTCGACTAACCCAACCTTATTACTACCACTAACTTAAAATTATAATCGCAAATTGAGATTACTAATTGGAATGATAATTGATACATAGGTAAAAGGTGTCTAAAAATATTAAAGCTTACAAGTAAAACTATATCCCAAATGGAAATAAGTTAAAAAGGTACTAAAACTTAAAAAGATGTCGCAAAATTCTAAAGCACTTTAATCTTAGTATAAAGAAAAAGCACTTAAGGGATTTTACGGCAAAGCCTAAAAATCTAAATAAAAAAAATAACTATCGCAAAAACTATGAATTAATAACTAAATACGAGCGAAAAATACAAATTTTACGCTAAAACAAATAAAAAGAGACAAAATATAAAAATATATTAAAAGTTGTAAAAATTACAATTTTTATAAAAATATTATTTTTATATTATTTATTTAATAAAACTATTAATTTAACAATTTAAATAAACTAATTAAACTAAAAATACAAATTAAATAAATAACACTAAATTAAATTATATAATATATAACCCTAATTATGGTTTAAATATAATAATAATAATTATAATTATAATCCGTAATTAATGCAGGCTGCAGTCAACTGTGGCGTGTCTGACGGGCTCATGCGATCGCATGAGTCCTAAGCTACCGAGCAATGTGATCGCATGGGCTAGGGTTTCGGGCAACAGAGTGGGCTGCTACAGTACCGGACTCGAGTTTTAATATATATATATTTTTTTTTTTTTCTGATTTTGCTGTAAAATATATTTATAAAATATATTTATAAATTAAATAAAACTTATATTTTTACAAACTAAAAAAAATAGAAATAAAGAAACTTTATAAAACTTAAATATTTACCAAACACTTAAAAATATTTATATTTTTGTTTTTCTTTTTATATTTTTGAATATTTAAAACGTATTTTTACAAAAGCGTATTTTTTTTATAAAAGTAAACTAAAAAGAAAAATCTTTTTTTATATATATATTAGCGTTGCTCTTCCGGCTTTTAAGCTAGATTGTCCCCGGCAGCGGCGCCAAAAATACTTGATGTTCTCGCTAGGTGTATATAAAATAGCTTATATTTTACAAGGAAATACTATTAAATACGATACAATTTTACACAAGATATTTATTTATTTATAGAATGGATATACTTAAACCTTGCTACAACACTTATAGGCAGTGTACCTAATCGTACAGTAGTGTAGTTTTTAGTAAGTCCGGTTCGTTCCACAGGGAAAATCTTTAAACAAAGCTTAACGCTATATTAGTTTAAATTTATAAAAATACAAATATATATAAGTAATATTATAATTATAAAGGGGGGTTTTTACCGTTTAATGACCGGTTTGTCGATTTTAAAACTTTAGTCGCAGTTAAAACCAAAATTAAAAATAAATACAAGACTTAATGTAAAGTAAATAACGATAATGAAATTGCGATAAATAAAAGTGCGATAAAATAAACTTGCGATAATTAAAAAGTACGATAATTAAAAGTGCAATTAAATACAATAACAATAAATAAAATTGCGATAATTAGAAGTGCAATTAAATATAAAATAAAGGAAATTAAATATGAAATAAAAGAATTATGCTTATTTAAACTTCCGTAATCATGATGTTTGATGTGTTGATTTTAGTTTTATGCCCATGGGTTAATTGTCCTTTGTCCTGGATTATTTAATATGTCCGTCTGGTTTTTGTCCATAACAGTCCATCAGTCATAAATATAAAGTGCGAGTGTCCTCGTCAAATTATCCTTATACCCGAAGTTAAATATTCCAACTAATTGGGGACTTAAACTGTAACAAGGTTTTAATACTTTGTTTAATAATTACACCAGGATGTCGACTGCGTGTAACCCAAGGTTTTAATACTTTGTTATCAATTATGCCAAGTGTCCTTGTACATAATTTCACCCCTGTTTTAATAATTCTAGTGGTTATTAATCCATTCCCGTGTCCGGTTAAATGAACGATTATTCGTACATATAAATACCCTGCCCATCGTATCCGATCGAGTGTATATGGTTATTTATAGGGACGTTCAATTGTAAATCTTTATATTAACATTAACAAATTATCATTTAGTTAAACAAATATAAAGCCCATTAATAGCCCATAGTCTAATTTCCACAAGTGTCGTTCTTTTGTCCAAACCCCAATTATGGTACAAAGCCCAATTACCCAATTTGAATAATTAGCCCAACATCATGATTACTTCGGATTAAATAAGCATAATAATAACTTAGCTATGAGACATTAATGTAAAAAGGTTGAACATAACTTACAATGATTAAAAATAGCGTAGCGTTACACGGACAGAATTTCGACTTACACCCTTACAACATTCGCTAACATACCCTTATTATTAGGATTTAAAATTAAAATTAAAATTAAAATTAAAATATAAATATAAATATTACGTATAGATATATTGAGAGATAGAAAAAGATGTGTTTTGTGTTACACCAAAGCTCGATTTTTATAGGCCTGTGATCTGGAAAAGATGCTCATGCGATCGCATGAGCTTTACCCTTCAAGGCCATGCGATCGCATGGCCAGCTGGGGAGAGCCAAATTTGGTTGTTTTCTTCTGCCGACGTTTATATAAATATAATATAATATATATATTAATTTTAAGAATTAATTATATATTATATTATATTCATATGCATAGTTGACTTGTAATTTTTAGTCCGTTGCGTCGAGCGTTGAGAGTTGACTCTGGTCCCGGTTCCGGATTTTCGAACGTCCTTGCGTACAATTTAATATCTTGTACTTTACGTTTTGAATCTTGTACTCTTGTAATTTCGAGACGTTTCTTATCAATAATTGGAACCTCTTTGATTGTATTTTGTTCTTTTAAGCTTTTTGGTCATTTGCGTCTTTAATTCGTCGAATCTGTCTTTTGTCTTCACCTTTTATTATTTAAACGAATATCACTTGTAAATAGAACAATTGCAACTAAAAGCTTGTCTTTCTTGAGGGATAATGCTATGAAATATATGTTCGTTTTTAGCATTATCACAGTATACCTTTGATTCATAAAGAGAAATCATGTAATGACGCATCACGGACAACGGATGACGGATGACAGTTCAATACATATACAAAATCAAAAATCAGTTTAAGGCAAAAATCATTTCATATGATGTGATATATGACATCTAAACTTTCTGAGAGCTTGCAATGGTTACGCACATATAGCAGCAAAAAGCAACAAAAAATGCTAACATTAAGCATCAAAACAGAATATATATATATATATATACATAGTATCAGCATAAATTCGTTACGTGTTGTTATTACAGAATAAGTGCATTTTCAAATAGGTACATCTAAAATGTCCTTCACAGATGCATCCTCTCTACCACAAATATCCTCCACAGATGCAATTTTCAGAGAAGTAACTTCATTTATTGCAGCCTGTAACTTGTCCTCAGCATTAGGTTTGATATATTTTGAAATAGTGACGGGTAAAGGATCAGGTTTAACAGGCAAAGCATTCAAAATTTCCTCTGTAGCATCAGACAGATCCTTCTCAACTGCAGCTAACAAATATTTGTGGAAAGTTTGACCAACAAGCCCAGAACTTAACACCCTCTGCACACAAAAGCAGGAATACCATTTTTCAAATCAACAAAATTCTTCTCTGAAGCAGCAGCAGCAACAGTTTTTCCATCAGCACGGTGTTTTTCTTGTTCAACCAACTTCTTCAACTCTTCAACCTCCTTCAATAATTTATCTCTCTCCTCCATCACCTGCTCTTTTTCAACCCTCTCAGCAACACACTTTTTCTCAACCAAATGGAGTGTATCCTCCTTCTTTTTTGCCAAGTCAACTGCCGTCTTCCATTTCATATTGGCATCTTTCAAATCAATCTCCATCCTTTTCAACTTGCCAGCATTCTGAACAGCATTATCAACAAGTGTTGCTTGAGCCTCTTGCATCTTCAGACCATGAAGAACATGGTGATTTAGAAGCACCAGCGATGCAGCAGTCGATTGGCAACTTTGTTTAAGAGTCATTGCAGTCAAAGATGAAGAAAGATCAGCAATTGTGTTTTCCTATAAAAAATGACCATACATTCAAAAATTACAAACAATATGGACAATACAAATGGATTTCCATTGGTTAACTGCTGGTATGTACCTTCAGAAAATTAACAAAGCTGTCGGATTTGTTAACATGAACTTCCACAAAGCTTCTTAAGCCGGCCAGAGGGACAACGGAAGGCGGTTGAGAGGCTGAAGAAGATTGTGTTGTACCTATTCTAGCAGAAGTCAATGGGTTAGTGAAAGGAGGAGTTTCAAAGGTATTATGCTCATGTGTTTCTTCATCCTCCTCCTCATCATCATCATCTTCAGCATCAGCAGCTTTGTCACTCTTATCATCACTAGCAGTGGTTTCATCATCTTCTGCTAGCAAAATTAGTTCTGCATCATTGATAAATATATTCACAGATTAGCATTAACAAATATTAGAGACAATATTACAAGGCATAAGTAGGAAGACATACTTCTTTTCTTTCGCTGTTGAGGGGCTTCACTAGTTGTACGCTTCCATACACGTTTTGTACGTTTCCCAGTCTTTTTAACGACAGATGGCTTTGGAGTAATCTCGATAATCTCCAAGTCAGATGAAGAAGGCTGTGCAGCTGAAGGTATTTTGTATGCCCGAGAGACATATTAAATTAACGCGGCTAATATGTTATGATCCAAGTCGGGTCATACCCAATAACAAGCTTACCAACACTTTATATGTATTTAATCTTAACGATTGGATCATTAAGTAAATACGCGACACTTGAACTTTAGAAAATCGGTTTTCTAAAATATTATCACTTGAGATAAATTATTTGGATAATTTATATATAATTGTTTATATGTTTAAATGATTATATTGTGTTATATTTTATAAAAGGTTTATAAAATGTGAAAGTAACATAACAAATACATGTTTTATATATTTATAACAAGTTTATATATAAGTTATAACATTGTTATAAAAATATATAGTGGGCAGATTTTGGGACTCCAAGACACTCCCATGCTTGGTGTTTTGTTACTTTTAAGACTACACAAGTCCTTATGTGCATGGGTAACTCTTGAACCAAAGATTGACTCATTCCCTCAAGTGAAACTAGGCATTCAAAGCTTAAAAAAACTGCAAAAACATTCTGCTGCTGTGCTGTCTTGGCCGTGGGCTGTTTAGGAGCAAAAGAAGGGTCTTAATTTGTTTTTGCAAGCTTATTTCAAGTGTCACATAAATCCTAACCAAAAGCAAGGGTGTTGGGTTAATAGCTTCGGGTATTTCTCTTTGAGGTTTCATCATTTTGAAGCTCCATTCTTCTTCATCTTCATCATCATCTTGCTCATTTATAAACAACCCTCAACTTGCTTGAGGAGGTATGAATCTTCTCTTCTTGTCCTTATATGTAAGCATATGTTTCAAGACTTGATAACAATATGGAATTGATTTAAAATGGTTTAACATATAAACTTGTTTTATAAACCTTCATGCTTCAGCTTTCTTTAATTATCATAAAAATGGCTTTGTGATCATGTTGACATTAAAACTTGTTGTTATGTTGAATTCCATCAATGGTATCTAGAGCCGAAGTCTATGAAATATGCTTCTTATATATGGCCTTTAAAACCCACCAACTTTGCATTCTACTAACATGCATGAAAGTAAAATGAAAAAATTAATGGATTTGGGTAGGTTCATGGGTTTGGCCGAATTATAGAGGGTTCCAAAAGTGGTTTTGGGTTTGCCATTTGGTTAACATTTGATGATATATTGATGTTCATAATCATAGCCTTGACCTTGTGTTTGAATGAATGCTTGTTTGGTTGATTTGTTAATCTTTCAATTTGGTTGTAATATTCATTCAATTTGGTTAGTAATATTAATTATTCATTTGGTATGTAATATTAATTTTGGTTATGTAATTTATTTTATATTTGGTATGTAAAATAGATTAGGTTGTATTTTCATTTTTTAGAAGAAATGTATTAGGATATATTTTTTGTAAAAGATGAAGATGCAAGATGAAGATAAGGAAGATACAAGATTAAGTGGGAGATTTTGAAATCTCCTACTTTGTGTTACAACCCCTTAACCGGTGGCATTTGTTTTCGGCTAAACAAATGTCTACCAAATTGGCTTGATTGTGAACATATTTGTTTTGCATGCATGGTTGTTTATTGATAATGCTAAAAACGAACATATATTTCATAGCATTATTCCTCAAGAAAGACAAGCTTTTAGTTGCAATTGTTCTATTTACAAGTGATATTCGTTTAAATAATAAAAGGTGAAGACAAAAGACAGATTCGATGAATTGAAGACGCAAACGACCAAAAAGCTCAAAAGTACAAAATACAATCAAAGAGGTTTCAATTATTGATAAGAAACGTCTCGAAATTACAAGAGTACAAGATTCAAAACGCAAAGTACAAGATATTAAATTGTACGCAAGGACGTTCGAAAATCCGGAACCGGGACATGAGTCAACTCTCAACGCTCGACGCAACGGACTAAAAATTACAAGTCAACTATGCACATAAATATAATATAATATTTAAATAATTCTTATAATTATTTAATATATTATATTTATTTATAAAACCGTCGGTAAACAAAGAGCCAAACTTGTGTGAGCTGTAAAAGCAAACTCCGCGACTCGCGGAGTTTGAAGGCCAAAAGGGCCGCGAGTCGCGGAGACCCAAACTCTGAAACTCCCTATAAAGCAAACCGAATTCTGATCATTTTTATCATCTTTTTTTCCTTCTTCTCTCAATATATACGTAATATATATTTATAATTTATATTTTAATTTTAATTTTAATTTTTAATCCTAATAATAAGGGTATGTTAGCGAATGTTGTAAGGGTGTAAGTCGAAATTCTGTCCGTGTAACGCTACGCTATTTTTAATCATTGTAAGTTATGTTCAACCTTTTTATATTAATGTCTCGTAGCTAAGTTATTATTATGCTTATTTAATCCGAAGTAATCATGATGTGGGGCTAATTACTAAAATTGGGTAATTGGGCTTTGTACCATAATTGGGGTTTGGATAAAAGAACGACACTTGTGGAAATTAGACTATGGGCTATTAATGGGTTTTATATTAACTAAACAATACCTTGTTAATTTAATATACAAACTTATAATTCGACGTATCTATATAAAACCACATACGCTTGACTGGGTACAGTGGGCGGGATATCTATAAATACCAATAATTATTCATTTTACCGGATACGGAACTGGATTAAAAGTTAATAGACTTGTTAAAACAGGGGTGAATTACATTCAAGGGTAATTGGTGTAATTGTTAACAAAGTAGTAAAACCTTGGTTTACACGCAGTCGATAACCTGTTGTATTCATTAAACAAAGTATTAAAACCTTGTTACAATTCGAATCCCCAATTAGTTGGAATATTTGACTTCGGGAATAAGAATAATTTGACGAAGGCTTTCGCTCTTTATATTTATGACTGATGGACTATTATGGACAAATCCGTATGGACATATTAAATAATCCAGGAAAAGGACAATTAACCCATGGGCTTAAAAATTAAAATCAACACGTCAAACATCATGATTACGGAAGTTTAAATTAGCATAATTCTTTTATTTCATATTTTATTTCCTTTATTTTATATTTAATTGCACTTCTAATTATCGCATTTTTTATTGTTATTGTATTTAATTGCACTTTTAATTAGTATACTTGTTAATTATCGCAAGTTTATTTTATCGCACTTTTATTATTCGCAATTTCATTATCGTTATTTACTTTACGCTTTAATTTAAGTCTTGTATTTATTTTTAATATTTTACATTTGGTTTTAACTGCGACTAAAGTTTTAAAATCGACAAACCGGTCATTAAACGGAAAAAAAACCCCCCTTTATAATAATAATATTACTTATATATATATTTGTATTTTTATAAAAGTAAACTAATATAGCGTTAAGCTTTGTTTATAAAGATTCCCTGTGGAACGAACCGGACTTACTAAAAACTACACTACTGTACGATTAGGTACACTGCCTATAAGTGTTGTAGCAAGGTTTAAGTATATCCATTCTATAAATAAATAAATATCTTGTGTAAAAATGTATCGTATTTAATAGTTTTTCCTGTAAAAATATAAGCTATTTCGTATGCCCCGCTGCAAACATCAAGTATTTTTGGCGCCGCTGCCGGGGAAACTCTTAAACGCCGGAAGCGCAACGCTAATAGAAAAAAAAAAAATTAGTTTACTTTTATTAAATTTCGTTTTTATAAAAATACGTTTTAAATATTCGAAAATATAAAAAGAAAAACAAAAATTTATATATTTTTAAGAGTTTATTAAAAGTTTTATAAGTTTCTTTATTTTTATTTTAGTTTATAAAAATATAAGTTTTATTTAAACATCTTTTATTTATATAAAAAAAAAGGTCAAATTTAAAACTGTTGCAGAGTTGAATTCTGGATCCCCGCGACTCGCGGGGTTTGTTGCTTGGAATACCGCGACTCGCGGAGTAACTCTGACACCGACAGAAACCCTAACTGCAATTAATTACGGGTAATTAATTATTATTATTATTATTATTTAACCCTAATTATTATTATTATTATAATTAGTTTTATTTTAAGTTTTACTTTTTATTTATTTTAGTTTTTATTAATATTTTGTTTAATTAGTTTAATTAAATTGTAAAATTAGTAGTTTTATTAAATAAATAATATAAAAATAATATTTTTATAAAAATTGTACTTTTTACAACTTTTTGTATATTTTTATATTTTGTCCCTTTCTAATCGTTTTAGCGTAATATTTAGCTCATATTTAGTTTTAAACTTAGTTTTTGCCATAGTTATTTTTACTTCTAGATTTTTAGGCTTTGCCGTAAAATCCCTTAAGTGCTTTTTCTTTAGACTAAGACTTAGGTGCTTTAGAATTTTGCGACGCCTTTTTAAGTTTTAGTTTCTTTTTAAGTTATTTCCATTTGGGATTTAGTTTTCCTGTAAGCTTTAATATTTTTAGACGACTTTTACCTATGTATCAATTATCATTCCAATTAGTAATCTCAATTTGCGATTATAATTTTAAGTTAGTTGTAGTAATAAGGTTAGGTTAGTCAAGTATTTTTAAGTTTTATAAGTTTCTTTTATTTTTCCGTCACCTTTTATTTTTTAACCATTTTTATTTTTCGACCTTTTTCCGACGAACTCTTTTTCTTTCTTATTTCTCGCTATTCTAGTTTTAGGACATAGATTTTTATTCTACTTCTTATCTAAATTTCTTAAAATTACGAAAATTTATTTTAAGTGGTTAAATTAATAGACATCAAAATTTTCTGGTTCGTAGTAATAGTTGGATTTGTACGTGGACCGGGTTATTGGAGCCAAACAGTCCTCAATTATATTGAGACCAAACGAATCCTACCCCTCTGCTGCATCTTTTGGCTATTCGAAACGTGGGCAAAATCAGAAAAGTCTATTGATTGGATAACTTATTATAATTTTTCTTTCCTTTTTAAAACTAATAGGATATTCAGTGAATGCACCGAGCAAGACGTTCACCACCTTTTGTACGTTCACCACCTGTAACTAGATCAAGACATTTAGCAAATATTACCACCGTTGATTTTTCTTTAGAATCGTCATTCAGTCGACCAAGTACTCCAGTTCAAATTTCCGATAATCCATTTTTTGAACCCTACCTCACAATTGAGAATCCGGAGAATATTCAGGAACGGTTCGTAGATCCTGAACCACTAAACTTTCCTCCGGAACCACCAATCATTCAAACAGAGATTGTTGAGGAACGAACCATTAAATCAAAATCCTCTAGTGATTCCGATTCAACAAATTCAATTATGGAGAATCTGGAACCTTTAAGTATGGAAGACCGAATGAGAGCTAAACGCACTGGCCAAGGTCACGCAATTACTCATCCAGACATTAATGCGCCAGATTATGAAATCAAAGGACAAATTCTACACATGGTGACTAATCAGTGCCAATTTAGTGGTGCGCCGAAGGAAGATCCAAATGAACATTTACGTACCTTTAATAGGATCTGCACACTATTTAAAATCCGAGAAGTGGAGGATGAACAGATATATCTCATGTTATTTCCCTGGACTTTAAAGGGAGAAGCCAAAGATTGGTTAGAATCGTTACCTGAAGGGGCGATTGATACATGGGATGTTTTAGTTGAAAAATTTCTTAAACAATTCTTTCCGGCATCTAAAGCCGTAAGACTTCAAGCAGAAATTGTTACGTTTACACAGAAGCCAAATGAAACTCTATATGAGGCATGGACTAGATATGGAAAGTTATTAAGAGGATGTCCGCAACATGGTTTAGACACCTGTCAAATAGTACAAATATTCTACCAAGGATGCGACATCACTACAAGGAAAGATATAGATATAGCAGCTGGTGGTTCTATTATGAAGAAAACCGAAACTGATGCTTACAAAATTATTGATAACACTGCTTCCCACTCACATGAGTGGCACCAAGAAAAAGATATCGTTAGATCATCTAAAGCAGCTAGAGCCGATTCTAGTCATGACTTAGATTCCATTTTCGCAAAGATAGATGCTGTCGAGAGACGAATGGAAAAGATGACTAAAGATATTCACTCAATACGAATTAGTTGTGAGCAGTGTGGAGGACCACATTTGACAAAAGATTGTCTCAGTATTGAATTAACAATGGAACAAAGAGAGAATATTTCATATATAAACCAAAGGCCTGGAAATAATTATCAGAATAATTATCAACCGCCAAGACCGATTTACAATCAAAACCAGAATTATAACTGAAATATTCCATACAACAACCAACAAGGTCCTAGTAATCAACAAGTATCCAATAATACTTACAATCAGCAAAGACCTAATTTTCAAAACAAACCACCACAACAAACCGATGATAAAAAGCCGAATTTAGAAGATATGATGACGAAGCTAGTTGAACCTCAAACGCAGTTTTTCACATCTCAAAAACAAACCAATGAACAAAATGCTCAAGCATTTAGAAATCAACAAGCTTCCATTCAAAATCTTGAACAAGAAGTAAGTAACCTAGCAAGGTTAATAGATGAAAGAAAACCGGGAAGTCTACCTAGTGATACAAATGCTAACCCCCGGAATGAAACAGCTAAAGCCATTACTACAAGAAGTGGTACAACACTTAAACCACCTGAAATACCTGTAACTTCTGATGAAGCTATTCCTACTCCACAAGAACCACAACCTGATCAAGATAAGGAAAAAGAACCGGTAGTTGAAAAGGTTAATGAAGATAACACAGTTAAGGCTAAACCTTATGTTAAACCATACCAACCACCACTTCCTTACCCGAGTAAAATGAAGAAAGAGAAACTTGAAGCCGAGCAATCTAAATTCTTGGATATGTTTAAACAGATAAATGTAAATCTTCCTTTCATTGATGTGATTTCAGGAATGCCTAGATATGCTAAATTCTTGAAAGATCTAATCTCAAATAGAAAGAAAATGGAAGAACTCTCGGCTGTTACTATGAATGCTAATTGTTCAGCAGTGCTGTTGAATAAGATACCAGAAAAATTATCTGATCCAGGAAGTTTCACAATTCCATGTTTTCTGGATAGTCTTAGTTCAATAGAAGCATTGGCAGACTTAGGTGCTAGTATAAATCTAATGCCGTATTCACTATACGCTAAACTAGACCTTGGAGAATTGAAACCAACCAGAATAAGCATACAACTAGCCGATAGATCAATAAAATATCCTAGAGGGATAATGGAGAACATGCTAGTTAAAGTTGGTACTTTAGTATTTCCAGTAGATTTTGTTGTTTTGGATATGGAAGAAGATTCTCAAGTTCCTCTCATATTAGGAAGACCATTCTTAAACACGGCTAAAGCAATGATAGACGTGTTCGGTAAGAAATTGACCCTAAGTATAGAGGATGAGAGTGTTACCTTTTCAGTTGATAGAGCAATGCAACAACCACAATCTGCAGATGATACATGTTATTATATTCAAACTATAGATGCACATGCAGAATTATTAGAAGAATTTCCAGAATTACAAGGAACAGGAGAATGTTCTTTAGGAGAAGGTAATGAACCAATTGATGAAGCTGAAATGTTAGCTACACTTATAGCTAATGGATATGAACCAACAACAGAAGAAATAAATATGCTGAAAGAAGAAGACAGATATCGATACAAATCATCGATAGAAGAACCTCCGAAATTAGAGTTAAAGCCACTTCCAAACCATTTGGAATACACTTATTTACATGGTGAATCTGAATTACCTGTAATAATATCGTCTTCTCTTACTGAAAATGAGAAATCACAACTCATTTCTGTGTTGAAAGCCCATAAACCAGCCATTGCATGGAAGATTCATGATATTAAAGGAATAAGTCCTTAGTATTGCACACATAAAATCCTTATGGAAGAAGGTCATAAAACGTATGTGCAACGCCAACAAAGACTAAATCCTAATATGCAAGATGTAGTTAAAAAAGAAATTATTAAACTGCTAGATGCAGGTCTAATTTATCCAATCTCTGATAGTCCATGGGTAAGCCCAGTTCAATGCGTGCCTAAGAAGGGTGGCATGACTGTCATTACAAATGAGAAAAATGAGCTTATTCCTACTAGAACTGTAACAGGATGGCGTGTATGTATTGATTATAGAAAATTAAATGACGCCACCAGAAAAGATCACTTTCCCTTACCTTTCATAGATCAAATGTTGGAAAGATTAGCCGGAAATAGTTACTATTGTTTTCTAGATGGATTTTCCGGATATTTTCAAATTCCAATAGCACCCGAAGATCAAGAGAAAACCACATTCACGTGCCCTTATGGTACTTTTGCTTACAAACGCATGCCATTTGGACTTTGCAACGCCCCTGCAACCTTTCAAAGGTGTATGATGGCAATTTTTCACGACATGATAGAAGAATGCATGGAAGTTTTCATGGATGACTTTTCAGTCTTCGGTGATACATTTGAATCATGTCTAGTTAATCTGGAACGAATGCTTATTAGATGCGAACAATCAAATCTAGTACTTAATTGGGAGAAATGCCATTTCATGGTTAAAGAAGGCATCGTTCTTGGTCATAAAATTTCAAAAGAAGGAATTAAAGTGGATAGAGCTAAAGTAGATGTAATTGCTAAACTTCCACATCCCACCAATGTTAGAGGAGTTAGGAGTTTTCTAGGGCATGCCGGTTTTTACCGACGTTTCATAAAAGATTTTTCTAAAATTGCCACTTCTATGAATAAACTCCTAGAAAAGGATGCTCCATTCATCTTTTCAGATGAGTGTATCAAATCTTTTAATATTCTTAAAGAGAAACTCACTAATGCGCCGATCATGATAACACCAAATTGGAATCTACCATTTGAACTAATGTGCGATGCAAGTGATTTTGCAATGGGAGCCGTTTTAGGACAAAGGATTGAAAAACGATTTCAACCTATATATTATGCTAGTAAGACGTTACAAGGAGCACAAACGAACTATACAACTACTGAAAAAGAACTCCTTGCTATTGTCTTTGCTTTTGACAAATTTCGATCATATCTCGTTCTAGCAAAAACGGTGGTCTATACCGACCATTCTGCTCTTAGATACCTATTTTCAAAACAAGATGCTAAACCAAGATTAATCTGTTGGATCTTACTCTTACAAGAGTTTGATATTGAAATCCGAGATAAAAGAGGAGCAGAAAATCTCGCCGCTGATCATCTTTCTCGTCTTGAAAATCCTGAATTAGAAGTTCTAAATGAATCGGCCATACAAGACAACTTTCCTGATGAATATCTATTGAAGATAGATTATAAAGAAATTCCATGGTTTGCAGACTATGCAAACTACTTAGTTTGTGGATTCCTTGAAAAAGGATTATCGTATCAAAGACGGAAGAAATTCTTCAGTGATATAAAACACTATTTTTGGGAAGATCCACATCTGTTTAAAAGTTGTCCCGATGAAATAATACGCCGATGTGTATTTGGAGATGAAGCTAGTAAAATATTAAACCATTGTCACACAGGACCAACAGGAGGGCATTATGGGCCTCAACTAACAGCAAGAAAAGTTTATGATGCTGGATTCTATTGGCCTACAATTTACAAAGACGCACACCTTCTTTGCAAATCCTGTGATGCTTGTCAAAGGGCCGGAAAAATAAGTCAACGTGATGAAATGCCACAAAATGTCATCCAAGTATGTGAAGTATTTGACATTTGGGGTATTGACTTTATGGGTCCATTTCCAAAATCTCATAATAATCTATATATACTCGTAGCCATTGATTATGTATCTAAATGGGCGGAAGCACAAGCTCTCCCAACTAACGATGCACGAGTTGTAGTCAATTTAAAACGTCTTTTTGCAAGGTTTGGAACACCGAAAGCTTTAATAAGTGATCGGGGAACTCATTTCTGTAATAATCAACTTGAGAAAGTTCTTAAAAGATATGGAGTAACTCATAAAATCTCCACCGTATATCATCCACAAACAAGTGGACAAGTTGAAAATACCAACCGAGCTTTAAAACATATTCTAGAGAAAACCGTAGGATCAAATCCGAAGGAATGGTCCATTAAATTGGAGGATGCACTCTGGGCTTTTAGAACAGCCTACAAAACTCCAATTGGAACCACACCTTTTAGACTTGTTTATGGAAAAGCATGTCATCTTCCAGTAGAAATTGAACACAAAGCATTTTGGGCTTTGAAGACATGTAATCTTGATATACATGAAGCTGGACGTCTACGATTAAGTCAACTAAACAAATTAGAAGAATTAAGACATGAAGCATACGAAAATTCGTTAATCTATAAAGAAAGAACGAAGAAATGGCATGATAAAAGAATCAGAAGTTCAAAAGAATTTAAAGAAGGAGACAGAGTTCTTCTTTTCAATTCACGATTCAAGCTATTTCCTGTAAAATTGAAATCAAGATGGTCTGGACCATTCATAGTTAAAAGAGTTTTCCCATACGGAACAGTAGAATTGATAAATTCAAATGGGATTGAATTTAAAGTTAATGGTCACAGAGTTAAACATTACATACATGGTCCGATGGAAGTCGACAACGAAGTTAATCACAATTTCGACACCACAGCTAACTAAGTGTGGGGAGAATCAAGGGGTTTATGTATTTCTGTTAGAGTTAGATTGTCTGTTTTCGTGTAGTTCTCGAAAATAGAACCCGAATGGTCTTTCCCTAACAGACCCTAAAGAACTAGTCTTCTCCCCCCATTCTGAATTTTTATTTTTTTAGGTTTTTACAAAATGAAGACTGCCTGTGAACTAAACCATGGTCTAATGCTACACGCTTTGATCACTAAACGTAATAATGACACACTTCCGAGTGAAATAGTATCAGTAATCAGAGAAAGAATGGACGGAGTTAGAAAAGAATCCAGATGCGAAGATAATAAGTTACAATTTGGTAAAGGAAAATCAAAATCCGCAACGAAAAGAAGAGCACGACACCTAGAAAGATGTCACAAATGCGGAAAATGGTCACATGGAGGTAAATGTTCAAATAATCAAACCTATTCAAACACCGAATTTGTTACTTTATGCAGAGACGGACCGTTCATATGTTTAGAAGAAAAAACACTGAATGCTCGAGGTTACGCCTATGTAGCTATGGAAAACCAATTAAACCGACTATCTTATGAATGGGATAGATCATATAACTAAGAATACTATCTCACAGGTAAGTCTGTACAGTTTTTATTTTTTATTTATTTTTATTTTTAAACCTTTTGATAATAAACGCTAATTTGTTCGCTATAAAGTATTGAATTGGTATTGAATAAAATTAGGTTTGGCGACCGAAATTATTGATATCATTCAAAAATTTATTACATCACTGCGAAATTTAACGTTTATTCTTAAGGTATAAATATCTTTAATCAATCAACCCAAAATATTTCAAAAATTCGTCATGAGTTAAATTAGGTCTTGGAACCGAAATTACTTTACCGAAAAGAGGGGCGTATATTTTTGATAATATTTGATTGATTAAAGTGGGATAAAAAGCCAAAAAGATTTTTAATTTTATTTTTACCATGTTTTTAAAATTAATATATAAATCTTAAATTAATATTGTAAACTTTGTAAAAACAATATATTTAAAATTGTAAATATTTGAAAAATTAATATAAGTTTGGTGTGAATTTATAATATGAATTTTTAAATTAAGTTTGGTGTGAATTTTTAATTATTAAAATATGAATTTTTAATTTTATGCATTTTAAATTGTAAGTTTGGTGTGAATTTATAATATGAATTTTTAAAATTAAGTTTGGTGTGAATTTTTAGTTTTTAAATATGAATTTTTAATTTTATGCATTTCAAATTTTAAGTTTGGTGTGAATTTTTAATATTAATTTTGAATTTTATATTTAAATTGTGTGAATTTAAAAACAAAAATTTACTTTATCTCATTAAGTTAAAAATATGATTTTTAAAATTCATCGTAAGTTGAAGACTAGATCTTTGAACCGAAATTGCTTTACCCAAGGGAGGGACGAGAACTTTTACTATCATTATTTTTAATCTTATTGAATTAAAGTATGCCAAAAACATTAAAAAAACTCAAAAATCTTAGCTTTTAAAACAATCGCTACAAAAAGACAAATTTTAAAATTTTGTCGAAGGACGGACTAGGACATCAATCCGAAACGACCTCGTCCTAAATAACAAGGGAAACAAAATTTTAAAAATTAATTACTTAATTGTTTTATAAGTTAAAGATTATATATAAAAAAAATAAAAAAAAATAAAAAATATATATATATACCAAACTCCGCGACTCGCGGAGTTTGGAGGTTTAATCTCCGCGACTCGCGGGAAGATCGAATTACAGAAAAAAAATATAAGAGCTGTAACAGCTCAGTTGCACACCTCAAACAAGAAAACTGCGAAAATAACCCTCGAAAATACCCGAAAAATACACCCCAAAATCACAATTTTTAACCGTTAATCATCAAATCTTTTACTAAAATCATGTTGAGAAGGATGCTATCGAGGAATTACTCAAGAAAAACGGTAAATTTCTACACCTAAACACCATTTAATCCGAAAATTAGTGTTCTTGAGCAATTTTTTCCCCAATTTGATTTTGATGCTTTTTAGTGTAATTATGCTTAAATTGTTTATGTATTATGCTTGTATAACCTAGATTGATGCTATTTAACATGATTAGAAGCCTTAAACTTCAAATTTTGAGTAATCTATGGTTTGTGTTCTTGAGCAAATTTGGGGCTTTTTGATATAAACAGGTTATGGCCGATTTTTGTCATGAATTGTTGCTAAATTAAGTAGTGTAACATGTTTAGGTAGTTAAATGATCCAAACTTTGAGCCTAAACATGATTTTGAGAATTAAAGTGGACTTTTTCAAGTCTAAAATTCATGAACTTGATTTTTGAGAGATAATGTCATTTGAAACTTGTTTAATTGCTAGTAATGATTATTTTGACATGTTATTTGAGTTGAATGCTTATGAACTTGGCGAACATTTTCGTATATGCTTATTTGAAAAAGTGTAGATTTGATGAAAATATGAAAATGAGCTTAAGTTTGATATAAATTGATCATGTCATTGTAATTATTTTGATTGATGATTTTGCTGACACTAATGCATATTTGGATGCACAAAAATTGTGTTTGATGTGTTTTGCAGACTGAAAGGGGTGAATCTTCATCCCAAGCTCGCAATGCTCCTGCTGAGAATGCGGAACAACAGGAGGTGGATAACTACTACAAGCAGGATATACCTCATCCAGTCATGACATTTTCTGATATGCACTTGGAAGATTTGAATCCGAACCTGAGATTTGACAGACTTTGGATAGATTATCCAAAGTATCAAAGTGGGTTGCATACGCTTCATTCTAAAGTTGTTGAGGTACCTAGGGTCATAGAATGGGGACCCTTAGAAGCTGTAGAATTGGCTGGGCCAATTAGAGAATTACTTGTACAGAGGTATGGTAATTCTACTTTTAATGACTGGGTACGTTTATTCACCATGCGTAGACCTGTATATAAAGTATGGTGTGAAGAATTGTTGTGTAGTATAGAATTAAATGATCGGGTAGCTAGTTTAACCGATCGATCTTTTATTAGATTTTTGTTAGGAGGTTCGATGCGCCACATGTCTTTACTAGACATGGCTCAGGCTTTACGTATATATACGCCTGAGGAGTTAGCATCTGCTGATTGTAGAGGGTTGATACTAAACGGTAGAAAGATAGATGAAAATTTTGATACACACGGTGTATGGAGTCAAATGACAAGCCATCACCGATTCAAAGGGGGAAATTACTCTTATTTGGATATAGATAGAGCCGAATTAAGAGTGATTCATAGGTTTTTAGCTAATTTGATTACACAAAGAGGTAAGAACAAGGAAAAGGTAAATGAACAGGATTTGTTTTACCATATGTGTATTCGAGACCCACAAAGCGCTGTAAGTATACCTTATTGTGTGGGTTATTATTTATCAGCTATGGTTAGGGGGATGAGACCGCATAGCATAATAGGAGGTGGTATTTTTATTACTTTGATTGCTGAATATCTCGGTGTGGATATAAGTCGGGGGGGATTATTAGTCGAAGAACCAGAACCCCGCGATACTATAGGTTTAAATGTATACCATGGTGCAAAAGTTTTGAAGAGGCGAAATAACGCCGCAGTACAATACCATGGTAGACATCCACAGGTTGAGAGAAACCAACAGCAAGGTAATGTAGGAGGGGGAAATGAAATGCAAGAAATGCAAAGGTTTATAGCTTCACAGGAATACAAAAATGCTAGACAGAGAGCATTTGAAGATTGGCAAGTTCATCAAAACCAAATCATAGCTCATTGCCAACATATAGGTAGAAACTATATTCCTACACTGAAACCCATATTCCCTCCCTGGTCTATAGAGATGCAACCACCGTATCCTACGTATAACCCTGCCGAAGCATTTTATAGCACCTATGGTTATGCTTGGAACCCCTATTGGTACCAGTATCATCCCTAGTCTACTTAGTTTTATTTATTTTGTAATTTGTAATATTGATACGTTTAATACTTATGTTAATATTGTAATATTTTTTATAATTTTCTAACTTTTATTCTTAGATTTTAATAATTTTTGAATGTGGGGTAATATACCAAACTTCAAAAATATGTATATATGTTTGCAGATTATCTTATGTACACAACAGGGTAAAACAACGCATTTTCAAAGACTGGCATTAAGTTCAGCAAAAGCAACTAATTTTGACGACAAGATGCAAAATATATGTGAAATAACAACAAGACGGAATGAACAAATGATGTGCACCATTTATCATTCAGCAAACAAACGCCAATATATTTGGAAACTTTGGTAAAATTTAATCATTTTCACACAAATCACCCTCAATAATTTAAATTGTTACTGATTTCTTGCAAATGAGGGCATTGCAAGATCTTAAGTGTGGGAAGGGGTTAAATTCTTTCGGATTTTAAAATTTTTTACTTTATACACTTGGTTACCATTAAAAATACTAGTAAAGCAGTAGTTGTATTAGAATCTAGTGCTCTCTGATAATAAAGAACAGCCCTAGTCTTATATACTGACTACCCAATTCTAGTAAAATTTTTAAAAATTTTCAATTAAATGAACTCAAAATCATGTTTATACATATTTATGAACAATAAAACTAGGTTTTAACACCGAAATTATTGTTACCTCAGAAAGGACATAAATTGAGAAACAAACCAAAATGTTAAAATTCATTTAAAATGGAATAGAGGACGATAAAAAGGAAAATAAAAGCCAAGTATGGGAAAATTTACCATGTTATCTTAAACATATGTCACATATATCTGTAACAAATAACTGAAAATACTTTTGCTTTGGACTAAACTAAACTGTTTTACCCGATGAAAGAAAAGAAGAGATGGATCTACACGATGAATCAATTCCATCATTAAAAGGAAGTAAAGTCTTCCGAAAAAGACACGTGCTTCTTGATTTAGGTTAAGAAGTTGTCGTCCAGACCAGCTGTAGGTTGACGAAAAATCTAGAAAAGTCATCACTAAAATCAGCAGGAAATCCACGGACCTCAGCATTAAACAGGGTCGCCAAGTGGTCAGATTTATCCTAACCATGAGAAGGATTTATCTCGTAAAATGGGGGGCACCATGCAAATTAGCTGGATAAGACTAATGAATCAGATCCCCAGAAAGGATAATCTCCTTAAAGATTAAAAATCAGCTTTTAAGACTGATATTACTCAATCCTTGAGATTGACCTTAAAGATTGAGAATTACAAACTCATGGAATTCAATGATATCTAAACTCGAGCTTGAACGAGAAAATATTTTGATCAAAATTACAAACCGATTTGTTTTCTGAAAACCCTATTTTCAATGCGTTCATTACCATTGAACGTAAAATCCTAGGAATTCACCTGGAATTCATTAGGTCACCTGAACTAAATCGGGTGTCAACCGTAAGAACGGTGGTTGCATAGTGGTCAAAGACAGGACCTTGTGCCAGACCGAAAAATCATAAGGGTGAGCTTTACTATTGCTCCTACCAAGGATAGTAATTGCGTCCGACACGTTATAGACCATAATTAAAAGCATGTCAGGGGACATTGCCTTAACAGTTGCTTGTTCAACGCTTTCCTTGACAACCGGACGGTAGTTTACCGAAAGGTAATATACGGGACAAGTAAACTGGCCGTGTTGCTTTCCAAATACAAGGTTAGCAAGTGGGTGACACAAAACCATAAGTTTTGAGCTAAAATTTTCAAATCTGAAACCCACCAAAACCACAAAAATATTTTGCAAACACCGGTGAAGGGTTATTCCGGAAAACTTATCTAGGGTAAAAACTAGATTTAATTTTCAAAAAGATCAAATGTTTTCATAAAGATCCAATTTCCTTAATGGATCTAAATTTTTATAGTCATGTGGGACTGTAAACCATATCGTTACTACCATTATTTATACCACCGTATAGAAATCACTGATGTACAAAGTGTGAAGAATAAAGAAGTGATTCTAGTATTTCAAGACGATATTGCTTGATGACAAGCAATGCTCAAGTGTGGGAATATTTGATAATGCTAAAAATGAACATATATTTCATAGCATTATTCCTCAAGAAAGACAAGCTTTTAGTTGCAATTGTTCTATTTACAAGTGATATTCGTTTAAATAATAAAAGGTGAAGACAAAAGACAGATTCGACGAATTGAAGACGCAAACGACCAAAAAGCTCAAAAGTACAAAATACAATCAAAGAGGTTCCAATTATTGATAAGAAACGTCTCGAAATTACAAGAGTACAAGATTCAAAACGCAAAGTACAAGATATTAAATTGTACGCAAGGACGTTCGAAAATCCGGAACCGGGACATGAGTCAACTCTCAACGCTCGACGCAACGGACTAAAAATTACAAGTCAACTATGCACATAAATATAATATAATATTTAAATAATTCTTATAATTATTTAATATATTATATTTATTTATAAAACCGTCGGTAAACAAAGAGCCAAACTTGTGTGAGCTGTAAAAGCAAACTCCGCGACTCGCGAAGTTTGAAGGCCAAAAGGGCCGCGAGTCGCGGAGACCCAAACTCTGAAACTCCCTATAAAGCAAACCGAATTCTGATCATTTTTATCATCTTTTTTTCCTTCTTCTCTCAATATATACGTAATATATATTTATAATTTATATTTTAATTTTAATTTTAATTTTTAATCCTAATAATAAGGGTATGTTAGCGAATGTTGTAAGGGTGTAAGTCGAAATTCTGTCCGTGTAACGCTACGCTATTTTTAATCATTGTAAGTTATGTTCAACCTTTTTATATTAATGTCTCGTAGCTAAGTTATTATTATGCTTATTTAATCCGAAGTAATCATGATGTTGGGCTAATTACTAAAATTGGGTAATTGGGCTTTGTACCATAATTGAGGTTTGGATAAAAGAACGACACTTGTGGAAATTAGACTATGGGCTATTAATGGGTTTTATATTAACTAAACAATACCTTGTTAATTTAATATACAAACTTATAATTCGACGTATCTATATATAACCACATACGCTTGACTGGGTACGGTGGGCGGGATATCTATAAATACCAATAATTATTCATTTTACCGGATACGGAACTGGATTAAAAGTTAATAGACTTGTTGAAACAGGGGTGAATTACATTCAAGGGTAATTGGTGTAATTGTTAACAAAGTAGTAAAACCTTGGTTTACACGCAGTCGATAACCTGGTGTATTCATTAAACAAAGTATTAAAACCTTGTTACAATTCGAATCCCCAATTAGTTGGAATATTTGACTTCGGGAATAAGAATAATTTGACGAAGGCTTTCGCTCTTTATATTTATGACTGATGGACTATTATGGACAAATCCGTATGGACATATTAAATAATCCAGGACAAAGGACAATTAACCCATGGGCTTAAAAATTAAAATCAACACGTCAAACATCATGATTACGGAAGTTTAAATAAGCATAATTCTTTTATTTCATATTTTATTTCCTTTATTTTATATTTAATTGCACTTCTAATTATCGCATTTTTTATTGTTATTGTATTTAATTGCACTTTTAATTATTGTACTTTTTAATTATCGCAAGTTTATTTTATCGCACTTTTATTATTCGCAATTTCATTATCGTTATTTACTTTACGCTTTAATTTAAGTCTTGTATTTATTTTTAATATTTTACATTTGGTTTTAACTGCGACTAAAGTTTTAAAATCGACAAACCGGTCATTAAATGGAAAAAAAAAACCCCCTTTATAATAATAATATTACTTATATATATATTTGTATTTTTATAAAAGTAAACTAATATAGCGTTAAGCTTTGTTTATAAAGATTCCCTGTGGAACGAACCGGACTTACTAAAAACTACACTACTGTACGATTAGGTACACTGCCTATAAGTGTTGTAGCAAAGTTTAAGTATATCCATTCTATAAATAAATAAATATCTTGTGTAAAAATGTATCGTATTTAATAGTTTTTCCTGTAAAAATATAAGCTATTTTGTATACCCCGCTGCAAACATCATTTATTGTGTTTGTATGTTTGGTTGCTACAAGTATATCACAAGTTAACAACAAGCAAAATGACAATTTAATTGGTTAAATTAGACGTTATTAACAACATGCAAAACGACAATTTAAATGGTTAAATTGAAATGGCAAAAGGACATTAATAAACGGTTATTAAGAACATGAAAAGGATTACATATATAAAATGGTTTATATCAAGTAATTGGCTTAATTACAAGACATGAAAATGGTTTTTCATAAGTACCATACACTAAATGCATGTTGGTGTATGGCATAAAAGTTTTCTTAAACTAAAAATAATGAAAACTTAAAATCCCTTATTAACAAGGAAAACAAGTTAAACGCCATCCTTTTGTGTGACACTTAAAAATAATTAGGGAACTCATAATGGGATAAAGGTCACCTAACCGTTATGAGCAAACTAATATGATTAAGGTGAATTTCGCACACTTGTGGTATAAAGGTCACCTAACCACTTGTATGTTAAATTTACAAGTTTACGCAAGTAGGACGACTTGATTTGGGAATCATGAACTTAGGGTCACCGAAGCATGAGGAACAAATAGGCGTTGATGGGATAAATATGCCATGCAAAAGGATTGCATGATCTCATAACTTAGAAGTTGCAAAAGGATTGCAATTGTCATATAATGACTACTAGCTAAATCAAATGACGGGATAAAGGTCACCTAACCGAAATTTGGTTTACCGTTGGATTTTAAAATTTAATAAATATCAATTGGATTTAAAGGGTATTGATTGTTAAATTAAAATTGATACTTAAACAGCTTTGTTAAATTTTGTAGATGGCCGCCAATAACAACAACATTCCAAACGCACCAATCAACTTTAACAACCTATCGTTGAGGTCAATCCTCGAAAAGGAAAAATTCAACCATACGAACTTCATGGATTCGTTTCGCAATCTAAGAATTGTCCTCAAACTAGAGGATAGGGCGTATGTGTTGGAAGACCCCATTCCCGATCAACCGGACGAGGATGATACGGAAGGCATGGCTTATTGGGAGAAATATTGCACCGATTCGGTGCACGTTTCTTGCCTCATGCTTGAGACTATGATACCAGAACTCCAAAAGGATTTCGAGCATCATAGTGCATATGACATGATCACGCAATTGAAGGAGATGTTCCTTCAACAAGCTCGTGTCGAGCGCTTCGAACCGGTTCGAACGCTTCATGCATGTCGGATGGACGACTCCCAATCCGTTTCATCTTATGTCCTTAAGATGAAAAGCCTAATTGATCGAGCGAACCGTCTAAACTGCAAGGTGTCTAATGAATTAGTCATGGACCTTATCCTTAATTCTTTGTCAAAGAGGTTTGACACATTTGTAATGAATTACAACATGAATGGATGGGATAAGAGCATTGGCGAATTACATGCCATGCTTAAGACGGCCGAAGCGAGCATGGGTAAAAGGGCTTCACCCATGTTTATGATCAATGAAGGCGGGTCCAAAAACAATAACACTTCTAAGCCAAAGGTGGCTAAGAGGAAAGGACCCGCCTACCAAAGCAAGGGCAAGGGAAAGGGGAAGATGGTTACCCCAACCAACAATAACAAGAAACAAAAGGTTGCCGGTAAAGCTAACCCCAAGGAAGATCCGTGCTTTGGTTGCGGTGAAATGGGTCACTGAAAACGCAACTGTCCGGTCTACCTAAAGGAGTTGAAAGAAAAGAGGGATGCAGGGCAAACCTCAGGTAATGTATATATGGTATACATTGAGCTTAGTATTACTTCTTCTAATACATGGGTATTAGACACAGGATGTGGAACTCAAATTTGCAATTCTATGCAGGGGTTCAAAAGAAGTAGACAAGAAGCGGGAACATCAAGTCTCTTCATGGGAAATGGAGCTAAGGTGCAAGTAGTAGCTCAAGGAGACTTTATTTTGAAGCTTCCAAGTGGTTTGGAGCTCATTTTGAAAAATGTTTTGTATGCACCCGATTTATCTCGAAACATTATTTCTGTATCCCGTTTGAAACAGTGTGGTTTTAATCTTAATTTCATTAATGATGATATCCATGTTTCTTTAGATAATGTGTTCTATTTCAAGGCTTCGCCTTTGAATGGTATTTATGAATTGGTTCATGATGACACATCATACAATAGCTCAATATACCATGCAAACACAAAGAAACTCAAAAGGGATTTGAGTGATTCCTACTTATGGCATTGTCGCCTTGGTCACATAAACAAGAATCGAATGCATACACTTCAAAAGAATGGACTTTTGAAATCAAATGAACTAGACTTGTTTGATGTATGTGAATCTTGTTTACAAGGCAAAATGACTAAAGCACCTTTCAAAGGGACCTATGAAAGGGCTAAAGACTTATTGGGATTAATACATTCGGATGTATGTGGACCCTTTAAGCCCATAACTAGGAATGGTGAAAGATACTTCGTTACTTTCATTGATGACTTTAGTCGTTTCGGATATGTCTACTTATTAAGACACAAGGACGAAACTTTTGAAGCATTCAAGGTATATCAAAACGAAGTATAAAATCAACTCAATAAGACAATCAAGGTACTTCGTACCGATAGAGGAGGTGAATACCTGAGCGATGCTTTCCTGGATCATCTTAGAAGTTGTGGGATTATCTCGCAACTTACTCCACCTGGAACACCCCAACTAAATGGGGTTTCCGAAAGGAGGAACCGAACCCTAATGGATATGGTTCGATCTATGATGGCAAGAAGCTCGTTACCTCTATCATTTTGGGGTTATTGTCTATGCTCCGCGGCTTGTATTTTAATTATGGCCCCAACCAAGAAAGTGGAACGAACTCCTCATGAGATGTGGTTTGAAAAACCTCCATCTCTATCATACTTAAAGGTATGGGGATGTGAAGCTTATCCTAAGCGTTACGTCCCTAATAAGTTGAATGCTCGATCCACGAAGTGTATCTTCATAGGATATCCCAAGGATGATATGGGATACTATTTCTATGATCCAACCGAGCAAAATGTATTTGTTGCTCGAAAGGCTGAATTCCTTGAAACTAAGTTCCTAATGGAAGGAAATAGTGAGAGAAAGATAGATCTTGAAGAGGTTCAAAATTAAGTAGATAATACAAAATTGGTTGACACTAGCACTCAACATGAAAATGTTGAGAGTGATCAAATGGATGATCAAAATACACAAGACGTTCGCATATCTGGTAGGATTAGTAATCCTTCTGAGAGATATGAGTTTCTCATGGATGGTTGCTATGTGGTTGATTTGGATGAACCAACAAACTACCAAGATGCTTTATCAAGGATTGATAAGGATAAATGGCAGAAAGCCATGAACGCTGAGATGCAATCCATGTATGACAACCAAGTTTGGGAACTTGTTGCACAACCTACTGGCTCAAGGCTAGTTGATTGTAAATGGCTTTTCAAAATGAAAACCGACATACATGGAAACTTGGATACATATAAAGCTAGACTTGTAGCAAAAGGTTTCACTCAAACTCAAGGGGTTGACTATGATGAAACTTTTTCGCCTGTGGCAATGCTAAAGTCTATTAGGATATTACTTGCCATTGCTGCTCATTATGATTATGAAATATGGCAAATGGATGTCAAGACCGCTTTCCTAAATGGACATCTTGAGGAAGATGTCTATATGGTTCAGCCTGAAGGTTTTGTTGATCCGAAATATCCTAAAAAGGTATGCAAGTTAAAGAAGTCAATCTACGGATTGAAACAAGCATCTAGAATGTGGAATCATCGTTTTAATGAGGAGGCTAAGAAATTCGGCTTCATTAAAAATGGTGATGAAGCTTGTGTATACAAGAAAGCTAGTGGGAGCACAATCATGTTCCTTGTACTATGTGTGGATGATATATTGTTATTTGGAAATGATATTCCGGCAATGCAAGGTGTTAAAACTTGGCTAAGTAAATGCTTCTCCATTAAGGATCTTGGAGAAGCACAATACGTTTTGGGAATTGGGATCTACAGGGATAGATCCAAGAAACTGATAGGTTTGAATCAAAGTGCATACATTGAAAAGATCTTGAAAAGTTTCAAGATGGACAACTCTAAGAAAGGTTTGGTACCTATTCAAAGAGGAACGCTTCTCAGTTCATCACAGTGTTCTACCACGAAAGATGAACAAGAGAGAATGAAGAAAGTCCCGTACGCATCTGCTATTGGGTCAATCATGTATGCAATGATATGCACTAGACCGGATGTGTCATGAGCTCTTAGCTTGACAAGTAGATACCAGAATAACCCAGGAAACTGTCATTGGATTGCGGTTAAAAGTATATTGAAATACCTTGGGAGGACTAAGGATATGTTTCTTATATACGGGTCTGGTGAGGAGGAACTCGCAGTAAAGGGTTACGTGGACGCAAGTTTCCAAACTGATCGAGATGATTCTCGATCACAATCCGGTTATGTCTTCACGTTAAATGGGGGTGCGGTCTCTTGGAAGAGTTCAAAACAGGATGTTGTTGCATTATCCACTACAGAGTCGGAGTACATTGCCGCCTCATTGGCAGCTCAGGAAGCTGCATGGATGAAGAAATTCATCGACGACTTAGGAGTAGTCCCTTCCATTCAGGACCCTCTTGAGATCTTTTGTGACAACGAGGGTGCGATTGCTCAAATCAAGGAACCTCGTGCTCACCAAAAGACCTGTCACATTGAGCGGAGATTCAACTACATAATGGATGAAGTTGAAAAGGAAAAGATATGTATTCGCAAAGTTCACACAGATCTTAATATAGCGGATCCACTCACGAAGCTCTTACATGGTGCAAAACATCAAGAGCATGTTAGTTCATTAGGGCTTCGATATTCTAGTGATTGGTTGTGATCTGTTTTATGTATTGTATCGGAACGAAGTGGTTCAAACTCATTATTATAATTATGGTGTTAATTTATTAATCTTGAGTCATGTTCCTATTTTGCATATTTTATCTATGAATAAGTAATTATTCTAAATTCCGTAGTCGATCACATTTGTGGGAACAAGTGTGAGGTTTAGACTATTATGAACTTGGATTGGTATACATTCATAGGCTGAATGTGGGGCAAGGTTGCTACCAAGGTTCATAGATATTTGTAGGAAACAAATATTGGAAGACCCGCTCTCAAGTCTTACTAAATGGAGCCTTTGTGGTTGATCACATGTAATCTTGAGTAAAGGAGAATGTCATTGTATCCTCTGACCTGAGATACATATTGGGTTCAAATATTCACTAAGTGTTGTGCCTTGATTCTTTCCTTCGCTATTCTGAAATATGGTAGTTCACAAGGAAGAGCTCAGGTAAGATACAAAGCATATATCTAGGACGTATGTAGTCAAGATGGAATTTGTCCCTCTTATTCGTTGAGAGTCAGATGTCTAAGGCCTGATAAAGTTAAATCTATAAGAGAGTGATCACTCTGTGTCTCTTGGATTTAACATGACATCTAGGATGAAAGGATATAATGAAAAGATTCACCTGTTCATATTCGAGATGGGAACTCGAAAGGGATGATGTTATTGAATGGCACAAAGTCATAACATGTTGGGGGTGATGGACGGTCGTTAGGTGGTATCCATCACTTGCATTAATTTCTTATGTTTCTCGTGCAAGTGGGAGATTGAAGGTATTTCGTATGCCCGAGAGACATATTAAATTAACGCGGCTAATATGTTATGATCCAAGTCGGGTCATACCCAATAACAAGCTTACCAACACTTTATATGTATTTAATCTTAACGATTGGATCATTAAGTAAATACGCGACACTTGAACTTTAGAAAATCGGTTTTCTAAAATATTATCACTTGAGATAAATTATTTAGATAATTTATATATAATTGTTTATATGTTTAAATGATTATATTGTGTTATATTTTATAGAAGGTTTATAAACTGTGAAAGTAACATAACAAATACATGGTTTATATATTTATAACAAGTTTATATATAAGTTATAACATTGTTATAAAAATATATAGTGGGCAGATTTTGAGACTCCAAGACACTCCCATGCTTGGTGTTTTGTTACTTTTAAGACTACATAAGTCCTTATGTGCATGGGTAACTCTTGAACCAAAGATTGACTCATTCCCTCAAGTGAAACTAGGCATTCAAAGCTTAAAAAAACTGCAAAAACATTCTGCTGCTGTGCTGTCTTGGCCGTGGGCTGTTTAGGAGCAAAAGAAGGGTCTTAATTTGTTTTTGCAAGCTTATTTCAAGTGTCACATAAATCCTAACCAAAAGCAAGGGTGTTGGGTTAATAGCTTGGGGTATTTCTCCTTGAGGTTTCATCATTTTGAAGCTCCATTTTTCTTCATCTTCATCATCATCTTGCTCATTTGTAAACAACCCTCAACTTGCTTGAGGAGGTATGAATCTTCTCTTCTTGTCCTTATATGTAAGCATATGTTTCAAGACTTGATAACAATATGGAATTCATTTAAAATAGTTTAACATATAAACTTGTTTTATAACCCTTCATGCTTCCGCTTTCTTTAATTATCATAAAAATGGCTTTGTGATCATGTTGACATTAAAACTTGTTGTTATGTTGAATTCCATCAGCAGCATCATCATTGCCTCAGGGCTCTTTAGTTGTTCCTCAAATAGAGTGTCTCTGGCCTTATCAGCCTCAAGTTCACTAACAGTCTTTGGCCGTTCAGTAACAGAAAGGGAATCCAAATTAGCCTTCTTGAACACTTTAAAGACCTGCATTTCTTCTTCTGCAAAAGATAAACAAATTGAATACAGAGCATATAAGAAAGCATTTCACAAAGACATAATATTAGCATAACATATTTATCAAATGCCTACCACAGCCTTTCCAGTGCAGCACTGGTACAAATCCAGCACGCCAGTTATCACTCATCCCACAACGGACTAAAATGGCTTCATTATCAGCATATGAACGTTGTGGAAGTTCCAATGATTTCCACTCTTCAACAGTTGTTCTTTCATCAGCAGATAAAAAAAATTGACTTACTCACCCCTATTTTTGTTGTTCTCCATTTTCGAACACTGGCCCAAGCATCATTGATAACCCTTTCATTAACAAAAAAGTAGGGTTCTTTCCACCTTTTTAAAGAGGTTTCTTTTGTTCCAGTAAAAGATTTATTCGCTTTACAGTCAAATGAGTACCAGCATTTACCCACCAATCGAGTTCTAAACAACTCGTGAAAAACATTTATGTTTGGGATTTCACCAACGGCGTTACAGTATAATTCAAACAGCACAATTTTTTGCATCTCAAGTGGGTGAATTTGGCTAAGACCAACAATCCCATAATGAGACAGAAGTTTTTGAAGAAAAATGGAGGGAGGAATACGGAGGTTACCTATTGTAAGTTGAAGCTTATATAGCGTAATCATCTTCGGAGGAGGTTTATTTGCCCTATCATTAGAAGAAGGAACCATTGGGTTCAGCAATATAAGATTCCTATGATCTACACATAGTCTATCTATTTCAGATTCGGTGATACTTGATGGAATAGTACTCACATCACGATTATCTCTTTGGGAAGAAGTGCTGCTGGATTCGGCCATGGTAGTATACAAAGTAAAAGAAATACAAGCAGAAGAAAAAGATGAATGGTAACTGACCTTAAGCTTATCAAATCGCTACCAATAATTGCAGATGTCTTCAAAACAGATGATCGGTTTTCGAAAGAGGAAAAAAGAAGGGGGAACGGCTTATTTGTAATCAAACTGATCAATAATAAAGGGATGAGATTGAGACACGTGTATTGGTCAGATCAATAGACAATAAAATTTAAATTAAAAAAAAAAAGGATTTTGGGGGCAAATTCATAATTGGTAATGTGACGTCAACGCAGAGAAACAGACGGCTACAGCAGTTTTGTGTCTTCGAGGAAAAAGGCATCTTTCATTTTTTAAGTTTAATGACTTTATTTTTTACAAATATAAAGACATTAAACTGGGGGGACTTAATGGTGCATCATAGGGAATACACGCATAAAAACACCATTTTTTTACAGAAAAAATGGATCAAGCAACACAAAACATAACAAAATTTGGCAGTTTTCAGTGTTTGCCGTCCAGCGTTCGGCAGGCCGCCCAGCGTCAAGCGTAAGCCCTGCAGGCAGCTTTTATGCTTAAGCCCTTTAACTCAGCGCGTGAACGGCACACAGCCACGTCAGCACACGCCACCGACTTTCCGGATACTTCGCATAACAGAATTAATCAGCGATTGACACGTGTATCCCGAGAATTTCGGACATTCTACGCCTATAAATAGACCCCCCTGGGTCACCACATTTCACATCATCATCATTCTGATCTGAACTTCAGACAGAGAGAAGTACACTTTCTCTCTCACACAGTTCTTTCTCACTCTAAAAGCACATTAGCCGCTTAGCAGCAATACGCTAGACGGATCAATTACAGATCCACATATTGATTGAGGCCACCCCACAGATCTCACATCTGTGTTCCGGGTCTGCAGAGATTATTTCTCGAGGGCAAACAACAATCAACAGTATACGTCACACGCTAAGCAGCTATTGTTCTGTACTGGTACCTTACGGCCGCTACACGGAAAATCGTACCAACAGTATTTAACCAATGAGGGTTGCTATATGATGTCCTTTGTTACTCTAATATACGGAGTAATATAGTTGCCAACTGAAACTGCACACAAGATGATTCTGTAAGGCATTGGCTAACATAACAATGACTTGGGATGTTTGAACGGGCTGATTTACACATCTCTAGTAATCGCTACGAAATTAACATCTAGGTGAACTTTGATATCTTATTACCGCCACTTATTCCCTTATCTTTTGACACTCCACTGTTTGATCCCTCATTAACAAGGAATTAAAGTGGGGACATGGTCAGTTCCAATATGTATCACCTATACCAACTCCATACAGTATTCTCAACATTAATGCCTGAAGAGGAACCATCCATAGTTTTTTCAAAAATAACCGTCTATACCCGATTGATCCGACCTTAACCAACAAAGGATTTATGTTATCCAAAACCTTGCCAGCCTCCAAGCTATTCTCATGCTGGCCAGTCCTCACATCACCATTCAAATTAGATCACATATCAAGATTACTATGTACTTATTAAGATTGTGATTTCCATAACACGTATTTACATAAGTATCATCAGTTAACACATATATATTGGTCAACGTCTACATAGACATGAATCATTAGTTTAAAAGTTCTGAAAAGGTCGCCCAAACAAGAAATATGATTCATGTCAAAACGAAAGACATGCAAATACAAACAGTTCACAAAACTTTGTAACTAATTCCATATTCACCCAGTTAGCCAAAAAAGTGTGTGTTGACTTTTCAAAATCAGAATGTCACACTTTTCATAATCCAGCTTAACAAAATACTCCGATGTTAAACAATTCCTCATTTGTAGCTAATATCTTGAATACAATCATGATCCAACTATCAAGAGAATTGATATCAAAATACATCAATTACTTAGAATTAACATCAATACTACGTCAATACGCTTAATCATACCCATACACAATCTAATAATGATACTAGTAGAGCATTTCATCAAACACCTACATAGAAAAAGACAGCCACTAGAATCAGGTTATACCTTTATTCGTGCATTAATTAATGACATGTAGTACACATCATGTTAATTATATATGTTCTGCATTTAGAACAATTCCAAACTTAATTTTACAAGAAGGTTTTATATAGAAGAATCAACCAAACTGCCTTACATTGTCAGCAAGCATGTATCCAGATGTATATATTCAAAGTGAAACAACCTAAAAAAGAAAGTATTTAATTTACAAGAGATACTAACAGTAGGTAAAGTTTTAAATGTAATAAGGGTGTAAAAGTACAAAGAGGATCTTTCATGACGTCCTTTGTTACTCTAATATTTTAATTCTATTTTAAACTGCACAAAAGATGATTCTGTAAAGCATATGCTAACATAACAACCGACTTGGGATGTTTGAAAGAATGGTTATAATAATAATCTTAGATTATCTGGCAACCCCCCTTAGACCATGAAACCTAACATATTTGTATTTGTACTACCTCTCGCAACAACGCTTATATGCTCTAATGATCTGTTACTTTACAACAATAATGCAACACTCTTACTAGTTAATAGAGGTGTTCAAAACAACTAACTAAATATGACCCTACAAATCAATTACCTAATTCTCCCTTCAACACCATAAAGGCAACTAAAAAAACACAATCTAATCTAAATTACACATATAAAACATGCTGTATGTTATAGTCAGTAGTAACAATCACTAACCCATGCTCTGTATTATCAAAAATGGCTACAAAAATATATCTGAATCAGAGAACAACAACTAAAAAATCAGCAAACAAATTAATAGAGGCAAAAAGAAAGAAGATACCTAATTTCGTATAATCAACGATCAAAAAAAAAAAAAAAACATACCTAATTTATCATTTATACCATCTTCCTTTTTTTTTCACTGCACGAGACCCCGAGACAAATTAAGATTACTAAAGTTAGAAAGTAACTCATATAGATATATAAATCCTCTAAAAATAGATAGATAAAGCAAATATACAGATGATGATGACATGCGTAGTCGGTTGATTTATCCGAAGAAATTGGCAGCAGTAGTACTTACTATCTTAGATTCAATATCGACGAACAAGTGATATGAATCCCTCTTACCATCCAAATAAAGATCCTTAAAAGTAACAGAGCCTGGCACGCGATACAAATTTCCAAATTGTTTTAACTTCAAGCATTCAATTTCGATATATTTGAATTCAGGATAACACTCATAATGTGCTAATATTATTTTCTCTGCATATTACAACCACATTCACAATTTATATAATAAATGTACATATGAATATATGCAACTGATATAATTATATAAACAGGTTATGATACTAAATTATTAACGACTAATGACATGAATATATATATATATATATATATATATATATATATATATATATATATATATATATATATATATATATATATATATAGGCAGGATCAATGGGGAAGTAACCAATCGGGGGGAAGCGGGGGGAAGCAAAATTTTTTATTATTTTTTTTGGAATTTTTTTTTTCCGACACCAAGATCACACGAAAATATGTACATTTAGAAGAGACACTTCGTGATGTTGTAAAAGTTGCAAGGTTTTCCCTATTCGGGTTACCCGGGAAGGGCGAGTAATCCGACCCCATACTCTAGTGTACGCAGCCCATCAGGAATACTCCCTAGCTGTTTCCAACCCTTCCCTGGCCACCCCAAGAATTGAACCTGAGACCTCTTGCAAGGATCTCAGGGCCCCAAAACACCAAACCCTAAACCCTAAACCGTTTGTGTTAAAAACTCAATCTAAATCCTAAATCTAAACCCTAAATCTAAACCCTAAACCCTAATATCTAAACCCTAAACCCTAAATTTCTAAACCCTAATATCTAAACCATATAAACCCTAAATTTCTAAACCCTAATATCTAAACCCCAATAGCTAAAACCTCAACATACGCTCGAAAAACACGATAATTGTTATATATTACTTCTTCGAGCGTTTTCCCGCCAAAATAAAAACATTTATCACAAAGTGTCTCTACTAAATGTTCATATTTTCATCCCATCTATAATGTTCGTGAACAAAGTTTTTTCAAAAAACGAAAAAAAAAAAAGTTTTTGCTTCCCCC
The DNA here is from genome assembly GCF_046630445.1 of Rutidosis leptorrhynchoides. Taxonomy (NCBI): domain Eukaryota; kingdom Viridiplantae; phylum Streptophyta; class Magnoliopsida; order Asterales; family Asteraceae; genus Rutidosis; species Rutidosis leptorrhynchoides. The sequence continues at coordinate 213,404,578 of NC_092343.1, forward strand.
GCTTCCCCCCGATTGGTTACTTCCCTCTTTATATATATATATATATATATATATATATATATATATATATATATATATATATATATATATATATATATATATATATATGAATCTATAGTTAAAATAAAATAAGAACAATACAACACAGACACTAGTACACTTATTACCGTTTAGATCAGATACTTTGTCGGAATCGGAGAACATTGTTATGAAACGAGTGCTGATGTTTGTATCAATGAAACAAACGTTCGTGTTCTGATGGTTGACCACAAGCGCCATTTTCAGGTGTATGAGTTTAATGCGGAGTGTTTGTAGGTGCTCCTGCAGTTGAATACAAAACATGAAAGTTTAACAAACAATTAGCTATTGTTTATAGTGTTAATACAAACTGAAATAATATATACATACAAGAGACGTAATCATTCTTGTTTTATACATACAAAATTTTATGTTTGGGATCACTATTCTATAAGTGATAATCTATATATAGCTTAGCTTACAGTTACAGCAGAAACACTCAAACAAATCTTGAAGATGTAGACCTGATGAAATACGTCAAACATAGTCAAACCTAATCAAAGAAAATCAAGCAGATGTTGTCGTCTATCTTAAATACATCAAACAAAATCAAACGATTAGCTGCTGTATGTATTTTAATACATCAAAACATGTAGTCGTCTATAGATGAACGAGAGAAGAATCGCAAAATTAAACAGACGCCATAGAACGAATATCAAACATAATCAAACAGATGCCGGAGAACAAAAATTAGATAAAATCAAACGATTAGCGGCTGTTGTAGTCGTGAAATCTAACCTGATTTGATCTGTTGCTGAGCCGTTGTAGTCGTGTGAAAGGAACGAGAGAAAAAGGCCAGTTTTGGGGCCAAAAAAACCCTAAAAATCTAACATACAGTATCAATTTTGAAAAAAGGTTTGACCCAAAAGTTGACCGAGATATTAGTGAGTTTGGGTGTAGAATCGCTTTAACCGAATCAATCGTTATTTACCTATACACTAAATCACGTAAAAGCCTTCCACAGTATAACAGTCCAATCTACAGTATAACAGTAACTTTTTTTTTTATAGGCTTCATCGACGTTCAGGCCAGAAGCTACTGGCGACTCTTCCATCGCCACCATCTCCCTTAGAGTCTACGTCACCACCATCTCCCTTAGAGTCTCCGTCACCACCATCTCCCTTACCATCTCCATCGCCATCACCGTCAACATCGACATCGCAACCACTATCATCGTATCCCGTCGTCTCTTTCCCCTATTTATTCATTGAAGAACAACTGCTTTATTTTGATTTCGATCTCAAACACCAAGGGTAATCCTCGCCATCATCATCGTCATTATTTTTTACTGGATTCTGTTGTTTTAGGGTTGAACCAAATTGGATGCGAAGCCTAATTTCTGGCTTCGATTGCACCAAATAAAATTAGGGTTTTCAAAAAGAAATTAGGGTTCATTCTTTCATGTCGTTCCTTGGTCGCTACATGTTTTATCTGGTATGTGTAGGTTGATTTCACTATCATTTTTTTTACTTTAATATGTGGTTACACATTTTTTTTTTCAATTGTATGGGTCTGATGATATTAATGACGGTATTAGATGTTCGTCTATCTTGATACCTTGCTCATATATATGTCAAAATCTTAAAGCAAACTAATAATCATTATCGTTGCTGGATTATAAATTTATCTTTTGTAGTGAACATTTGGTTATTTTAAATTCGTTGTTGTTTTCATACCCTTCATTGCCTTAATTTTTTTTTTCATTGTTGTGTTTAAGAACTCTCTGCTTCAAGGTTCTTAAGGTATGTGTTTTTTGTATCCTGCTAGAATTTTTCTAACTTGCTATTTTGTGACTTTAATTTTGATGGTGATACTGATGTTGGTATGCAGTTTTAAATGCATTTGAGGATGTGTAAGTTGTTTTACCTTATTGCAGTTAGTAAATATTAAGGTAGTGACTAGAAAAGAACAAAGGAAATATAGTTGTTGTCTGAGTGTATTTGTGGCCAATGTATCTTTGGATTTGACGTGTTGCATAGTAAGTTGCTTCTTAGTAGTTGCAAAGTATTAGAGCCAACAATAATATACACCACTGTAAGTCTGGATTCAAGTTTTATCAAATAGCTAGAATAAAGATTAAAGAGTATGAGGTACTTGGTCTCTTTACCAATCTATTTGTCTACTATTATATGATTGAAAGAAATAATAAGACACCTTTAATTAACGAATGTAATTGAACCTGTTATTATTTGACCTTTTTTTTTTCTTTTTTCCTTGCAGTGCATTTGTTGGCTCGAAATATCATTTTCTTATGTCCGCTCGATTGTATGGTAGTGAAGGTGTAAATGGCAGTTATGGTTGTATTGACGGTAGCTGTGATGATTTTTAAGGGATATCTATGATCCCTCCCGTTTCTTGGCGAGGCAACACACGGAAGGCATATAATCAATGCAACCGTTTGTGTTTGCAGCCATGGCGGGTTTTGGGAATTCGTTTGTCCATATTTTCATATATGAGCCTAACCAGAGGCACCTGCTACTCACACTGTTCATCTATGTGTTATCTGATTTTGGTTTGCTTTTACGAGCTCTGCTGCCATCCTCGGGCATGGCAGCCATTCTGTGAAGTTTGGCTGCAGCTCTTTGAATATGGTGGCGTCTCTTTTTGTAGAAAACTGAAATAAAAGTATGATGTTATCTACACCCGCTGATAACGACGACCGAGGTTCATATAGAAAAGGTTTAGAAATGAAGGCTGTGATGTTGAATATGTAAGACTTCAGTTGAGCAATGAGAGAATGTGTTCGTATTTTGGCGAGGCAATCTAAAGTTTGCAGCCATGGCGACTCATATTTTCTTGCTTGATTTTAGATTTCGATCTGAGCCTCATTTTTTTCTTTAAGTAACTATTATGTTTACTACCATGTGGGTTCGCCAAATCTTCGCCAAAGCTTGCAGCCCCTATTACCTAAGAGTCAATTATCGATCCATTATTTTCACTTGAAGTTTGTGGAAATGCAAAAGGTATGATCTTTTATGTTTTGATTCTGGTCTCATACTTATTGCTAATTTTCGAATAATCTCTTGCTTATTTGATTTATTTGGTGAATGAATTTCAGCTGTTGTGTTAGATTTGGTTGGTGATGATATTTAACATCCAAACTTATAAATGTTATTTGTCTTGAGGAGTTATCCAAACTATGGCTTTGCAAAATTCGTGGCTTTTGTCTGCCTGATTTCTGCCCTTTTGGGTTTGACTCTATTATTTGATGTGATTGCAACGAATTGTTAGTCTTGGAGATGACCAGGTAAATGTTTTGTGTAGGTTGATTAATGAAATTTGTTTATTTATTTTTTTCTATCATTGCCATTGTATATGTCTGATGTTGTGAGTTTCGTTGTCAGTTTCCTTTGCATTGAAACTGCTATTCCAGTCTTGCGTGTTTATAATTGTGATTCGAGAAGTATATATCGAGTTTGTGACGATAATTTCTGTCAGCCGAGAACTATAAGGAGACAGGTTATTGCCTTCTGCCAATTCTTTACTTAATTTAACAATTGTTTTAGTCAGCCAATGGATTTTACTTTTTTGTAATCTTCATCTTTTTTGTTTTATGAGATGGAAGCATCTTCAAGGGCTGTCTACTGGTATTAGTTTACTATACTTTTGATTTGTAGTTTAGTTTTATTCAGTTAAAATGTACACATTGACAGTGTGATTCTGTTGATGCTTTGGAATGAGCAACCAACCAACTTTGACTTTGGAGCATATGAATCTTTTCCAAAATCAACAATTATTGCTGTGAGTTCATGTTGGGTCAAAAAATTCCAAGGTACGTTTGAATTATTATATATACTTATACACTGATTAACATATAAAGTACTAAATTGCACAAGCCTTTACCACACAAATGCATAAAACAAAAAACTTCATACTAACACATTAGATATATTTTCATTTACCTCAGTAGACTAATTATCATAACTGTGACAAACAACCTACTAAAAACGTACAAACCTTATCTATAATATATATGTAGTATCAAAAAACCAATAAATACAGATAACGGTAAGAAAGTTAGAGGTGATTTATATTTGTTAGAGGTGTTTTTAAATTCTTAGAGGTGTTTATATTTGTTCTCTAATTCTGTCTTTATTTAATTTTTCCAGCTACAGTTGATAGTACATCTGACATGAGTCATATTTCTACAAATAATACTACTTATCACAGTTGCTCACTTTATAGGTTTACAAGGCTTTTAATTTTATAATAAGTGTACTGCCATTGTCTATTATATTTGTTACGATTGGTAGTTATATGAGTTAAAAGTCACTTTCGATTACTGTGGGATTTGGTAACATAACTATTTAGAATTATATAGATGTTGGATTATATTATGATAGTTGCTATTACTTGTAAGAAGTAACATTAACCAGTAATGAAATGTTGTTATGAAGCTATAAAAATCTTCATAATACAAGTCACTTTTGTACGTCCATATCGGATAAATCAACGTCATACCTATTTAATAATGTAAACATGCACTGCTACATACGAAAAACATAAATGTTTTGGGCTCGATCTGCTACTTTTTTATAAGTCCTACCTTCCGTCTAAGAGTTATCTTCATTTTTCTTTTTGTGTTCGGTTTGAGGTTCCCTTGGTTTTTTTAACATCTCTCTCCGTAGATTTGTGTGCGGATTGCTCCAGTAATTTGTGTGTTGTTTCACGCCTAAACATTATAGGATAGGACTTGGTCGTGCGTTTTAAAATGCAACAAGAATTCATTTGCCACGTTCATTTACAATTCGAATTTGAAGACGCATAGCTGTGGGGTAGTTGCTTTAGTAGTTTGTCTATTGCTAACTCATGGGTTCTCTTGAATTTTTCTTACATGTTATTATATGTTGTTATATGCATCTTCTCTTTTGTTACCATGTTTTTTCAGATGTTGTTTAAACTGTGAACCATCTACAGCTTAAACAATCCTACTCGCTTCAGTCACATAATTTATTTATTTATTATTTATTATATATATATATATATATATATATATATATATATATATATATATATATATATATATATATATATATATATATATATATATATATATATATATATATATATATATATTTGCTTTCTGCATAATACCCACTAAAGCAAGACCCCTTCTACAACTAGAATGAAAACGCTACAGCGACCCTGAGAAGGAAAAAGTCAAAAACCATTGCTCTCTGACAGACCTCAAGCAGTGGAACCCAACCGCATATAAGGTAAAAACTAAACAAATAGATCAAATAAAATAGCCATAGTAAACCATACAAATTTTCATGAATGCAGGGTCGTCTATTCGCAAGCGAAAGAAGAATCCAGCTGTGAGAAGAATGTAACCCCGCAAAGCGACAACAACCAATCTAAGAAAACAAAGGAGTTAAGCCAGGAACAAATGCCATTAACCAACACCACATATTTTGTCAATCTTTATAGTCAAATATATGTAACTGGGAACTTTTGGCTCACTGTAGGCACTTTCAATTTGTTAATGTTAACACTATTGGCTCACTTTAGCCACTCCTAATTTGTTAAAACACCAACGGTATCACGAATCAGTTACATGAAAGGCAAACCAAGATGTGCCCGCCGCACCGCGCGGGTCGTTTATAATTTAGTTTCAATATGTAATACGTAATCTTTAATCTCTTTATCTTATAATAACAAAACTAAAAATAGATCATCTAAAATACAAACCACTAATCCTAGCCTTTTATTGTAATTAATATTTATAATCTAGACCATCCAAATTTTCTAATCAAAATTATGACTTCATAATCACTTTAATTAGTGTTTGATGACTAAATTAAGCTTCTAATTAACATGGGGGCGACGGTTTTGTATGAGCTTTTTAATTCGTCAAAAGAAATCCAAGATAAATCCAATAATCATTCACGATTTTATACAGTTCCCGCAAAACCCTAAAAATGGTTTGCTAATCGATTCACGAAATCGAATTCATTCACAAATCGTCTGCTGATATAGGTTATTAATCGATTCAATATGGTAAATTTAAAATCTACGATCACTCGATAAATATCGTCCGCTGTAGAAGATCTTGAAGACATCAGTTATGAATCGTATATAATTCATATAGATACCTCATAATACGATATCAAAAAACTTTGTCAAGCGATCGTTGAAGAAGAAACGCTATGAACGAACCCTAAGGACTATGAAATCAGGTAATCAGTACAACTTACAAATGCTATTTTAACGGTCGGTACTTTTCTTTCGAATCACATCTAATTATATATGAATCATAGCGGAGATGAATAATTCAGGTTATGTGGCTTAGGTTAATGTTAATGCTAAGGATTATTATGATTTTGTGGTTAGATATTGGCCATTACGAATCTTATTTCAGTTTTTACCATTGTTTATCTCATTATTAAATATTAGATTGATGTTAACTGGTATCATATCTCAATGTTTGATGATTTTTTATCTCATTTTGTAATTAAAAAAGGGTTTCAGAACTGATATGAGTAGTTCTCATTAGTAAATATTAACATATTTGGTTAGTCCACCCTGAATCGTTTGGTATATTGAATATGCCTGTGTAAAAAATAATTAATCTCAAACTGTATATATAAATCTCTGACCCATAGATTAAACTGTGTTGTCTTGGTGAGTTACAAAGAATCGGGTGTTAGCTTTGATTTATAGATAGGGTGGGATGCGACAAACAAAGGAATATTTGATAGTCCTTTAATGTGGGATGCCGAACAAGAAGTGATTAGTAAAAAACACTTAAAGTTTTTAGCTTTGATTTGTCAGTAGATAATCTATAATGGGGGATGATGGACAAGAAGGAATGTTGCAAGAAAGCAGCTTGAAATCTTGGGCGGTAATATTTTATTTTGGGCGAATCTACAATATATTTACTTGGGCTATGTGATTCTTCTTTTTTAAATCGCCCCGCGAAACATCTTTAACACTAGGAACATAATGTACACCTCTGAATGATGCCAACGTAAGTTCGTTACTTCAAAATGCTTTGTTGACGAAAAACAAACCAAATTGCAGTTCATGTCCATTGAGAGGAGAATGCAGACATTTTGAAAGTGCATTTGCAAGGTACAATAAACTTCTCTCTAAATCCTTGATTTAAAAATGTGTCGGGCGAGTTGGGTAGTTATTGCTGAATAGGTTGAAGCCTAAACGGGTCAAAAACTTGTATGCAATGAAAATTGGTTGGCTCAAAGTGACATGAAACACTGTCCAAAATTATAGTAATTTATAGACAAAAAAGGTGCGTTTTCGCTGCTCCAAAAAAATAATAATCTATAATCTATCTATTTTTACGTGAAAAACTATTTGTGAGGTTCTACAATTTAAGTTTCTTATATTTGCTATGTATTATGCATCAATCATTCAACAACAATAGCATTTTTCCTATGTTGTAAAAGGTCTCAGGATGAAGTTATATAATAAAAATAGCATTTTTTGTTTTAAACTTGGTTGTGCAGAACAGTTGAACATCAATTTCGTCATTCTGTTGTTGTGCTTCAATCTTGCATAGCTGAAGGCGTAGTCAATAAAAGATTCATTTGGAAGCATATAATTACGATGTATTACATCATCATGATAATACATTTTAAGGTCGTGTTTCCTTTTTAACACTTTCACCTAATACTCGCACCATGTGATATTATTTGGCCTTTTTTGATCTTATAAATGTTGTTGACAAGAAGTTTTTTTTGCTGCAGAAGGTGTTGTGATGGACAAAATTGATGTTCACTTATATCAAAAGAGCAATCGAATAAAAGAATGCACGCATAGTAGACAACGTGAATGTAACTTATACTCCATATACATATAGTAATGCACAGGATCTCAATAACCTTACAATACAACTGATAGACAGCAACCAAAAAGAAGGCAGTCAGCCTTTTTTTTTTCTCAATTGATACATAGAACACCCCTTTCTCACAAGAAAAACCCCTATTTATACTAAAACAGAATTAAAGATAAACTTGCAATAAAGCAGGAAATTAAATAGGAATTAGAAATGATCAGTCTTCTGCCTTTCTGCCTTCTGCTGGAGACTCATTCATAAACTTTGGCCACCAGTCACCCCTGGCCCAATCTTCTTTCCAAAATATTCATGCAGCCCAACTTGGTTATTGGATCTCCTGCGGTACACTTGGCCCCATTTGTTTCGTGCTCCACTATTATCTATGGATTCTGCATCATCCTCCCCGCCTTGGGAAGGACTCGACCTCGAGTCAAGTCCCTGGTCAGTATCCCCAATGTACGGGGACAAGTCTGCCACATTAAAGGTAGCTGATACATTATAGTGGCCAGACAACTCAATCTTATAAGCGTTATCGTTAATCTTCTTGATAACACGAAAAGGTCCATCAGCCCGTGGTTGTAGCTTACCAAACCGACCACCTGGAAACCTCTCTTTTCGCAAGTGAACCATACGAGATCACCCTCTTCAAAAATGACTTTCTTGCGACGTTGGTCTACCCGCTGCTTGTACAACTCATTCTGCGTAGAGATACGTTCATGAATTTGCTTGTGCAACGATTTCATTTGATCAGCAAGGTCCAATCCATCAGGTGACATATCAGGCACATCTCGTTTTGGCAAGAAATCGAGAGGAGTGGCAGGTTTTTTGCCATATACGAGTTCAAAAGGGCTACGACCAGTTGTACGATTAACCGAAGAGTTGAAGGCGAACTCAGCTTGAGGCAAAGTCAGATCCCATTGTTTGGGATGGTCACCAACGAGACTTCGTAATAAATTTCCCAAACTACGGTTGACGACTTCGGTCTGCCCATCCGTTTGTGGGTGGTGCGAGCTACTAAATTGGAGCTTTGACCCCACTCGTGCCCATAACGTACGCCAGAAATGGCTAATGAATTTAACGTCCCGATCAGAGGTCAAAGTCTTTGGAACTCCATGTAACTTGACAATTTCAGCAAAATACAGACGAGCCACTTGACTTGCATCAAACGTTTTGTTGCACGGGACAAAGTGAGCCATTTTCGAAAAACGATCAACAACTACCATTACCGAGTCTTTGTTACGTTGGGTCCTTGGTAAACCGAGAACAAAGTCAAGGCTGATGTCTTCCCAAGGACCATTAGGCACCGGTAATGGCGTGTACAACCCCGCATTACTCCCGTGCATTTTAGCTAAATGACACACCCGGCAACGTTCCACAATTCGATGGACGTCTCTCTCCATGTGTGGCCAATAAAAACGATCCTTAATACCAGCGAGTGTTTTATTCATGCCAAAGTGTCCTCCCAATCCCCCGGCATGTGTTTCGAGTATAGTAGCCTCGCGACCCGACCCTCCGGGAACACACAATCGTGAGTGTTTAAATAAAAATCCGTCACACACAAAGAACGAACTGACTGAACCACTCTTACACTTCTCCCAAATATGCTTAAAATCTCGATCAGATTCATAAAGCTCGCGCCATTGTTCAAATCCAGTGACGCGAATCTGCAGGGTGCCGAGTAGTGTGTGTCTCCTGCTTAAAGCATCTGCTACCTGATTCAAGACACCTGCCTTATGTTTAATGACAAAAGTAAAGGCTTGCAAGGCTTCGACCCATTTAGCGTGTCGTGGGTTCAACTTATGCTGGCCATGTATGTATTTGAGAGACTCATGGTCTGAATATAAGACGAATTCGGCTGGTAACAGGTAATGGCGCCACACGTCAAGGGATCGCACGATAGAATAGAACTCGCGATCATACGTGGAGTACCGACGTCTTACTTCATTGAGTTTCTCGCTAAAATAGGCAACAGGGCGTTTATTTTGACTAAGCACCCCGCCAATACCGACTCCCGATGCATCACACTCAACTTGAAAAACTTCATTAAAGTTAGGTAACGCGAGTATAGGGGCGTTAGTTACCTTATCCTTCAAAGCATTGAAGGCGAGTGTTGCTTCTTCCGACCACGTAAAACGTCCACCTTTCATACACTCGGTGACCGGCGCAATCACGGTGCTGAAATTTTTAATGAAACGACGGTAAAAGGATGCCAACCCATGGAAACTTCTGACCTCATGTATAGTAGATGGGATCGGCCAGTTGGTGATAGCCTCAATTTTGGATTCGTCCATACGTATGCCGTTACCCGAGATTACATACCCTAAAAATGTCACTTCCCGAGCCAGGAAATGGCATTTTTTGCCATTCGCATATAACTTTTGATCCCGCAAGACAGTAAAAACTTGGCGCAAATGTTCAAAGTGTTGATCTTCATTGTGACTGTAAACAAGAATATCATCGAAATAGACAACAACGAAACGACCAATGAATGGTTTAAACACCTGATTCATGAGACGCATGAAGGTGCTCGGGGCGTTGGAAAGTCCAAAAGGCATGACCATCCATTCATACAAACCATCCCGCGTTTTAAAAGCGGTTTTCCACTCATCTCCTGGTCTCATGCGTATCTGATGGTAACCACTCCTCAGATCAATTTTCGAAAAAACCATGGCACCATGTAACTGATCAAGAAGATCATCAAACCTCGGAATGGGAAACCGATACTTTATGGTGATTTTATTGACAGCACGGCTATCAATGCACATACGAAACGAACCACCGTTTTTGGGAACAAGAAGGGCGGGTACCGCACATGGGCTCATGCTTTCCCTTATCAACCCTTTATGTAACAGCTCATTAACCTGTCTCTGCAGTTCCTCAAACTCCTTTGGATTTAACCGGTACGCGGGTTTGTTTGGGATGATTGAGCCGGGTATAAAGTCAATACAATGTTGTATATCACGCATAAGAGGTAACCCGGCTGGTATCTCGTTCGGAAAAACATCACCATATTCAGTCAGCAAGGGTCTGATCATGGTTGGAATTTCATTCACATCAGCGTTAACTTCTTCCACAACAAGGGCGAATACGAGCGACTTCATTTTAGCCTCATCCTCGAACGCAGACTTATTAAGAATCAACGTAGATGCAACGCCCGTACTACGCCTTGAATCTAGAGGGGCTAAAGTGATGTTAACACCATCCTTCACAAAACTATAAGTATTACGGAACCCGTCATGCTTCGTTTTTCTATCATATTGCCACGGTCTCCCTAGAAGGAGGTGGCACGCATCCATGGGAATTACCTCGCACCAAACCTCGTCCTTATACATTTTCCCGATCGAAAATTGAACTAAGCAACGTTTTGTTACCTTTATGTGATTTCCCCTTTTTAGCCAAGTTAATTGATATGGCTCGGGGTGATCTTCTGCTGTTAACGCCAATTTGTCCACCATCTCAGTGGACACAACATTCTCACAGCTGCCCCCGTCAAGAATCATCGTACACACCTTCCCTTTTGCGGTGACCTTGGTTCGGAATATGTTATTACGAAGCCATAGTTGATCGTCTGAAGGTACAGGGGCTGTTTTGAGTAACCGCCGAACTACGAGTGATTCCCCTTGGTCAGGGTAAATCACCTCTTCCTGATCATATTGAAGAGTTTCATGTTCTCCCTCGTCATCGTAAATAGGCTCCTCAAAGTCATCACAATAATTAACAGGCCTGCGATTAGGACAATCCCGCGAATAATGACCCAAACCTTGACAGTTGAAACACTTAGGACCACGACTGCTAGTACCTGGACCTGCGGGTGTTGCTGATTTTTGCTCAGCTTTGCCCTTGTCTGGAGCTACAGCTCCTGTTTTGGGAGTCAAAGAGGCAGTGTTCTTCGAAATCGAGAATTTCCCTCTCCCCTTCTGTTGTTTTTCGACTTTTAATGCAAGACTACATACATCGCCATACGTCCAATAGGGTTGTAAGCTGACTACATCAGCGATGTTAGAGTTCAATGCACCCAAAAACCGTGCAATCGTGTGCTCTTCTTCTTCCTGAACATCACAATGCATACGAACACGGTCAAACTCTTGAATAAGCTCGGCCACACTCATGCTTCGTTGGCGCAAGTTATGATATTCTAAGAAAGCTTCCTGTCTATAATTCTCGGGAAGAAACTTGGCACGTAAAAGTTTTTTCATCTTATCCCATGTTTCTACTTTGGATTTTCGAGCATACGCTCTATTTTTGCGAACATTGTCCCACCACAAGGAAGCGTGTTTGCGTAGTTTGATCGCTACAAGCTTCACTTTGAGGTGTTCGGGGATGTCTTTGATGTCAAACACACGTTCAACGGTGCTCAACCAATCCAGGAAATCGTCCGGATGCATAGTTCCCGTGAATTCTGGGATCTCCACCTTCATTCCTAGATGACGTAGAGGATCTTCACGTTGATCCCTACGGTGATCTGTATTCCCGAAGGGATTTATATCAGTCAACTGATCGCTTGACTGATCCAAAATACTTCCCTCGAAATCATGGTCTCGATTGAATTCTAGTTCAGCAATCATTCTTTGCAATCGCTCGATTTCAGCATATGGATCTTGATCGCCACCTCTTCCAGGGATTCTGCGATTTCCACCACGTCTGAAACCACCACGAAAATTATGTTCGGCCATCCCTGAACTCTGGATACCAAATAATGCACAGGATCTCAATAACCGAACAATACAACTGATAGACAGGAACCAAAAAGAAGGCAGTCAGCTTTTTTTTTTTCTCAATTGATAAATAGAACACCCCTTTCTCACAAGAAAAACCCTTATTTATACTAAAACAGAATTAAAGATAAACTTGCAATAAAGCAGGAAATTAAATAGGAATTAGAAATGATCAGGCTTCTGCCTTTCTGCCTTCTGCTGGAGACTCATTCATTAACTTTGGCCACCAGTCACCCCTGGCCCAATCTTCTTTCCAAAATATTCATGCAGCCCAACTTGATTATTGGATCTCCCGCGGTACACTTGGCCCCATTTGTTTCGTGCTCCACTATTATCTATGGATTCTGCATCATATAGGGTGCATCTTGGAATAAAGGTGACAACATAAATGGTATGAAGCTATGTTTTTTAGTTGAATGACTCCTAAACTCGAGATAGATTGTATTGTTTGGATCTATTGTAGGGATTGATACACGTATTGAAGCACTTGAAGTTCAATTCGTTATGGCCGTTTCAATACTAATTGTAGGGTCATATGGATATAATTTTGATGATAAAATTAAAATTATGGTTCTATAAATTCATTTTTAAATTTTTTAATACTTTATTATGTCTCAAAATAATGAACCAAACTAATGAACGGGCTACGATTAGGGCTGCAAATCGGTGATCAAGAGAGCACGTAGCGACCCGTCAAAATCGTCATTGACGGCGCCGCTAACTTAGGTCCCGTTACGTGGTCGTAGTCCCTATATGAGACTCGTTTGACCAAAATTATGTCGCATTCATTTTAAAGTACAAGATTTGCAAAGTTTAGTTTACCAAAACGGATCGACAACAAGTTTAAGTTTACAAAAGTATAAAGTATAAATGAAATAACTTGCGACATAATAAGATTAAAGTCACGGTTGCTATAAATAGCGTATGTATGTAGACAAAAGTTTGAATCCAAAGGTGCTATCACTAGCGTATGTATGTATGCTTGACCCCAAACAAGTATATCAAAGTGTGCGCATGTATGCTTGACCCCAAGAAAGTATGAGTGTACGCGGAAGCATGTATCAAATAGCCAAGTATGAACCTGAGAAACATATAGAAAACTGTCAACGAAAAACGTTTGTGAGATCATAAGTGTATTTGTAAAAGTATGTTTTTTAACCACAAGGTTTAGTATCAAATCGTATACATCTCAAAAGATGTGTTTGTATTAAATCGTATACATCTCAAAAGATGTTGTTTGTAAACCACAAGATTTAGTATAAAGTGAATATCAAGCGTATACATCCCAAAGGATGTTGTATGTATCACGAGCACCTAATTACCAAAACTTAACTGAATCCTACCTCTGCATAATAGTGTTAGAACCTACACTATACACCGAAAATACGTTTCATCCGTCAGATGAGGGTTCGTCAAACCCGTATGGCCACACAACATAATTTCTCGCTCACACCCTACAAGTGTAACTAATGGTAATTGGACTTGAGGATTTTTGTTCTAACTCGTAGGTATCTTTGCTCTTGTATTCGTATTTGTTCAAAGTATAAAAGTATGAAAAGAATGTATACAAATGAAATGTATATAAGTATGTAATGTATATGTTTTTCAGCCCACAATTTAAAAGTATAAAAGTATTTGAAAAGGTGGGACTATGATCTCACCTCGAGTGCATGAGTATAACTGTACTTCACAAAGTAAACGTGTGCATGATAGTTGCTTAGCCTTGAACTAAACAAGTAAGTTGTATCAATTAACCGGTTACGACACAAGGTCGGACGAAATGTGTTCAATTAGTCCTATGGCTCGTTACGACTCGAATATATAGCATGTGAGTCACGTTACCAAGTTTCATGCAAGAATCAAGTATAAAAGCACATTAGAACGATTGCATAAGTGTTTTGTTAAGTTTGACTAAAAGTCAAACTTGGTCAAAGTCAACGAAAAAGTCAACGGGGTCGGGTCGGGTCCCGAACTATTTTTCCGAGCTTAGAAATCATATATGAGCATGTTGGCCAAGTTTCATGTTGATCGGGGGTGCTTAGCATACTTAGAATTAAGTGAAAATTGACATTTTTGGGCAGTCTGCCTCAGATGCGCCGCATCTGAGGCAGATGCGCCGCATCTGAGGCAGATGCGCCGCATCTGCATCTGTTTCAGCAATTCTGGGGCAGTTTTTACTTATACGATTTCAACTTCAAACGATCATAACTTTTGACTCGTTAACATTCAAAACACGTATCTTATATCGTTGGAAAGGTAATTTAAAGAGGAATACAACTAAACACATTTCATGAATCAGTTCCATCATTAACAACAATGAAAACCTCAATAAATGATCGTTAAATGTTCAAAATCGAAGTTTCGAGTTCATAAAACGCATTTCTTGACTCGGGAATCCAATTTACACATACGATATGCCGTTTTGAAGGTAATGAAACATACAATACAACTAAACACTTACCAACAACGTTTCATGGCATTCAAATCATCAAAAGTCCATTTTAAGAGCTATCAAACCCTAATCAAAACTCACAAAATCAATATTCATGTGTTTGAAGTTTTCTTAATCAACCTATACATCAAAACGAAGCTAGTGATACTAGTAACACAATTAAAACATGAACTTTAATAATTTAACAACATTTAATCACCCAAAACTCAAGATTAAGCACACCCATTTCAAATGTTCAAACTAGTTACTCAAAACAACAAATCGAGCAAACAAAACATGTATTCATGCTAGACACGAGCCATAGACACTAACTAACACCATTTCAAGTATATAAAATGAATTTAGAGAAATCTAGTGTTTTAGAAACGTTACCCAAACGAGATGAAGTTGGTACCAAAATGTAGAGGATGAAGAGAGGATCACGAATATGTAATTTGTTTTGTGATGAACTTCCTTGATTGAATTTAGATGATAAATCTTTGATGTTGGGGTTTGAGAGAAAATATGGAAGTAGCAAGAATGAGGGAGGTGGAATGGATGGAGGAGAAGGCCACTTTGACTATTTGACCTAATCAAATTTTTGCCCACTTGGCAAGTTTAGTCCCTCAAGTTTCAAAGCGGGTGCGGGAATTAACTGAGCGAATATTTTTAAAACGCTAGAGTAAACGAGTGATGTTATAATTAAATAACGGGAATATTATGAACGTTAGTCAACGGAAAATACGAATTTAAATAACGAAAGATATTATTTAAAAAAAAAGACAGTGTTAAAAATAAATTTAACGGAAAAACGCGGGATGTTACATTACCTACACCTTAAAAGAAATTTCGTCCCGAAATTTAGTTGGAAGTAGTAGTTGTTGTTTCTTCTTCGAAACCTTGCGTTGCAAATTCTACGGATACGTGAAGGTACTTCCTTGGGCATTTCAACGAAATTTGACAGTCGGGATTTTTACGTTGTTTTAAAGTTTGGTTTCACAATTTATAGTTTCAACCGGTCCTCCTAGGAAGTGAAGTTTATCGTTGATAGTAAGTTCATCGAAGAGGATAACAAGTTCTTGTTTCGCAAGACACACCTTTAAGTTTGATATACAGAATGTAGGATGAACGGAATTTGTTTGAGTCGGAAGTTCGAAACGTTAGGCAATGGGCACAACACGCCCCAAGATTTCAAAAGGATTAAAAATATCGCGGATTTAGCTTTCTACGTTTCCGAAACGAAATACACCTTTTCAAGGTGCGACTTTTAACGTTACGCAGTTTCCCACATGGAATTCGAAAGGTTTACATCTAACATTGGCATAGCTCCTTTGGCGACTACGGGCCGTCTCGAGCCTTTCTCGGATTGGAAGGATTTTAACGGTTACTCCATGAATGAGTCCAGGTTCGGTGACTTGATTATCATTTACTTGGTTCTACAAAAGGAGAATGACGTTTCCGGTCATATAAGATTTCAAAAGGTGTGACGTTAAGACTTGAATGATAACCATCGTTGTAAGAGAATTTGGTTAAAGGCAAAGACTTTTCTCAAGAAATTTTGAAGTTGATAACACAAACTCGTATTACGGTTTCCAAGGTTTGAATCGTACATTTGCTTTGTTCGTCTGTTTGTGGTTGATGTGCGGTACTCATGTCTAAACGTGGTCCCGAGACTTTTTGTGAGGCACTCCAAAATCTAGAAGTGAAACGAGGATCTCGATCCGAGACTAGGTACATTTCTGTAAGGTATATTCGAACAAGTTTGTTAGGACTTGAAAACGTTAGTTAGAACAAGTTTCTCAAGAAATTCGCGCCGCGGAAGATTTATCGGTTTCCAAAAACGTTTGTTAGAGCAAGTTTCTTATCGATTTCTGAAAAACGTTCGTTAGGACTATTCACCCTCGTGGCGAATACTAGTATAACGTGAAGAGTCTCTCTCTCCATTGAGAGTTTAGAATAATGATTTCCTTAAATGGAAGTACGAGTGTAATGCAAGAGAAGTTTCCGCCTCGATGTGAGCATACCAAACAGTTTGTAGTTTGTCGATAAAACTGTGCGAAAACGAGATATTATACACGTGTAACATACGTCTGATGTTGAAAGAATTTGCCATTCATTTGGAAGCATAAATATGGTTCGACAATAATCGACGATGTGTCTCGAGTATGGTTGTTATCAGTATTCTCGGAGTTGTCAGATGTTCAAACAAGAAAAATGAAATCATGTACATGGCACATGGTGGTGATTAGGTTGATCGAGTCCAATCACCATCACGAGTCATTAGAACTTTGGTATGGCTTACCGTAATATAACCACGTTGATCGAGTGTCGTTATATTACGCTAACTCATACCTCCAATCCCACATCACTCCATAGATTCAAGTTCGTGAAATCGTGAAGTTTTAAAATGAACAAAGTGTAACGACGTCTCTAACGTGACTAGTATTAATCGAAAGAATTATTGCAACTCTAAAGAGGCGTTCCCCGAGGGAAGTGTATAAATGTTTGTTCACGTCAAAGCGGTTCAAGTCAAACAATAATGTATTCCGGTACGAGAAGTGTAACGAATCATGATAACGAATAGTACGCAACCGTAGTGATAAATAGTGATGACGATACTCACCTAGAGTAGTGATGGTAGTAACAAGAAGTGGTAGATAGTAAGGAACACCGGTGTGACACCGATAGTAAGTTGATACGGTGGCGAATAACAATATGGGAGACAGAGTTCCCGAACAACTGTGACTAATGAAGTTGTCGTCATCCTTGCGCGTATGAATCTCGAATTTACGTGTGTTACCAGAAAATGGCAGAATACGGATTCGTATGGTGAAAGTTTGGTACCATTAAGAAGTCTGCCTAAGAATGATTCAAGTATAATGCACAAGTAGTCAAGTAAGTGCTATCTATAGCAAATGTATGTCAGAATGCAATGATTAACTATCCGGTTGTAGTCTAGATTCACTAATGCGTCCTAACGACTCTGTCAGACACACTAATGCATATCCTAGTTCCCTACAACCAACGCTCTGATACCATCTGTAGCGACCCGACAAAATCGTCATTGACTCGTTTGGCCAAAATTATGTCGCATTCATTTTAAAGTACAAGATTTGCAAAGTTTAGTTTACCAAACGGATCGACAACAAGTTTAAGTTTACAAAAGTATAAAGTATAAATGAAATAACTTGCGACATAATAAGTTTAAAGTCACGGTTGCTATAAATAGCGTATGTATGTAGACAAAAGTTTGAATCCAAAGGTGCTATCACTAGCGTATGTATGTATGCTTGACCCCAAGCAAGTATATCAAAGTGTGCGCATGTATGCTTGACCCCAAAAAAGTATGAGTGTACGCGGAAGCATGTATCAAATAGCCAAGTATGAACCTGAGAAACATATAGAAAACTGTCAACGAAAAACGTTAGTGAGATCATAAGTGTATTTGTAAAAGTATGTTTTTGAACCACAAGGTTTAGTATCAAATCGTATACATCTCAAAAGATGTGTTTGTATTAAATCGTATACATCTCAAAAGATGTTGTTTGTAAACCACAAGATTTAGTATAAAGTGAATATCAAGCGTATACATCCCAAAGGATGTTGTATGTATCACGAGCACCTAATTACCAAAACTTAACTGAATCCTACCTCTGCATAATAGTGTTAGAACCTACACTATACACCGAAAATACGTTTCATCCGTCAGATGAGGGTTCGTCAAACCCGTATGGCCACACAACATAATTTCTCGCTCACACCCTACAAGTGTAACTAATGGTAATTGGACTTGAGGATTTTTGTTCTAACTCTTAGGTATCTTTGCTCTTGTATTCGTATTTGTTCAAAGTATAAAAGTATGAAAAGAATGTATACAAATGAAATGTATACAAGTATGTAATGTATATATTTCTCAGCCCACAATTTAAAAGTATAAAAGTATTTGAAAAGGTGGGACTATGATCTCACCTCGAGTGCACGAGTATAACTGTACTTCACAAAGTAAACGTGTGCATGATAGTTGCTTAGCCTTGACCTAAACAAGTAAGTTGTATCAATTAACCGGTTACGACACAAGGTCGGGCGAAATGTGTTCAATTAGTCCTATGGCTCGTTACGACTCGAATATATAGCATGTGAGTCACGTTATCAAGTTTCAATCAAGAATCAAGTATAAAAGCACATTAGAACGATTGCATAAGTGTTTTGTTAAGTTTGACTAAAAGTCAAACTTGGTCAAAGTCAACGAAAAAGTCAACGGGGTCGGGTCGGGTCCCGAACTATTTTTCTGAGCTTAGAAATCATATATGAGCATGTTGGCCAAGTTTCATGTTGATCGGGGGTGCTTAGCATACTTAGAATTAAGCGAAAATTGACATTTTTGGGCAGTCTGCCTCAGATGCGCCGCATCTGAGGCAGATGCGCCGCATCTGCATCTGTTTCAGCAATTCTGGGGCAGTTTTCACTTATACGATTTCAACTTCAAACGATCATAACTTTTGACTCGTTAACATTCAAAACACGTATCTTATATCGTTGGAAAGGTAATTTAAAGAGGAATACAACTAAACACATTTCATGAATCAGTTCCATCATTAACAACAATGAAAACCTCAATAAATGATCGTTAAATGTTCAAAATCGAAGTTTCGAGTTCATAAAACGCATTTCTTGACTCGGGAATCCAATTTACACATACGATATGCCGTTTTGAAGGTAATGAAACATACAATACAACTAAACACTTACCAACAACGTTCCATGGCATTCAAATTATCAAAAGTCCATTTTAAGAGCTATCAAACCCTAATCAAAACTCACAAAATCAATATTCATGTGTTTGAAGTTTTCTTAATCAACCTATACATCAAAACGAAGCTAGTGATACTAGTAACACAATTAAAACATGAACTTTAACAATTTAACAACATTTAATCACCCAAAACTCAAGATTAAGCACACCCATTTCAAATGTTCAAACTAGTTACTCAAAACAACAAATCGAGCAAACAAAACATGTATTCATGCTAGACACGAGCCATACACACTAACTAACACCATTTCAAGTATATAAAATGAATTTAGAGAAATCTAGTGTTTTAGAAACGTTACCCAAACGATATGAAGTTGGTACAAAAATGTAGAGGATGAAGAGAGGATCACGAATATGTAATTTGTTTTGTGATGAACTTCCTTAATTGAATTTAGATGATAAATCTTTGATGTTGGGGTTTGAGAGAAAATATGGAAGTAGCAAGAATGAGGGAGGTGGAATGGATGGAGGAGAAGGCCACTTTGACTATTTGACCTAGTCAAATTTTTGCCCACTTGCCAAGTTTAGTCCCTCAAGTTTCAAAGCGGGTGCGGGGATTAACCGAACGAATATTTTTAAAACGCTAGAGTAAACGAGTGATGTTATAATTAAATAACGGGAATATTATGAACGTTAGTCAACGGAAAATACGAATTTAAATAACGAAAGATATTATTTAAAAAAAAAAAAAGACAGTGTTAAAAATAAATTTAACGGAAAAACGAGGGATGTTACATTTTAGTATCAGCGAACGGGCTACGATCTGGCAGCAAATTATCTTAAGGTAAAATTAGATTTTGTAATTTTTTTGTGTTTTTGAATTTTTAATTCATAGTTATATTTGTATATAGTTATATAATAATTATATTTATATATTTTTTAAAATGCTACTGTATTATATATTCATGTAGTGATAAGATCGATTTTGCAAATCCACTCAAATCAGTACTTTAGAACGCAATCCTTGATGCTAACAACATCAGACACTTTGACGAAATAAGAATGTGTATAGTTAGTTATATAATTATACATTATTATAATTACTTATACTCCGTATAGAGTTGTAATCACTTGCATCCATAAATTTGCTTGAAAACAAAGGAACTAATGAGAACGCGACATGTGGCGCGAAAATCACATGTGATTGAAAAAAAAATTCGAAATTTTTTTTTTTTGAAATTTTTTTTTCGAAAAATTTTTTTCGAATTTTTTTTTCCGAAAATTTTTTTTTCGAAATTTTTTTTTTAAAAATCATATGTGATTATGCATGTCAATCACATGTGATTATAAATCCAATCACATGTGATTATGCATGACAAATCCAATCACATGTGATTGTACAATTCAATCACATGTGATTGTAAAAAAAAAAATAAAAAAAATTTTTTTTTTTTAAAATTTCGAAAAAAATTTTAAAATTTTTTTTTTTCAAAAAAAAATTTTTGAATTTTTTTTTTCAATCACATGTGATTTTCGCGACACATGTCGCGCTCTCATTGATCCCTTGAATCTCAACTTAAGTTATGGATTCAAATGAATATTCCTCACTCCGTATAAATATAATTATACATTAATTACAGTATTAGATTAGTTTGTGAGGCTTGATTTGGGGAAAATATGGGAAGTACTATAATTTGTTGTTGGCAGATATACAAACTTGAAGAGTTTACATATTTTTTCTTTATTCTATTACATATGAAAACTGTGTAGGGGTCAAATGTGTTCGATTAACCGTTTTCACTAATATAGAGTTGATCATGCCACCAGATAATGAATTAACTATAATTACAAATTTGTTGTAAATGGTTGTAAATGAGAAGCTTAAGCAATTAACTGATATTGAAATGGATCAGCTTATATTAAATAGATATCTTAGACGAATGGACAGCTTGCATCAACTGATATTAAATAAACTAAATGTACATCCCATATAACCATTTATCCATTGACAAACAATGGATCAACAATACAACTTGAATTCGTTATTAAACTTCAAACAATACTATTTAGTTGTTCATTGACGATCAACACAAGTTCATCCATTGTTTCTTCTCTAACAGTTTATGATTTTATTTCATTGTAGGTAAAAGCATAGAGAGCTAAATGGGTAGAGGCTTCCAAGAGGCATAGAGATGGAAAAAAGGTTAGTAACTAATCACCAACCAATTAAAAACATGACTAATATATCACTAACTTCAATAGAATTTCTTGATGATGGCAGTAATAAAAATCTTAAGTAGCTTTATGTAATTGCAAATACATAATATCATTAGGATCAAATCTTTAGGTTTGTGTTTTTAACCTGTTTACTTAATGATGCAACAATTTGGGTTGTGTTTCTCACTTATGGGTCATGAAGTTAAAAGAAGTTAACTATAGTTCAAATGAGCAAATGTTAGTTAAAATCTGACCACTAAATGAAAGAAGTGTTTGTCACTTATGGGTCAAATTTTCGTCAAGTTTTCGGGCGAGTTGAGAAATTTGTAAATGTTGGGTTTGTTAGGTACCTGGAGTGTCTCATTAGGACTTATATATTTAAATAAAAGTGATCATATTACCTATTCAATGCAGAAATTTGTGAATTTTGAGTTATATGTTATATTGAGCAAGTGGCTAAGAAGTAGCATCCTTCGCCTTTAATTTGACGTGGAGAAAAGGGTTGTAATTAGCCGCAGCAGGTACCACAATGTTATTTGTTTTTGCTTTATAAATGTGGAGAAATAGTTGGACATCCATGTTAAAAATGACCAATCTATCTCGCTCATGGTCGCAACAAGAGACTACTGACAAAATACTTGTCGAATATCATCCCATCAGCTGGACATTTTGTCAAGCCGTCTCAAGTTGAGTACAAATTCAAATTTATTCAAGATGGTTTTGGGCTGTGGTATGCTTGCTTACTCTATTCATAGAAGCAATTAGTGCAGTGTCGATTCACATATCGTATTCAAAAGGTAAGGTGTATGATTATATTACATGTTTACTTCAATGTTATTTGTAATATGATACAGTGGGTACGTTTTAACGTTTGGGAAGTTTTATCGATTATGGAAGACAAACACAAAGATATGTGGCAACCGAAGTAAGGTGGTTCATGTTTGTGTTTTTGTCAGACTTGAGGAAACTTTTGCCACTTATTGTAAAATAGCAATTTATTTTCATCACATTTTAAATAAATCTTAAAACTTTTTCATGTACATAATGTTTCAGGAAAATGTTGAATTTGAATCGGAACTTGAAAATCCAGTGAGGTACGTCCATTCATACAGCGTAAACCCGAATTCATCGTCTGAGAATAAGGAGAAATAAATGTCTGAATTCTCATTGCATTATAATTGACCAAAATCATTTGAGGTAACTGTCAAGGCTACTTAAACGCTTTAATTGTATGCTTTTTTACAGTTATAATTTTGCAGCATATGGAATGCGAAAATGTAAATAAGAGTGTACATGCATTAAAATCATTCACATCTCATTGTCTCTTTTGCTCATGTCACTCACTTTATTGCGTATAGGTAGCCAAATGGGCAGGTCAGGTGGGTGTATAGATATATCATATATGTATAGTCAACTTTGTCCAGTTTTATAGTTGCATTGATCTTGATTTTTGTATCTTTTATATCAGTGGTAGCAGAGTAACCTATAACAAAGATGACGGATCAACTTAACGGTGATAATGGTATGAATGGTGATCATGGTACTGAAATAAAATTAATTAGAGTCCTAGCGTGTGACTCTGACGACATCTCCTTGAATGAATTCACGAATAGAATTAGTGCTGACGTTTAAGGTGAAGCTACCTCGATTTTTCTACCCTTGGGGTGGACGTAGGCAGTGTTTTGCCGAACCACATTAAATCGTAGTGTTATCAGTTACTTTATATTGTTTTTATATTATTTCTCGCAAGTTTGTCTCAAACAATTATATCCTCGCTTCCGCTGGTGTGGGTGCGTCAGACAAGTTTTCATAACACATCTAATGATCTACCTCTGACCGAAGCTCTCTAATTCCATAAGCCATTCAACCCATTTGGGCCATTATGAGTAATTAAACATTACTGTTGCAACTGTTTTTATTTCTTAACGATCTAACAAATACTATACAAAAAATAATTATTCGGAGAAATCAAAATTAGATTCGTCCCTAAGAAAATCCCGCGAATTCGCGGGTCTTAAGCTAGTAATAATAATAATAACAATAATAATAATAATAACAACAATAATAACAATAATAATAATAATAATAATAATAATAATAATAATAATAATAATAATAATAATAATAATAATAATAATAAATAACTTGAATGGACATTGTAAGGTTAGAAATCGATGAAACAAAGTTACTAGATAATTGAGAGCGAATACATGCGACTAGGGTTGTGTAAAAGTGAGTAACATTCAAATGGAACTCGGAAACCTCTATTTATAGGTCTGGTATTATCCGTACGGATGTGTTATTGATCCTTACGGATTTGTCAGTCTTACATATATCGTCAAACAAGAACTCCGAAAATGGGTCTCTACATCTCAATGCATATTGAAATTAGAGATTTAAGAACTAACGAAAGTTATAAATGAATGAGAGCTTAAGGGAAATTTGTGACAACCCGAAAATTTCCGACCAAATTTAAACTTTAATCTTTATATATTCCCGACACGATAAGCAAAGTTTGTAAGTTGAATCTCAAGAATTTTAAACTGTGTTCATATATTCATTTAAACCTCGACCAAGTTTCGACGATTCACGAACCATTATATGAACGAATATGATTATGTATGTATATGTGTATATATAATTATAGCTTGAAAACTTTAACAAAGTATTAGACGTATAATACTTTACATAAACGTAATTGCTGCAAAATATATTCAAAAAAAAATTATCGATGGAATTAAAAGATAATATTCAAATGATTGAATTATCAGATACATTGAATTATGATTACGAGTCTCTATTGAGAGGCCCACTTTGATTTAGAAAACCTTTCCTTTTTAACGGTATCTGGAATATCTGGTAAGAGTGATTTACAAAAGTGTCATTAGCAAGAGTTAGTCAAAAGTTAGTAATCATTTCCGTTTAAAATTCAAAAATGTACTTTAATTGATTAACTCGCGTCCCTCGATAAATCAACTCTTTAGTTTTCATATTAAACACAGTAGTTAGTAAAATAACTACTATTATTTAAAATAAGTAAATTATATAAAATGAACTTGAAATGCAATTGCTTTTGAAAGACAAAATATTATATCATTTGAAAAATATTTCAAATATATATATATATATATATATATATATATATATATATATATATATATATATATATATATATATATATATATATATATATATATATATATATATACATTGATCAAAATTACAATTTTAAATGAAAATATATATTTTTAACTTAGTCATAAAACGTCCTAATTTAAAATAAAATATTTTGACAAACAACGAGCCACTGATTTATAGAAGCAAATGACTACAACACTCAATTATATAAGTTATTTTTTTATAAAGTAATTTGTTGACGAGAAAGTCAAATTATTAATACGGGTACACGTTGCGTAACAAAAAAAGGCTAGTTTTCTAAACGTACGAAAGTGCGCTCGAAAAACCGAAAGTGGTACATGAGTCGAGTGACAACGTACTAGTCATTTTAGTAAAAATTAAATTTTTACCATAAACGTAAATATAATATAATATTTAATTAATTCTAAAGATTAAATATATTATATATTAAATAATATATAAATATAACATGTTGTTGGTCCCTTAATAACGACAGGAGTATTGTAGAGGGGGGTGAATACAATTACTTTTCAATTAACTAAACAGTTAAACTCGATTATGTATTCAAGCATGCAAATTAGATAGAGTCACATGTAATTTTCAACGGTTATTCTTTATTGATTGAATCACAAAGAATTACAACTATCCTTGGCGGAATGATAGTTGGTTGATACAGATTACCTAGATTATAGCTAAGAGGTAAACTAAAAGCTATTACACGTTTAGGACTCTAAATAATGAAACCCACACCACTAGTTGATACAACAGTGAATACAGCAATATATAGTAGTCCTATTGTCCGTGTAATTAATCTATTGTCCACTAGTACATTGGATGCCTTGTACTTGTGGGGAAAATTGTGTCAGAAGGTGTGCTCTCCTTCTTTCCTCTTAGGTAGCTATTTGCAGGAACACACCAATTCGGTTTGGCACTACCATTTGATTTAAACAAATGGAATGTTGTGTTCCCCAGGTATGAATAAAGTATAACACATGTCTGCACATGCGTTCCACTTCTGCATTCCCACGTGGTCTTGTAAGGTCACTTGTCAGCCGCCGACTCCTGTCCTTTTCTGTTCAACTTTGTCTTCGACTTCTGTTGAATAGTGCGTTGATGTAGACCACTCTGGGAAACTACCATGCTTGTAATGGAGCATGGCTGTCTTGTGTTGTATGCTGCTATCCAGATCTACTGGTTCTTCATATGCTGAGTCACTTGATATTCTTAATTAGCTGAGTACTCATCCTGTGCTGATTCGAAGAATACATTCTACCTTGTGCTGGTAGATCAGCCAGCATACTACACACTCGACACAGCTATATTAGCTGACTGTACATAAATAACATAAACAAACTTGTGCTGGTTGCACATAACATTTTAGTGTAAATAAATTACAGTTTTGTCATAATTAAATCCTTAATTATTTTGGGGACTCAACAATCTCCCCCTATTTGATGATGACAAAACCTATGACATATAGAGAAAACACTAAAGCCAGCAACAAGGGAACAAATAAGAATATGCAGTGAGATTGTCCCTTTTTAAGTTTGTTTTGGGATCTTTTGCTGAGTTATCTATATCTTATAAGTCGATATGATTTTGAAGATAAACTCATTTCACTTTCATTACAACAGGATATATACATTAAATACGGTGATAATAGAATGAAAAGTGAGTCAGACAAAAAATTCAATTTAAGCATATAGGAGACTATCTATCTTTATCTTTGTCCCGTTCTTCTTCAGATAGCTCCTCTTGTTTGATTCTCCAGGATTCATAGAACAGAATAGGTATCTCAGCAGGGTCAAAAACAGGGATAGAAGGAGGCAGAATGATGGGGCCTCTTCTGGTTGGTCCTTAAACAGTAGATTGATGTCTTTTAAATTTTTGAGAAAGAACCTGTTCTACATCTACTGCTGGTGCATTCCCAAACTTCGTGGCTTTGTTGAAGAGCTGTTGGAGTTCAGATTTAATTGTATTTTTGATGGCACTATCACCTTTGCCAATAAAATACTCCAGTATCTCCATCCATTCACTAAATCCAAGGGATCTTAACTCATCGTAGTTAATCCTTTCTTGAACATTATTCTCCCTCATAACGTTGAAGGCTCTTTTTGACCCTCTGTTCACTTTGATGATCCTGCTGGGATTTGATCTTCTATTCATTACATCACCATATCTGCTCCTGTAATAATGATCAGGAACTTCAATAGTACTGACAGGTTTTATAGGAGCAGTAGCAGGTGCTTTCTCAGCAGCTTCTTCTCATCAATTGCCTTATCCTGTTCTTTGATAATGGCTTGAATTAGTTTGAGGGACTCAGCCTCTTCCTTTTCATCGGCAGCCAACTTGCCTTCTATTTCCTGAAGCCTTAATCTCTCAGTAAGTTCAGCATTAGCAGCCTCTCTTCTTTGCTGTTCTGCCTCTAAGCCTAGCAGATAATCAGTGTGGCTAATTTTTAGAGATCTGACTGCTTCAATCATTTTTCTTCCATCTTCAGTTCTTAGAGCAACCTGATACTCTTTCAGATCCATACCCAGCTGATGAGCTTCATGAAATTGAGCTTTCTCCTTATAAGTGGAGAGCCTTCGACCACTGTTATTCAAATATACACCAATATCAACACCAAAGGTCAAGGCAGCGATGTAGAGTGGCTGATCAAGAGGATGATGCAGCAATCTGACTTGGCGTATTCTTTCATTAAGCTCTGCTTGTCTTTGCTCAAGTAATTTTGGAATAGTGATCTCCAGCCTGTAAGCTTCTCTTTCATCTGGATTCATTCTGAAAAGATTCGGCTCACTATGGTCAACTGAATCATCTTCCCAGGTTCTGTGTTTACCATGACGTTTAGGAGAAGATGGAGGATACATGTTTGATTCATCTATTCCAGATGAACTTACTGAGAATTGATTGACACGGTTATCCTTTATTCTATTAAAATAAGTGAGAGTCCAAGGAGAGATAGGAGATTGAACAAATAAGTGATCTTCTCTACCCCAGACAGTAAAGTCAGCAGGATCAACCGTATCATCATCTGGTTTTGCACCCAGCTCAACCACCTTGGCTGGGTCTTCAACGCTTGTGTCACCCAGCAGCACACTTCTGGCCGGGTCTTCTTTCTCAGCACTCCTTGCTGAGTCTTCAGTACCAGCTGATTGATTAGTATCAGCTGGCACAACTGTCACATTATCTTCATCAGCTGCCTCAAATAGGGGTCCTTTCCTGAGGGGCTGGTTATCCCTTGGAGTGGAGTTCACCCTTTGTTTGTCAATAGGCTTGGGTTCAGCTGATGGTTCTTGTGTTGATACTGGTTCTTGTGGAGACAGATAGGGAACAATAGCAAGATGCTCCCCCTGAGTATCATCAACATCAAGATTGATTGTTTCTGCTGGTTGTTGCTGTATAGCTGGCTGAGCAGTGGATGTTGGTCGAGGAGATGAGCTAGTTTCTAACACAGCATCTAACCATTTCATAAAAATATCAGCTCTAACTCCTCCCCCTGATCCAGTAGATGCAAGATAATCTTTCATTTCTTCTGGAGTCATTCGTTTAATTCTGTCTGCACGCTCAGCATACAACTTTGCCCTCTTTTTGTCGTATTTGATCATGAACTTGGAATTTCTTTTTCATGCTTCCTTTTTGTAGAGATCAATGCCAGTCAGGTCATCATCAATGTCCTTCTTTTGATGGGTCAGCCATCTCCTATGATCAATTATGTGGCGTTTAAGAGCAACATAGGCATCTCATTTGACATTGAAGACATCATTTAAGTCTTGCTGTCTCTTCTGATATCTCTCAAGTTTTCTTTTCATTTTCCTTTCAATAGACTGAGAGACAAGAAGAGCTTTAGCAATAGCCATATCAGAAACATCACTGGGCTTACTGCCAGAACCAATATCATCCACTGATGTGGCAGACTCACTGGGTTGAGATCCACCAGCTGCCTGTACACCAGTTTCAGTATGAGCATTGCTGGGCTTAGTGCCAAAGTCTTGACCATCACCATCACCATCCCTCCTTGGTTGTTTAGGAGCCTTCTCATGCTCATGCTCCCCCTCTGATTGTTTTCTCTTTTTAGATTTACTTTTAGATTTCTTCTTCTCCCCCTTTTTGTCATCAGCAGGGGCAGGAGAAAGAACATGGGAGACTTGTGCATCAAGGTCACTATCTGAGTTGGGAACAGAGAAAGCAAAATTGTTCCAATCAGCAACTTCAGGAGTGAGATGGGCACCAGGATCCACACCAAATTATCTAAGGAGAAGGTTGGAGGATCTAACTTCATTCCTTACAACACCCATGGCCATCTGTTCAACCATAGCCCTAACATCACCCTGTAGGGCAGCCAGGCGTTGCATATTCTCCACCATTTGAACATAGGCAGAGACAGGAATCATGTTAGACATTTGTTGTTCCTGCGATTCCAATCTCTCATGCAGAACAGCATTTTCTTCATTAAGAAACAGGACTCTATGATTGGTAGCCTCCAAATCAGCTTTAAGGCTAGCAATGTCCTCCATGTACTCATTGTGAGAAAGAATTCGCTTCTGTAATTCCTCCTCCCCCTCCATTTGCTTGACAATGGCTGATACTGCCAGATCAGTAAAAGCACTTATTTGTCCTAGCTGGGCCTCAATATTCGAAGAGGTGACTTGCCCAGCGTTCCTGATGGCTTGAGTTACACTATCATCAATAGCAGTGCGAATGGTGTTTTGAAGATCTGGTGTAACTTCACTGAGTGTCCTAAGCACGGCGAAGGTGGAAATATCAGCCACCTCATCAGCATTAAATTTAAGATAGCTGGTTGAGGGCTGGTCAGAAGCAGCTGACACAGGAGTACGTCTGCGGGGTGGTGGAGGTGGAAGGTCAGGATCTGACTCGTCACCATGATCACCATCATTTTTACCTTCATCTGAAGGTTTAGAACCACTAGTATCCTTGTCAGCATGAAGATCAGTATCATCTGTGAGATCCACTGGTTTTTCTTTAGAACCAGTCACATTATCATGAATGACTAGTTCATCCTTACCAGTACCTTTATCAGCATCACCATCAGAAGAAGAGGATGATGAGGAAGAAGCTGATGAATCAGAAGGTACTGGCGAATCAGGAATATTCTGCATAACATATTTACCGGTAGAGGGATCCCTGATGAACTTGAGAGGCCTCCATGTACCAGGCCATGGAGAAGCAGCTGGAGCCATGCCAAAATAGTGATAAAATGGCTGCTCGTTTATCTGTTCTAAAGTAGCCAGCCTCTCATAAACTTCTTCTCTAACTGGTCAATCAAGTTGAGACAATAGTTCAGTCAGCTCTTCGCGAGGCAATTTGCTGGCTGATACTATGACAGTTTGAGGATCAAAAGTTAGCTGATCCACCAGCAGAGCAACTCTGGGAGTGATTGATGCTCTCCGATAGATGAAGTTAGGGACAACTTCATCAGGATCTGGCACCTGGCACACATAGGGTTTCTTCTCAGCAGAAACAGTAGCCTGAGAAGAGTCAGTGGTGGCAATAGCAGAGGTACCAACATCCATAACGGGTTCCGTAGAACCAGTAGTAGCAGTAAGTAACTGAGCAGCATCTCCAGTAGTAGCATCAGTATCCACCGTTGGCTCTGTGGGAACATAGCCAACATAGCCAACATAGCCAGCATTAACAAAATCAAGACCCTCCAGAACAGTATCCTCCTGTGAACCAGAATCTGATGGAAAAGTAGCACTTGTACCAGCATCCAGGATAACATCAGATGGAAAAGTAGCACTTGTACCAGCTTCCATGATAACATCAGATGGAAAAGTAGCGCTTGTACCAGCTTCCATGATAACATTTTGTGCATCAGTAGCAGCAGCAGACGTAATGTCACCCTTTGGTTCAGTGACAGGTTCATCAAGTAGAACATCCTTGACAATATTGTCAATTACCTTTTTAAGAATAGGAGGATCCACTATGATTTCATCTTCCACTTCAGGTGTAGTGGTGGAAGCAACAATACTGGGAGCAGTATTACCAGCAACTGTAGAAGCAACGGTACTAGCATCAGTACCACCAGTAGGAGAAACAGTAGCACCAATACAAGTAGCAGAGGCAGCAATTTGCTCAGTAGGAATAATATCATCTTTAACTTTATCCCCCTCTGCTTGTTCATCTACCCTGCTAAGAACTGAAATAATAGAACATTTTATATTAACAATTGTAGAACCAAATAAATTTGACTCAACAATTGCATCTGGTGTTGGTCTCTGGGGACAGACTGGTGATTTGGTCAGCCCTTCGAATGAGACAGAATAAGGTGTCTGTAAGTACAGCTGTGAGTCTACTGACTCATTGGCGACACATGTTGACCCAGATAGTGTAAGAGTTCTGGCTGGTAATGATGTAGGAGTGAGACTCTTAGCATGATCCGAGTAACATAATGGCTGTGCAGTATCCTGAGCTGGTTCAACACGATGAGGAGCCAGCTCAAGTTTGCTTTGGGGGTCAGGTATGTGCTCTGCTGATTGTACTGGCAGCAGAGGATATAACATTAAGTTCAAATTTGAAAAATGTGGAAGTGTCTGGCTAGAAGAGTATGGGTTGCTACTCTTCTTAACACTAGTTTTAAAACCAGTCAGCTTGGGAGCCAGGGTTATACCTTAAACTCCACATTCATTTTTCAAGTCAGCAGATAAAAGATTTTTAATTATGTTAGAATTTTCTACTGTATGGTCTAGAAACGCACCAGGTTCCATAGCCATATCCTTTGCAGGAGCAGCAGTTGATACTGGTGCAATTCCCCCTGTGGTTTGCTTGGAGCCAGCTCTTGCACATTTAGATTTGCCTGTTACCAAGAAATAGTTAAGCAATGGATTCCAATACTAGAAGTGGGTAGTCAGTATATAAGACTAGGGCTGTTCTTTGTGATCAGAGAGCACTAGATTCTAATACAACTACTGCGTTACCAGTATGTGAGACGGTGGCTGTACTAGTTGAGGTAGCTGGCTTCTTCCTCTTGACAGTTGGCTTCGGTGGTGGACATGGTGGCAGTATACCAGAATCTGGCTAAACAGGCTGGATATAATCGTGAAGGTACACCGGTAATGGCTCTTGCCAGAGGGGATTGACGGATATAAGTAATCAGCTCTTCATAGCCGGAGTTGGCTTTTGATTTGGGAACAGAAAGGGCATGAGCAGCATTGCCTCTTGAAAGGCGAATCGTAGAGTGTTCAGGTGCGTTTGCAGCCCTAATAAGATTGGGGTGCAGGTTGAATAATGGCCCTTGTTCAATTTGTTCCTCGATAGCCGGCGGTGGTTGCTGTTCCGGTTGTGGTTCCACCAATGCTTGTGGTTGCTCCGATTGTTGTTCCGGTTGCTGGGTCTCAGCAGGTGGTGATTGATGTTGTTGTTGTTCTGCCATTGATGATTGTAGAAAGAGAAGATATGAAGATTTGGGGTTTTTTAGAGAAAGAAGTGTGAATTTGAAAACAGAATAACCAAGGGTTATTATTATGGAAGATAAAACACACTTTTAACTGTTATGATTGGGTGAAAAAGGCAGGAGAGAGAAAGTGACAACTGCTATTAGCAGGCGCGTGGGTAGATGTGACAGACTGGCACACTCGAGGGGACACAGACTGATGATTTGACGTATATACGGCTTGAATACTCATACCTCCCATTCAACATTGAATGCAGCAGGTTTTAATTTTTAAAAAAAATTGAAAACCACAAAATAAGTGTTGTATTAAATACAAGATACTTTGTTACATTTAATATGTCATGAATTTAATTTAAATCATTGGAAGTAAATGAGTTTCAGTTTTAAGGAATCATTTAATTTTGTGAGCTATTTATTATTTCAATTAAAAACATTTTGAGTAATCAAAATATAAAAGACCTTGTTGTGCTGAGTGTTTTACATGTAGGCAGTAAGATAACAAAAATTGCTTACTGATTTGCCCTACATGTTGTAGAGCCAGCACACCAACAAAGATTGTCTTTTATTTAAAGTTCAAGCATACCCAGCTCAGAGATGAGATAGTTAAAACGTTTCTCATCTAAGGGCTTTGTGAAAAGATCTGCTAACTGCTGGTCTGTTGAAATAAAATGTATCTCCACGTCTCCTTTTTGAACATGATCCCTTATGAAGTGATATCGAACGTCAATGTGCTTTGTTCTTGAATGCATCACAGGATTGTTGGTGATAGCTATTGCATTTGTGTTTTCACAGTAGATTGGAGTCTTTGTGACATGAACACCATAGTCTTTCAGCTGACTTTGCATCCACAGTACTTGAGCAGTACAACTACCAGCAGAAACGTATTCTGTCTCAGCAGTAGATGTGGACACAGTATTTTGCTTTTTGCTCGTCCAGCTGACTAGCCTACCGCCCAGTAACTGGCTACCACTAGTAGTACTTTTCCTGTCTATTTTACACCCTACAAAATCAGCATCTGAATACCCAATTAGCTCAAAATCCTGGTCTTTGGGATACCAAAGACCACGTTTAGCAGTAGCCTTCAGATACCTAAATATCCTTTTGACTGCTAGCAAGTGTGACTCTTTAGGATCAGCTTGATATCTGGTACACAGACATGTGGAAAACATAATATCTGGTCTGCTGGATGTGAGATAAAGTAGGGATCCAATCATACCTCTATACTCAGTGATATTGACTGGTTCACCATTGGGATCAGCATCTATTTTAATAGATGCTGCCATTGGAGTCCCTATATCTTTTAAATAGGTCAGACCAAATTTCTTTAGCATATCTTTGATATATTTATCCTGACTTATAAAAATTCCATCATCAAGTTGTTTAATTTGCAATCCCAAAAAGTATTGCAAGTCTCTTTGTAAGCTCATTTCATATGTCTTTGACATAAGTTTTGAAAAATCTTGACAATGTTTCTCATTTTTAGATCTATAAATAATATCATCCACATATATCTGTACCAGCAAGAGATCACCATCTGTCTCTTTTGAGAACAGAGTGGTGTCAATTGTTCCAACTTTAAAGCCTATACCAGTGAGATACACATGAAGTGTCTCATACCATGGTCTTGGAGCCTGTTTGAGGCCATAAAGAGCTTTGTCTAACTTGTAGACATGGTCTAAATACTTACTGCTTACAAAACCAGGAGGCTGTTTGACATAAACTTCTTCTTGCAGCTTCCCATTTAGAAATGCAGATTTAACATCCATCTGGAATACCCTAAAGTTCATCTTAGCAGCATACGCCAAGAGCAGTCTGATAGCTTCCATCCTAGCCACTGGAGCATAAGTCTCTCTAAATCCAATCCTTCTTCATGTTTGAAACCTTGAGCTACCAATCTAGCTTTGTTTCTAATCACAATCCCATCTTCATCCATCTTATTCTTGAAAACCCACTTGGTACCAATGATTTTCTTAGTTTCATCATCAGGTTTAGGTACCAATGTCCAAACCTTATTCCTATCAAACTGGGAGATCTCTTCTTGCATAGCTCCTGCCCAGCTTGGATCTTTAATTGCTTCATCAGGAAATGTAGGTTCAATGGCAGACACAAAGTTTACATGCATACAAAAATTGCTGGTTGCATGTCTTCTAGTTTTAACACCATTAGCCATATTACCAATAACTTGCTCGATGGGATGCTCTTTTGTCCATCTAGTGTTATGAACAGGTGAGCATGTCGTGGAACACACAACATCTTGATCATCAGCTGGTTCGGAAGTATGAACATCAGTTGGAGACAGCTGTTCATTATTGGTATAACTAGTATCAGCTTGTGATCCTTCAGAACCAGTAGACCTATGCTCAAGTTGTAAGACTTTAGTAGAGCCAGTAGGTCCACCTGATTTTGACACAGATGGAACAGAGTGTTCCATCTCATCATCAGAGAACCCAGCAGCATGAATAGGCGAGGGTTGTGCTGCTGGTTCTTCATCATCTAGAGCTGGCTGAGTAGGCTCTTCAAACAGTAGCTCTTCATCTTCACGATCAAAAGATGAAGAAGGAGCAGTTTCATCAAATGTAACATTAATGGATTCTTCAAAACAACCCCTTCTCTTATTGAAAACCCTATATACCTTTGACATGTTGGAATATCCTAAGAATATACCTTCATCAGCCTTGGCATCAAATTTGCCCAGCTGATCCCTATTATTGAGAATGTAACAGGGACTGCCAAATACATGAAGAAATGAAATTGAGGGTCTTCTACCTTTGAGAACTTCATAAGCAGTTTTCTGATGTCTTTTCACTATAAGAGATCTATTCTGGGTAAAGCAAGCAGTATTCACAGCTTCTGTCCAATATGAATTTTTCAACCCAGACTCAGCTAACATAGATCTTGCTGCTTCAATGAGAGTTCTGTTTCTTCTTTCTGGAACACCATTTTGCTGAGGTGTTCTCACAGTAGAAAAGTTTTGTGAAATACCTTTGTCAGCACAAAATTCTTCTAAAGTTGCATTTCTGAATTCTGTACCATGATCACTTCTTAGCTGTTTCACCAGCTGCCCATTCAAAAGCTCCATTCGTTTGATAAAATTGATAATTTCATCAGCAGCTTCACTCTTTTGCTTCAAAAAGAATACCCAGGTGTATCTGGAATATTCATCAACAATAACCAGTGTATACTTCTTCCCACTACAGCTGGCCACATTAACAGGACCAAAAAGATCCATATGAAGTAAATGAAATGGTTTCTCAATAGATGAGATTTGCTTTGATTTGAATGAGGCATGTGAAAGGACCCGTTCATATACATTATAAACGATTCACAATAGTTGATTACATTGCGAGGTATTTGACCTCTATATGATACATTTTACAAACATTGCATTCGTTTTTAAAAGACAATCTTTCTTTACATCGAAAATTGACAGGCATGCATACCATTTCATAATATCCACTATCCAACTATAAATTGATTTAATAATAATCTTTGATGAACTCAATGACTCGAATGCAACGTTCTTCGAAATATGCTATGAAAGACTCCAAGTAATATCTTTAAAATGAGCAAATGCACAGCGGAAGATTTCTTTAACACCTGAGAATAAACATGCTTTAAAGTGTCAACCAAAAGGTTGGTGAGTTCATTAGTTTATCATAATCATTTATTTCCATCATTTTAATAGACCATAAGAATTTTATTTCCAGTTCTCATAAATATACGTCCCATGCATAGAGACAAAAATAATCATTCATATGGTGAACACCTGGTAACCGACATTAACAATATGCATATAAGAATATCCCCTATCATTCCGGGATCCTCCTTCGGACATGATATAAATTTCGAAGTACTAAAGCATCCGGTACTTTGGATGGGGTTTGTTAGGCCCGATAGATCTATCTTTAGGATTCGTGTCAATTAGGGTGTTTGTTCCCTAATTCTTAGATTACCAGACTTTAATAAAAAGGGGCATATTCGATTTTGATAATTCAACCATAGAATGTAGTTTCAATTACTTGTGTCTATTTCGTCAAACATTTATAAAAGCGCATGTATTCTCAGTCCCAAAAATATAAAGGGTAAAAAGGCAAATGAAACTCACCATACTGTATTTCGTAGTAAAAATACATATAACGTCATTGAACAAGTGCAAAGTTGGCCTCGGATTCACGAACCTATATTAATTATATATATTTATATGTTGGTCAATATTTGTATAGCAATTTAGGTCAGGTCATAGTGTAATCCTATCCTATAGCTCGAGTCTAACTCTACAGTATAGTAACATGTTATATTACTCATGCTCAATTAAGATTCTAGTAAAAGGTGACGTGTGAAACAACGTAACACAAATGGTTTCATAATCATAAAATAGTATTTTAGGTTTTTTTTTTTAGAGAAAATCAACACAAAAAGTTAACTGAAAAATTAACAGGAAAAGTCAAAGTTCAAAGTCAAAAGTCAAAGGTTAAAGTCAAAAGTCAAAGGTCAAAGTAAAAATGAGGTCGCATGCAAATATATAATAACTTATACAAAAATGATTTTCGGTCAAACATGACTAAACGGGCCACTTCAGCTATTTTTAGAAAAATTATCGGAACTCCGATTGATAAACGGCCAAAGATAAAAGTTACACATTACCAAAAAAATTAAGTATAAATATTACAGAAGTAAACTAAACCTAGATAACTCGTAGTTGCCAACGCGTTTTCGGCGTTTCAAAGTTAATTTTTCAGCTTTAATAAATTTACAAAAGTGACCGAGTATCCTACTTTGGAGATTTTTAGAAAATTCCTCAAAACTCGTATTGACAAACGGTCAAAGCCTGCAAATTCTCGTTACCACAAAGATATAACATGATTTTTGGCAAGAGTAAACACATATCAGGCCGACCATGACAACTAATACAAAACTGACATTTTTAAATAAAAAAGTTTCAGCTCTTTTTAGAATTTTAAAATGTGACCAAACTGTCAACTTTGATGATTTTTAGAAAAATCGTCGAGACTCGAATTGACAAACGGCTAGAGTTGTTTATTAGACCTTACAGCAAAGAATTCAGTGGTATTTTTTTTTATATATGAAACAACGCAGATCAGCGAGAATTTCAGTTCCCGTTTCGACATTTCATCAAAATTTGCAAAACTTCTTTTGTCCAAAACTTGACAACCGTTCAACGAAACGAGACGTGCTTTATATGAAAATTCATCTACTCGACGAGTAGAATCCAAATAATCACTTTTTATAACCCAGAAAATTAGTTCACTAATTATCATCAGCAATTTTAATTACAAAATTAATTATGCAATTTGTTTATTTCATAACTTTCTAACCATTACTTGGATTCAAGTGATTCTTAAATCAAAATTCAACTATTTTTCGCTAGCTTTCCAACGACATGCATATCTTATACCTTATCTCAATCGTATATGTAACTAATTCAGGAATCAACATAACCTATCTAATGGCAATATCAAAAGTACAAGCATGCATAATCCTATATACTCGAGCACTAGTCAGGGATACACTATTAGTATGTAAAAATTAAATTATGAGTACTCACATATCAATATTGAGATTCAATATTGCAGGAAAGGTACGTAAACGATACGGAGATGATAAACAATATATTGACCTCACGAGCATACCCATGAACCATACTCAATCACCTCCATAGCTATAACCCATAATTTCCTTAATCTTATCCCACTCGAAAAAACAACTTCGAAATCACTCGGACAGCACTCCGTCGTAATATTTTATGTATACTAATAATAACTTGAGATAATACGGAGTAAATATATATATGTAAATCGATTGAGAGAGTTTAGAGAAAACTATTTTCAAGTTTTTATGAAATAATGAAACCTATTGAATTCTATTTATAATAGATTTTTGAATTATTAAAGTGAATTATTAAAGTGAATTATTAAAGTATGAATTATTAAAGTATGAATTATTAAAGTGAATTATTAAAGTATGAATTATTAAAGTGAATTATTAAAGTATGAATTATTAAAGTGAATTATTAAAGTATGAATTATTAAAGTTAAAGTAAAGTAAAGGTAAAGTTTAAGTATAGTAAAAGTATAAAACTATGTACGTATAATACGCGTATAAATATATATAATATTAATTTAAATCGTTATATATATTTAATAAAATAAAATATAAATATCGTTATCTTTATCATACTAGTTAAGTAATGAGTTGTCAAAAGTGGTTCTAGATATTTATAAAAGTTATATACGTTTTAATAATAAAGTTCTTTTTAAACTGAAAACGTTTTTGTACGTTTGAAACTAAATAGATCAATCGAGTCTTTATGAGATTCAATCTTCCACTATCCTTTGTCTAGTTCTCAATGATTGACAATTTGTTCATATTTATAAATCACTTTACCATTTTCCGAATATTGTTAAAATGAAAAGATTTCTCAAATCAACGTGGGCCTTTCAACAGAGACTTGTAATCATAATTCAATATATCTGATAATTCAATCATTTGATCTTATCTTCTAATTCCATTGATAAACATTTTGAAACAGATACAATCATATAAAGTATTTAATCTAATATTTTGTTTACGTTTCAAGTTATAATATATATACACATATACATATATAATCATATTTGTTTAATGGTTCGTGAATCGTTGGAACTTGGTCGAGGTTGAATGAATGTATGAACATAGTTTAAAATTCTTGAAATTTAACTTAACAAATATTGCTTATCGTGTCGGAAACATATAAAGATTAAAGTTTAAATTTGGTTGGAAATTTTCGGGTTGTCACAGTACCTACCCGTTAAAGAAATTTCGTCCCGAAATTTGAGTGAAAAGGTCGTGAATGATAATAAGTATGTTATCATGATGCATACGGGCTGAAAATTAGAGTTTTTTCATCAGCGAATAATTTGGATAAACAATTTATTTATATGAAGAGTACGAATGAAGCTAACATAGAAGAGTGAAATGAGTAAGTGTAGATTCATCTTATCATTTGACGTAGATATGATTGATTCCCAGATTTTAAGGGATTTGAAGAAAATCTTCTTAATAAGATTTGACTCTCCGGTAATCAAGGGAATTAGGATCCGCTTTAAATACGATCGTCCATTTTAATTGTTCTATCGGAGATTTTCTTATAAATTCACCTCCTTCATTTCCTTACAACTCACACCATCTGTTGATGCATTTTATGCAAGTCCCTAGACATCTACCCACATCCATTGCAGGTACAACAGTTTACAGGCCACCATGATTGCTCGTTATTATCCTATCCGTGGTTGTATGTGGTTACAGGAACTACAGGAACGATATTTAGATGTTTGACTATGTTAGACTTAGTCAGACGTACGAGTGAAGCCTCACTAGTACGGCTGACAGGCTCATACGCATGGTTGATGCTGAGCTAAGTCACAATTATAACCTAAATGATAAGACACGAGTGAGTGATCACCCGTACGGTTGATGAAGCCAACTCGTACGTGTGATGAATGAATCGTATGAGTGTGTCAACAGCAGGGGTATATAAAGTCTTATGTTCTTCATTTTAGGTTAAGCCTCTTATTTGTTACACACACTCAGATCTAGTGAGCTCCTTCGATTCTCTCTCAGTCCAAATCACCCAGGTGGTGAATAATAGCTCTAGGTGTTGATCTAATCATACTTGATTTAGTTGTGGTTTGACTAAATTAATCAAAAAAAAAAACTTAACCTATTCACTAGAGGGTTTTATTCACTTATTCTGCCATTGTGTGAGTTAAATCTGTTGATTT
The DNA here is from genome assembly GCF_046630445.1 of Rutidosis leptorrhynchoides. NCBI lineage: Eukaryota > Viridiplantae > Streptophyta > Magnoliopsida > Asterales > Asteraceae > Rutidosis > Rutidosis leptorrhynchoides. Next base: position 213,444,900 of record NC_092343.1, read on the forward strand.
CTAAGTTCCTAGTCATGTTTCATCACCTTCTATTCTTTCCCCCTCAACTCATATTTTAAAGTATTCATCAATATGCTCCATCCAGTTCTGATTCTCGATATACTTCTAACTTTCATATCGGTCATTCTTCTTTTTTTTTCATCTACCGTCGGAAGAATCTATTTACTTCTACTATACTCTTGGGTTTATAGTGTTCCTAGTTCTCCCGTGTCTTTATATTGCTATATGCATCGATATATATGGTTTATAATTTCTGGTTTGTCGTTGGGCTTTATATGTTCCCTTATATTTCAAAGTCTCTGCTTCTGTGTTCTATAATCATTATCATTCACAGTTAATGCTCTCTTTTATTTGCTGCAATTTATACCCCAATTTCTATTTCGAAGTTTTGTCCTTTCGTTTCTTCTTCTTGCGATTAAGCACCGCTTGTAATGGTCCAGAATTCACAGATACGAATTTCGAAATGAACATTGTTAATGTTCTAGGAAGGAAATTGTGATGGCAAGATCTTGACTTGTCAAATTACTAAAATACCTTGGAAAAGGCAGAATCATCAAGAAATATTTTCTTGATATTTTAGAGGTTAAATAGAATACAAGAGTCGTATAACATGGCACATGATGATGTTATGATCTGTGAATCATCACGTTCCATTTAGAAACTCAGCATGACTTACTGTAATATAATCACATTGATCAAGTGTCATTATATTATACTAATTCATGCTTCAGTTCCCAACACTACTTCAAAATATTCCTATTTTAAACTTGAATGTTTCAGAATTTAGAAACTAAAATAGTTTCTTTTGTGATGTAATACAGATAGCGCGAAGAGGTAAATGATTTCAAATAAGAAAAAATTAATATCTTCAGAAATATGGAGGATATTTATAATGAAAGATATGATGATATTTTAGAATTTCTAATATCAGAGGATGATGAAGAATATTGTCCGCAGGGGTTTAGAGTCAGGAGCAAGGTATTCGTTAATGACTTCAGCAGATACTGAATTATTTGGATCTTTTGAAGTCAGGTTCAGTCTTTGTAATTTGTCCACAGCCTCCTTCCTACTTTGCTCAATCCGTTTTCCAGTTCCAAGACTTCTCTTTTTCTGCGCTTTGCCAGCACACCTATTCATTATCATCAATGTCATAACCCGTCCTTAACCATAAGAACGTGTTAGATAACGTATGATTTCATTGCGAGGTATTGACCTCTATATGCGACATTTTTAAAAAGGAAAACTGCATATATTATACATTACAAACCAAACCATTATTTTTGTTACAAGCTTTAGACAATAAAAAGATGATTATCGTTTAACGATAATCTTCGACTTACAAACTTTACAAATGATAATAACAACACGATTTCTAGCATATTTTACAACACACGTCCTCGGATATGCAGTTTTATTTTTGACACAAATATGAGTACGCATGATCCTGCTTAGATTCAACATAATGCAGCGGAAGCTTTAATTATCACCTGAGAATAAACATGTTTAAAAACGTCAACATAAAGTTGGTGAGATATAGGTTTAGTGCGCAGCAATATATATATATAGACCACAAGATTTCGTATATAAACATTTCAATAAAAATATTCTAAGTGGTTGAGCACTTGGTAACCATACTTAACATTTTCACGTCGCATATTCCCTTTAATATGAAATCTTACTACACCGTACCAAGTGTAGTCACAAAACGAAGTACTGTGCAACCGTTGAATACTGGTCGTCCAGTCCGATTGGGGTTGTCAGGCCCGATAGATCTATCAACAGGATTCGCGTTTACAATACCGCTGTAAATATTAGTTACCAAGCTACAGGGAAGTATGCCAGTGGTACAACTCAACGTAGAATATATTTTTCAGTTACTTGTGTCCATAACGTAAAACATAAAATACATGTATTCTCATCCCGAAATATTTAGAGTTTAAAAGTGGGACTATATACTCACTCTTGTCTTGATGATATATATATTTTGACTCGGTCTTCCGGTTGATATCACGAACCTATCCATATATAATATATCAATATGTTTTCATTTTTAAACAAACGTTATAAATATATACTTGTTATACTTTTAATACTTTGAATAATTCCTTAGTCCGTAGTTAGCAGTCCGATGTTAGTAATTCAATTTTAATGGTTCATTTTTAGATGTTTAATATACCCGCAATGAAATAAATAAAACCCCCAACGAAATCAATAAAACCCCATCGTATATGTGTTGGTCGAGATTAATCTTGACCCATGGTACCGGTGTTGTCAAATGACGTGTTGCGTACATAAAGTACCGGTGTTGTCAAATGACGTGTTGCGTACAAACATGGGATCTTATGATTAATCTTCTCGTATTGTTTACGGGTGATCCTGAACCATATAAAATTGAATTATAAGTACATATATATAAAATATCATGTTATCTTAGAAATATGTGATTTATATCATTTTTTTCCAATTGATCCCGTAGTTGAAATGATCTAGGATAACCAATTTTGTTTCGGTCATAGTTTCTTCGTTACAAATCCGTTTTCGTTGATTCAAATTGCCATCTTCTTGGATCGAGTTCTTCTTTAAGACTATGAACTGTAAATACCTTGGTTTGTATTCAAAATCATACGGCATAAGTGAAACATTAGTGAAACATATGAAGTTAAACATTTTTGTTACAACAAAATCATTTAATGACCATTTTTCTAAAAATACTTATACTTTGAAAAACCAAGTTTTACCTTGTTAAATTAGTATATACATAAGTTATATTACAGGTCTTGAAGTATTTTAAAAGTTAAGTTAGAAGGATCTATTTAGTTTGCAAACAAGTTTGAAAACATTCAAACTATGTTCTTGTTGTTAAACTTTTGTACCACAAAATAAGATAGCTATATATATATGAATCGAATAAGGTTATGAACATAGTTACTACCTCAAGTTCCTTGGATAAGTTTGCTGTAAAAGAGGAGTAAGAAGCTAGAATCAAAAGGGTGATAGAAGTGGATGAAAGATTGGAAGTAAGTTGGTGTTCTTGGAGGGTTTTCTTGAAGTGTTTTTGTATGGTTTTCTTATGATGTTTTAGTATGGTTTTTGAAGCTAGATCTTCAAGGTAAGTTGCTGAATTGTTATGGAGTTTAAGACTCTTGAATGTGTGTGTGTTTTTAGCTAGAGAATGGAAGTAAAAATGAACTAAAATGATGATACATATATACACCATAAAAAACGTGTTTCATGGGCATACATGGACAAATTTTAGTTTGTAATCTTGCTAATTAGTCTTGCAATCATACAAAAGTAATTACCTAGCTCTAAGGGCATGAATAATGGCTGGTTAGGTGGTGATTTTGATGTGTATTTACTATTAGTAAATACGTATAGGAGCTAGGTATGATACGAGTACAAATACTCTAGGTATACGTATAGAAATTTTGTGAAAAATGAAATGAGGATTCAAATATAGCTATCTTTTGTGAATACACTTATATGGTTTTATGTATTTAAGTTCTTTAAAAGTAATTAAATACATTACTTATACAATATATGTATAACATTATAAGTCTTAAGTATATATGTCAAATAACGTTACGTATTGTTATCGTTTTGAAAACTTAAGTTAGTAGTTTCAAAATACACATATAACTTGTTGTTATTAATATAAAATGAGGTATTAAATCATTCTTTAATCATGTTAAATATGTATATATACATATATATACACAGACGTATAATTATCATATATTGTATAGTTCGTGATATCATCGGTCAAACTAGACGGTCAAACGTTGTATAAAACTCTTTTCGGAAATATAAGTCTCAACAATTTGGATTACTTATCATGTTGGTAAGGTTTAATTTATGTAAATATCAATCTTATAAGTATAGAACGATCGAAAAAGTGCGGGTCGTTACATTACCTCCCCGTTAAATAAATTTCGTCCCGAAATTTTAAAATTGTACCTATTTTGCGTTATCGAGAAACAAGTGCGGATACTTTCGTTTCATCTGATCCTCGCGTTCCCAAGTAAACTCGGGACCTCTTCTAGCATTCCAACGAACCTTAACAATCGGTATATTACTCTGTTTGAGCTGTTTAACTTCACGGTCCATGATTTCGATTGGTTCTTCGACGAATTGTAGTTTCTCGTCGACATGGATTTCTTCAAGAGGAATGGTGAGGTCTTCCTTTGCAAGACACTTCTTAAGGTTTGAGACGTGAAAGGTATTATGTACTCCGGCGAGTTGTTGTGGTAACTCGAGTCGATAAGCTACCGGTCCAATGCGTTCGATGATCTTAAACGGGCCTACGTATCTTGGGTTCAGTTTACCCCTTTTGCCGAAACGTATTACACCTTTCCAAGGTGACACCTTTAGCATAACCATGTCCCCGACCTGAAACTCTAATGGTTTCCTTCGAACATCGGCGTAGCTCTTTTGGCGACTACGGGCTGTTTTCAATCTCTCCTTGATTTGCACTATCTTCTCAGTCGTTTCATGTATGATCTCGGGACCAGTTAAATGTCGATCTCCTACTTCATTCCAACAGATAGGAGATCTACACTTCCTTCCGTACAATGCTTCGAATGGCGCAGCTCCAATGCTCGCATGATAACTATTATTATACGAGAATTCTGCTAACGGTAGATATTTATCCCATCCGTTTCCAAAATCGATCACACATGCCCTGAGCATGTCTTCGAGAGTCTGAATCGTTCTCTCACTCTGTCCATCGGTTTGTGGATGATATGCGGTACTCATATCCAACCGAGTTCCTAGTGCCTCCTGTAGTGATTGCCAAAATTTTGAAGTAAATCTACTATCACGATCGGATATAATGGAAATAGGTATTCCATGCCTTGAAACTATTTCCTTTATATATAATCGTAATAATTTCTCCATTCTATCTGTTTCCTTTATAGGCAAGAAATGTGCAGATTTGGTAAGACGATCAACAATTACCCAAATGGTGTCGTATCCCCAGGCAGTCTTTGGTAACTTCGTGATGAAATCCATGGTAATACCATCCCATTTCCATTCTGGGATTTCTGGTTGTTGAAGTAACCCTGACGGCTTTTGGTGTTCTGCTTTGACTTTGGAACAAGTTAAACATTCCCCAACATATGTTGCAACGTCTGTCTTCAAATTAGGCCACCAATAATGCGTCTTAAGATCTTGGTACATCTTTCCAACTCCAGGATGTATCGAATATCTTGTCTTATGTGCCTCGTTCAATATCAACTTCCTTAATCCACCCAACTTCGGTACCCAAATACGATTTGCAAAATATCGAATTCCATCTTCCCGCATAACGAGTTGCTTCTCATACTTCTTCATTATTTCATTTCCTATATTTTCTTTAGTAAGTGCTTCTCGTTGAACTTCTTTGATTTGTGAGTTGAGATTCATGCGAATTTTTATGTTCATCGCTCGTACTCGAATTGGTTCTCGTTCCTTTCTGCTTAGAGCATCGGCCACCACGTTCGCCTTCCCGGGATGATAACGAATTTCACAATCATAGTCGTTTATCAGCTCGACCCACCTACGTTGCCTCATGTTCAGCTGTTTTTGATCGAAAATATGTTGAAGGCTTTTATGATCAGTAAACACAGTGAATTTAACCCCATACAAGTAGTGTCTCCACATCTTCAATGCAAACACAACTGCTCCTAATTCTAGATCATGCGTCGTATAATTTCGCTCGTGAATCTTCAATTGTCGGGATGCGAATGCAATAACTTTCTTCCGTTGCATAAGAACACAACCAAAACCTTGTCGCGAAGCGTCACAATATATTTCGAAATCATCGTTCCCTTCTGGTAACGATAATATAGGTGCCGTAGTTAACTTCTTCTTCAGTATTTGAAATGCGTTCTCCTGCTCCGAGGTCCATTCGTATTTCTTCCCTTTTTGCGTTAATGCTGTCAACGGCTTAGCTATTCGAGAAAAATCTTGAATAAACCTTCTATAATAACCGGCTAAACCCAAAAATTGGCGTATCTGCATTGGTGTCTTAGGAGTCTCCCATTTTTCAATAGCTTCAATTTTTGCTGGATCAACCTGAATTCCTTTGCTACTAACAACGTGGCCAAGAAATTGTACTTCTTTCAACCAGAAAGCACACTTAGAAAATTTAGCATATAGCTGTTCTTTTCTCAACAACTCTAATATCAACCTTAAATGCTGCTCATGCTCTTGCTCACTCTTGGAATAGATAAGAATATCATCAATGAAAACGATAACAAACTTATCTAAATACGGACTACAAACTCGATTCATGAGGTCCATGAATACAGCTGGCGCATTCGTCAATCCAAACGGCATAACCAAAAATTCGTAATGACCATAACGTGTCCGAAAAGCAGTTTTCGGAATATCCTCTTCTTTGACGCGTAGTTGATGATAGCCCGATCTTAAGTCAATTTTTGAATAAACACATGATCCTTGCAATTGATCAAATAAGTCATCAATTCTCGGTAGTGGATACCGATTCTTGATAGTTAACTTATTTAATTCACGATAGTCTATACACATCCTAAAAGATCCATCTTTCTTCTTAACAAACAAAATTGGAGCTCCCCACGGTGAAGTACTCGGTCGTATGAATCCACGGTCCAGTAATTCTTTTAACTGACTTTGAAGTTCTTTTAACTCGGACGGTGCAAGTCTATATGGAGCACGAGCCACTGGTGCAGCTCCTGGTACTAAATCTATTTGAAATTCTACCGATCTAAATGGAGGTAATCCCGGCAATTCTTCCGGAAAAACTTCAGGAAAATCTCTTGCCACAGGCACGTCGTTGATGCACTTTTCTTTCTTTTCGACTTTATTAACATGTGCTAAAATAGCGTAACATCCCTTTTCTAAACACTTCTTGGCTTTCAAACAGCTAATGAGTTTTAGCTTTGAATCACCCTTCTCTCCGTAAATCATCACCGGCATTTTATCCTTACCAGGAATACGAATTGCCTTCTTGGCACAAACAACTTCCGCTCCTATTTTAGACATCCAGTCCATGCCAACTATTACATCAAAACCTCCTAATTCTACGGGTATTAAGTCGATTTTAAACGTTTCTCCGGCTAGATTTATTTCACAATCACGACAAATTTTATCGGCTTTAATTAGCTTACCATTAGCTAACTCAATCAAGTACTTAGCATCTAGAGGTAATGATGAACAATTCAATTTAGTGTAAAAATTTCTACACACATAACTTCTATCGGCGCCAGTATCAAATAAAATAGATGCTGATAAGTTATTAATGGTAAACGTACCCGTAACAAGCTCCGGGTCTTCTCGTGCCTCTCTAGCATTAATAACAAACGCTCTTCCACGTGCAGGTCCGCCATTCTGATTCGGGCACTGGCTCTTATAATGACCTTGTTTTCCACACCCAAAACAAGTAATGTTAGCCAAAGCAGTTCTATTTGCGTTGGTGGCAGGAGTCTTGTTACCATTTGCATTTGTAACGAGAGCCTTACAATCTTCAGCAAGATGTCCCTGTCTATTGCATTTAGTGCACAACACACTACAGTAACCAAAATGATGTTTGTGACAACGGTTGCATAAAGGACTTTGTCCTTTGTAACCAAAGCCTGAACCGCTACCCGCACCTTTCGTGGTTTCTTGTTTCTTATAAGGTTGTTGTTGGTTACCTTGATCATAACCTCCATTCCACTTTTTCTTGTTCCCCAATACCTTCACCTCAGTATTGAATGCTTTCTTGTCCAAAATGACCTGATCCATTAGCTCGTTTGCCATGGTTATAGCTTCATGAATTGTCTTAGGTTTCGATGCTGTAACGTTTGCCTTGACCTTTTTGGGCAAACCACCTTTGTACATTTCAATCTTCCGTGCTTCGGTTGGAACCAATTCAGGACATAGCAAAACTAATTCCATGAATCGCTGGTTGTAGTTGGTGATTTCAGTACCAACCACCTTCAAACTTCGTAACTCATCTTCTAACTTAATAACCTCATTCCTTGGACAATACTCGGTGATTATCATTGCTTTGAATTCTTCCCATGGAGTATCATAAGCTACATCTCCTCCTACCGCCTTCACATAATTCTTCCACCATGTGAGTGCACTATCTTGTAAAGTGCATGATGCAAACTTGGTCATGTCTTTTTCATCACAACCGCTGATTTTGAACACCGTCTCCATCTTTTCTATCCATCGGGTTAAACCGATAGGTCCTTCCGTTCCACTGAATGATGATGGCTTGCAAGATTGAAACGTCTTGTAGGAGCATCCTACACGAGGATTTGGATTAACTGCAGCAGCTCTTGCAGCCTCAACCCATAACATTCTGTCGTTCACTCGCTGGTTGATGAGTTCCTCGAGTTCTTGTTCCGTCATTCGATTCAATCGCGCCATTTCCTAATGAAAGAAAATAATTATTCACATGGATTATTATAGATGTAGTGTGTATTTATAGTACATTATAGCTTATTAATAATATGAACTAGGTATTATTATAAAAGCCTTTTCTTCTTATTAGCGTTTTATAATTATATCTTGGGTAGTACCTACCCGTTAATGTTCATACTTAATAGCTTAGTACAGAATCAATTACTACAATCTAAATAATACTTAACCATGGAAAATTATTGCATTTCATACTTCAATATTTTACATATGCTTATCTTACATCGAACATTAAGCAAACCACACTATTAATATTATACAAAACATTATTCGGTTCCATGGTTTGACACAGCAGCGCATCGTTTGATCTATTTTCTAGGACGTTTAGACACAAAGATTTGCTTAACGCTTATCCTAACTGTCTGCCTATATTTTGGCTGTGGGACTGAAGAACTGGATGTCGGGACAGAACGAATAGGAATAGCGGGGATAGGGGTGGTAGTGTTGAGTGGAATTGGTGCCACATCATTCTCATTAAACTCGGGATTTGGATTTTCTAATTCATTAGCCTTTCGTTTCTTTCCTAGTTCGAACTCGTCTTTTGTAATTTCCTGTATTTCTTCCTCGGGTTCACTTTCCTCCTCGGGTTCACTTTCCTCCTCGGGTTCACTTTCCTCCTCGGGTTCACTTTCCTCCTCGGGTTCACTTTCCGATATTTCTATAGTTGGTTCATCCGGAAATTGTGAGTCTTCCCCAAGGATATCATTTTCGTCATCGGACAGGTTAATGACTGGAACGCCATCTGAAGATTCTGATTCGGAGTCGTTGATTGTGATAACAATTTTTGAGCTCGACATCTATCACACAACAACTAACCCATTAGTACTTATATAATATTTACATATAAATTTTAACCAACAGTGATAAGCAATGGTTTTTTTTTTTTTTAAATCAGACCCGGTCAAAGTCCAGACTTACTAATGTATCCTAACGGCTTCTCGGTTAGACACACTAATGCAGACCTGGTTCGCTAAGACCAACGCTCTGATACCACATGTCATAACCCGTCCTTAACCATAAGAACGTGTTAGATAACGTATGATTTCATTGCGAGGTATTGACCTCTATATGCGACATTTTTAAAAAGGAAAACTGCATATATTATACATTACAAACCAAACCATTATTTTTGTTACAAGCTTTAGACAATAAAAAGATGATTATCGTTTAACGATAATCTTCGACTTACAAACTTTACAAATGATAATAACAACACGATTTCTAGCATATTTTACAACACACGTCCTCGGATATGCAGTTTTATTTTTGACACAAATATGAGTACGCATGATCCTACTTAGATTCAACATAATGCAGCGGAAGCTTTAATTATCACCTGAGAATAAACATGTTTAAAAACGTCAACATAAAGTTGGTGAGATATAGGTTTAGTGCGCAGCAATATATATATATAGACCACAAGATTTCGTATATAAACATTTCAATAAAAATATTCTAAGTGGTTGAGCACTTGGTAACCATACTTAACATTTTCACGTCGCATATTCCCTTTAATATGAAATCTTACTACACCGTACCAAGTGTAGTCACAAAACGAAGTACTGTGCAACCGTTGAATACTGGTCGTCCAGTCCGATTGGGGTTGTCAGGCCCGATAGATCTATCAACAGGATTCGCGTTTACAATACCGCTGTAAATATTAGTTACCAAGCTACAGGGAAGTATGCCAGTGGTACAACTCAACGTAGAATATATTTTTCAGTTACTTGTGTCCATAACGTAAAACATAAAATACATGTATTCTCATCCCGAAATATTTAGAGTTTAAAAGTGGGACTATATACTCACTCTTGTCTTGATGATATATATATTTTGACTCGGTCTTCCGGTTGATATCACGAACCTATCCATATATAATATATCAATATGTTTTCATTTTTAAACAAACGTTATAAATATATACTTGTTATACTTTTAATACTTTGAATAATTCCTTAGTCCGTAGTTAGCAGTCCGATGTTAGTAATTCAATTTTAATGGTTCATTTTTAGATGTTTAATATACCCGCAATGAAATAAATAAAACCCCCAACGAAATCAATAAAACCCCATCGTATATGTGTTGGTCGAGATTAATCTTGACCCATGGTACCGGTGTTGTCAAATGACGTGTTGCGTACATAAAGTACCGGTGTTGTCAAATGACGTGTTGCGTACAAACATGGGATCTTATGATTAATCTTCTCGTATTGTTTACGGGTGATCCTGAACCATATAAAATTGAATTATAAGTACATATATATAAAATATCATGTTATCTTAGAAATATGTGATTTATATCATTTTTTTCCAATTGATCCCGTAGTTGAAATGATCTAGGATAACCAATTTTGTTTCGGTCATAGTTTCTTCGTTACAAATCCGTTTTCGTTGATTCAAATTGCCATCTTCTTGGATCGAGTTCTTCTTTAAGACTATGAACTGTAAATACCTTGGTTTGTATTCAAAATCATACGGCATAAGTGAAACATTAGTGAAACATATGAAGTTAAACATTTTTGTTACAACAAAATCATTTAATGACCATTTTTCTAAAAATACTTATACTTTGAAAAACCAAGTTTTACCTTGTTAAATTAGTATATACATAAGTTATATTACAGGTCTTGAAGTATTTTAAAAGTTAAGTTAGAAGGATCTATTTAGTTTGCAAACAAGTTTGAAAACATTCAAACTATGTTCTTGTTGTTAAACTTTTGTACCACAAAATAAGATAGCTATATATATATGAATCGAATAAGGTTATGAACATAGTTACTACCTCAAGTTCCTTGGATAAGTTTGCTGTAAAAGAGGAGTAAGAAGCTAGAATCAAAAGGGTGATAGAAGTGGATGAAAGATTGGAAGTAAGTTGGTGTTCTTGGAGGGTTTTCTTGAAGTGTTTTTGTATGGTTTTCTTATGATGTTTTAGTATGGTTTTTGAAGCTAGATCTTCAAGGTAAGTTGCTGAATTGTTATGGAGTTTAAGACTCTTGAATGTGTGTGTGTTTTTAGCTAGAGAATGGAAGTAAAAATGAACTAAAATGATGATACATATATACACCATAAAAAACGTGTTTCATGGGCATACATGGACAAATTTTAGTTTGTAATCTTGCTAATTAGTCTTGCAATCATACAAAAGTAATTACCTAGCTCTAAGGGCATGAATAATGGCTGGTTAGGTGGTGATTTTGATGTGTATTTACTATTAGTAAATACGTATAGGAGCTAGGTATGATACGAGTACAAATACTCTAGGTATACGTATAGAAATTTTGTGAAAAATGAAATGAGGATTCAAATATAGCTATCTTTTGTGAATACACTTATATGGTTTTATGTATTTAAGTTCTTTAAAAGTAATTAAATACATTACTTATACAATATATGTATAACATTATAAGTCTTAAGTATATATGTCAAATAACGTTACGTATTGTTATCGTTTTGAAAACTTAAGTTAGTAGTTTCAAAATACACATATAACTTGTTGTTATTAATATAAAATGAGGTATTAAATCATTCTTTAATCATGTTAAATATGTATATATACATATATATACACAGACGTATAATTATCATATATTGTATAGTTCGTGATATCATCGGTCAAACTAGACGGTCAAACGTTGTATAAAACTCTTTTCGGAAATATAAGTCTCAACAATTTGGATTACTTATCATGTTGGTAAGGTTTAATTTATGTAAATATCAATCTTATAAGTATAGAACGATCGAAAAAGTGCGGGTCGTTACAATCAAACTTTTACTGTTAAGGTCGTTTATAGTTTTTTTGCTGCTTCATCAGTATTTTTCCATTTTCGGAGAACCAATTCGTAGTTCGAAGTGTTTTTCAGAATCTTCACATTCAAATTAAGTCCAGAAGATAGACGTTATATATACACATATAACTGTTGGCGTAGACATGCTGCGAGATTTCAAAATACTGATTGCTAATTCCCAATGATTCGTACGGAAATTCTCATTACAAGATGCGAATGAGTAAATGATGGGGTTTCAATGAATAATTATAATGACTTTTTGGAGAGGCTAAAGTCAAAGGGTAATGAAGTTGTTGATACATCTGTTAATAATGTGGTGGAATGTAAAAGGTTCCCTGGTAACGATGGTGTATATCTCAAGGTTATAATAAGGTTAGTCTGACTGAAAAGTCGAAGTTGACTTGCTGGAGCTGTGACAAAACTGGCTACTTTGAATAGGAGTCGCAAAGTTATTTTTGCTAATAAATGCTAAAGAATCTGACGCGGATACGTTGTTTAAACTTTTACTTTGGTTTCAAGAGTTTTTCAGGTACATAACTGTGGGTAACATGTGGTTGGATCATCATCTCGATTGCTCATCATTCGAAGTGTCTTCAGAAATTTTTGAAGGGTTTGAACACAGATTGTAATCGTTAACATACATTTGATGTTCTAACACAGTTTTGAAGTCAAAATATAGCTTGTGAAAGATGTAAGGATCTAAGAGTGATGATTTTGGTCATATCTCAAGTTGAATTTTGAGATTTCAAAATCAGAATATGTAATTAAATTTTGAATGAGTATGGTTGTTTTGATTTCTATAAAAGAATGTATATTGTTGTGAAAGTAGGGAGTATAATGGATGATTTGCTGAACCAGATTCGAAGAATGTAATATATTAATTGTGAATTTATATATCTCTCGGGTATTACCTACCCGTTAAAAAAATTTCACAATTAATATTTTGTACAAAAGAATTTTATTACAGTCTTTATGAAAATATATATATGTATATTTTCTTCAGATGTAACATAGATTTAACGAGTTAATGTTAAATTAAACTCATTTGATTTACGGTTGAAACTAGAATTGAATAATCCCTAAAGGCTTTAAAAAGTACATAACTTTTACGCAGTATTTCTTTAATGACATTGAAATTATGAATCAATACTTCGTTTTTTGTTGATGTATGATGTTCGGTTCGTGGAATTCTTGTGAATTTCGCAAAGTACGAATGATGTTATCTGAAAAGTTTCGGGTACATCGATGATGAAAGTGTAAAATCAAATATATACTTGATTTATTATGAATTGGAATTTGTTGAATTGCGACAGAGATTGTAGTTAACGCTGGTTAAGTTGCGGCCGAAGGACGTACATTATTGCATATTTGTAATATGAATTAACCGAGTAGTTAAGATTCACACACAATAGCTTAGCACGAAAAGATTTATTTTTATTTCAAAATATATAAAATATACATATAATTTCTTCAAAGGGAATGAGTTAATTCTTCATAACTCGTTGATACAATATACGGGTTATTGATTCGTAATGATGTCCATAGTGATTCTTGAGCTGACGGAGTTTGTGATGTTATAGGTGTTGTTGATTCTGATGTTGACTGTACTGATGATGCTGGTGACGCTGACGGTACTGTGGATGCTGTTGGTAAAATAAGTTTAGCTTGTTAATCACACACCATTTTTGTCAGGGTTTCTACTCTTCCTTCTATCATTTTGGTTCGCTTAACTGATTTATGGTTAGGGCTAGATTAGATAATCTCTAAGACTTTAGAGATTACATAATCTGCGCGGAATGTTTCTCCAATGAAGTTATGAATTAATACTTCGTCGGTTATTGTTGCTGGTATTCCTTGGTATCTACAGGGCGTATGACATTGGTGCTCGTGGGACAGAGTGTAAAGTTGAGGTTTACGACGTGGTTGTGGTTGGGGTGGTAATGGTACTATTGGCGTTGATGATGGTGTTACTGGTTATGCTGCTGATGCTGCTGCTGGTGTTTGTAATCTCTGCACCATATTTTCCAAAGCCACTACCCGAACGCGAAGCTCGTTGACTTCTTCTATTACACCGGGGTGATTGTCGGTTCGGACGAGCGGATAAATAAAATCTAAAATTTGATGTAATATATAATCGTGACGAGATACTCTGGAAATGAGCGAGAAAATGGTGTTTCGGACAGGTTCGCCGGTAAGTGCTTCAGGTTCTTCGTCAAGAGGGCAATGTGGTGGATGGAAGGGATCACCTTCTTCTTGTCTCCAATGATTGAGGAGGCTACGAACCCATCCCCAATTCGTCCAGAATAGGTGATGACTGATTGGTTGATCTATTCCGTTCACACTGCTTTCGGAGCTGGAGTGGGATTCCATTTCGAAATCCGAGGAACTTGAATTAAGGATGAATTCCATTTCGTACGATTGAATAAGGATTTTTTTTCGATATGAAATGATTTTCGGTTATCGGATGGTATTCTAATTACATAGAATATCCATATATATAGAACAAAAGATTTCGTAAATTACGGAGGAATTTACGGGATATATCAGGCAACGTTTACAGTAATAGATACGATAAGATATGATTTAGCAGATACGCTAAGATATGAATTTTTGTCTATACACTATTCATGCAATCAATGCAGCAAGACGTGTCTTAGACTAAAAATGATAAGAAGGTAATTTCCTGAGGATGATAAGTAGTTAATTTTTGACACAAAATGATAAGCAAAACTATTGACATGCAGACACGGTCGAAGTCCAGACTCACTAATGCATCCTATCGACTCATCTGTTAGACACACTAATGCAGACCTGGTTCGCTAAGACCACCGCTCTGATACCAACTGAAAGGACCCGTTCATATACATTATAAACGATTCACAATAGTTGATTACATTGCGAGGTATTTGACCTCTATATGATACATTTTACAAACATTGCATTCGTTTTTAAAAGACAATCTTTCTTTACATCGAAAATTGACAGGCATGCATACCATTTCATAATATCCACTATCCAACTATAAATTGATTTAATAATAATCTTTGATGAACTCAATGACTCGAATGCAACGTTCTTCGAAATATGCTATTAAAGACTCCAAGTAATATCTTTAAAATGAGCAAATGCACAGCGGAAGATTTCTTTAACACCTGAGAATAAACATGCTTTAAAGTGTCAACCAAAAGGTTGGTGAGTTCATTAGTTTATCATAATCATTTATTTCCATCATTTTAATAGACCACAAGAATTTTATTTCCAGTTCTCATAAATATACGTCCCATGCATAGAGACAAAAATAATCATTCATATGGTGAACACCTGGTAACCGACATTAACAATATGCATATAAGAATATCCCCTATCATTCCGGGATCCTCCTTCGGACATGATATAAATTTCGAAGTACTAAAGCATCCGGTACTTTGGATGGGGTTTGTTAGGCCCGATAGATCTATCTTTAGGATTCGTGTCAATTAGGGTGTTTGTTCCCTAATTCTTAGATTACCAGACTTTAATAAAAAGGGGCATATTCGATTTTGATAATTCAACCATAGAATGTAGTTTCAATTACTTGTGTCTATTTCGTCAAACATTTATAAAAGCGCATGTATTCTCAATCCCAAAAATATAAAGGGTAAAAAGGCAAATGAAACTCACCATACTGTATTTCGTAGTAAAAATACATATAACGTCATTGAACAAGTGCAAAGTTGGCCTCGGATTCACGAACCTATATTAATCATATATATTTATATGTTGGTCAATATTTGTATAGCAATTTAGGTCAGGTCATAGTGTAATCCTATCCTATAGCTCGAGTCTAACTCTACAGTATAGTAACATGTTATATTACTCATGCTCAATTAAGATTCTAGTAAAAGGTGACGTGTGAAACAACGTAACACAAATGGTTTCATAATCATAAAATAGTATTTTAGGTTTTTTTTTTTTTAGAGAAAATCAACACAAAAAGTTAACTGAAAAATTAACAGGAAAAGTCAAAGTTCAAAGTCAAAAGTCAAAGGTTAAAGTCAAAAGTCAAAGGTCAAAGTAAAAATGAGGTCGCATGCAAATATATAATAACTTATACAAAAATGATTTTCGGTCAAACATGACTAAACGGGCCACTTCAGCTATTTTTAGAAAAATTATCGGAACTCCGATTGATAAACGGCCAAAGATAAAAGTTACACATTACCAAAAAAATTAAGTATAAATATTACAGAAGTAAACTAAACCTAGATAACTCGTAGTTGCCAACGCGTTTTCGGCGTTTCAAAGTGAATTTTTCAGCTTTAATAAATTTACAAAAGTGACCGAGTATCCTACTTTGGAGATTTTTAGAAAATTCCTCAAAACTCGTATTGACAAACGGTCAAAGCCTGCAAATTCTCGTTACCACAAAGATATAACATGATTTTTGGCAAGAGTAAACACATATCAGGCCGACCATGACAACTAATACAAAACTGATATTTTTAAATAAAAAAGTTTCAGCTCTTTTTAGAATTTTAAAATGTGACCAAACTGTCAACTTTGATGATTTTTAGAAAAATCGTCGAGACTCGAATTGACAAACGGCTAGAGTTGTTTATTAGACCTTACAGCAAAGAATTCAGTGGTATTTTTTTTTATATATGAAACAACGCAGATCAGCGAGAATTTCAGTTCCCGTTTCGACATTTCATCAAAATTTGCAAAACTTCTTTTGTCCAAAACTTGACAACCGTTCAACGAAACGAGACGTGCTTTATATGAAAATTCATCTACTCGACGAGTAGAATCCAAATAATCACTTTTTATAACCCAGAAAATTAGTTCACTAATTATCATCAGCAATTTTAATTACAAAATTAATTATGCAATTTGTTTATTTCATAACTTTCTAACCATTACTTGGATTCAAGTGATTCTTAAACCAAAATTCAACTATTTTTCGCTAGCTTTCCAACGACATGCATATCTTATACCTTATCTCAATCGTATATGTAACTAATTCAGGAATCAACATAACCTATCTAATGGCAATATCAAAAGTACAAGCATGCATAATCCTATATACTCGAGCACTAGTCAGGGATACACTATTAGTATGTAAAAATTAAATTATGAGTACTCACATATCAATATTGAGATTCAATATTGCAGGAAAGGTACGTAAATGATACGGAGATGATAAACAATATATTGACCTCACGAGCATACCCATGAACCATACTCAATCACCTCCATAGCTATAACCCATAATTTCTTTAATCTTATCCCACTCGAAAAAACAACTTCGAAATCACTCGGACAGCACTCCGTCGTAATATTTTATGTATACTAATAATAACTTGAGATAATACGGAGTAAATATATATATGTAAATCGATTGAGAGAGTTTAGAGAAAACTATTTTCAAGTTTTTATGAAATAATGAAACCTATTGAATTCTATTTATAATAGATTTTTGAATTATTAAAGTGAATTATTAAAGTAAATTATTAAAGTATGAATTATTAAAGTGAATTATTAAAGTATGAATTATTAAAGTGAATTATTAAAGTATGAATTATTAAAGTGAATTATTAAAGTATGAATTATTAAAGTGAATTATTAAAGTATGAATTATTAAAGTTAAAGTAAAGTAAAGGTAAAGTTTAAGTATAGTAAAAGTATAAAACTATGTACGTATAATACGCGTATAAATATATATAATATTAATTTAAATCGTTATATATATTTAATAAAATAAAATATAAATATCGTTATCTTTATCATACTAGTTAAGTAATGAGTTGTCAAAAGTGGTTCTAGATATTTATAAAAGTTATATACGTTTTAATAATAAAGTTCTTTTTAAACTGAAAACGTTTTTGTACGTTTGAAACTAAATAGATCAATCGAGTCTTTATGAGATTCAATCTTCCACTATCCTTTGTCTAGTTCTCAATGATTGACAATTTGTTCATATTTATAAATCACTTTACCATTTTCCGAATATTGTTAAAATGAAAAGATTTCTCAAATCAACGTGGGCCTTTCAACAGAGACTTGTAATCATAATTCAATATATCTGATAATTCAATCATTTGATCTTATCTTCTAATTCCATTGATAAACATTTTGAAACAGATACAATCATATAAAGTATTTAATCTAATATTTTGTTTACGTTTCAAGTTATAATATATATACACATATACATATATAATCATATTTGTTTAATGGTTCGTGAATCGTTGGAACTTGGTCGAGGTTGAATGAATGTATGAACATAGTTTAAAATTCTTGAAATTTAACTTAACAAATATTGCTTATCGTGTCGGAAACATATAAAGATTAAAGTTTAAATTTGGTTGGAAATTTTCGGGTTGTCACAGTACCTACCCGTTAAAGAAATTTCGTCCCGAAATTTGAGTGGAAAGGTCGTGAATGATAATAAGTATGTTATCATGATGCATACGGGCTGAAAATTAGAGTTTTTTCATCAGCGAATAATTTGGATAAACAATTTATTTATATGAAGAGTACGAATGAAGCTAACATAGAAGAGTGAAATGAGTAAGTGTAGATTCATCTTATCATTTGACGTAGATATGATTGATTCCCAGATTTTAAGGGATTTGAAGAAAATCTTCTTAATAAGATTTGACTCTCCGGTAATCAAGGGAATTAGGATCCGCTTTAAATGCGATCGTCCATTTTAATTGTTCTGTCAGAGATTTTCTTATAAATTCACCTCCTTCATTTCCTTACAACTCACACCATCTGTTGATGCATTTTATGCAAGTCCCTAGACATCTACCCACATCCATTGCAGGTACAACAGTTTACAGGCCACCATGATTGCTCGTTATTATCCTATCCGTGGTTGTATGTGGTTACAGGAACTACAGGAACGATATTTAGATGTTTGACTATGTTAGACTTAGTCAGACGTACGAGTGAAGCCTCACTAGTACGGCTGACAGGCTCATACGCATGGTTGATGCTGAGCTAAGTCACAATTATAACCTAAATGATAAGACACGAGTGAGTGATCACCCGTACGGTTGATGAAGCCAACTCGTACGTGTGATGAATGAATCATATGAGTGTGTCAACAGCAGGGGTATATAAAGTCTTATGTTCTTCATTTTAGGTTAAGCCTCTTATTTGTTACACACACTCAGATCTAGTGAGCTCCTTCGATTCTCTCTCAGTCCAAATCACCCAGGTGGTGAATAATAGCTCTAGGTGTTGATCTAATCATACTTGATTTAGTTGTGGTTTGACTAAATTAATCAAAAAAAAAACTTAACCTATTCACTAGAGGGTTTTATTCACTTATTCTGCCATTGTGTGAGTTAAATCTGTTGATTTCTAAGTTCCTAGTCATGTTTCATCACCTTCTATTCTTTCCCCCTCAACTCATATTTTAAAGTATTCATCAATATGCTCCATCCAGTTCTGATTCTCGATATACTTCTAACTTTCATATCGGTCATTCTTCTTTTTTTTTTCATCTACCGTCGGAAGAATCTATTTACTTCTACTATACTCTTGGGTTTATAGTGTTCCTAGTTCTCCCGTGTCTTTATATTGCTATATGCATCGATATATATGGTTTATAATTTCTGGTTTGTCGTTGGGCTTTATATGTTCCCTTATATTTCAAAGTCTCTGCTTCTGTCTTCTATAATCATTATCATGCACAGTTAATGCTCTATTTTATTTGCTGCAATTTATACCCCAATTTCTATTTCGAAGTTTTGTCATTTCGTTTCTTCTTCTTGCGATTAAGCACCGCTTGTAATGGTCCAGAATTCACAGATACGAATTTCGAAATGAACATTGTTAATGTTCTAGGAAGGAAATTGTGATGGCAAGATCTTGACTTGTCAAATTACTAAAATACCTTGGAAAAGGCAGAATCATCAAGAAATATTTTCTTGATATTTTAGAGGTTAAATAGAATACAAGAGTCGTATAACATGGCACATGATGATGTTATGATATGTGAATGATCACGTTCCATTTAGAAACTCAGCATGACTTACTGTAATATAATCACATTGATCAAGTGTCATTATATTATACTAATTCATGCTTCAGTTCCCAACACTACTTCAAAATATTCCTATTTTAAACTTGAATGTTTCAGAATTTAGAAACTAAAATAGTTTCTTTTATGATGTAATACAGATAGCGCGAAGAGGTAAATGATTTCAAATAAGAAAAAATTAATATCTTCAGAAATATGGAGGATATTTATAATGAAAGATATGATGATATTTTAGAATTTCTAATATCAGAGGATGATGAAGAATATTGTCCGCAGGGGTTTAGAGTCAGGAGCAAGGTATTCGTTAATGACTTCAGCAGATACTGAATTATTTGGATCTTTTGAAGTCAGGTTCAGTCTTTGTAATTTGTCCACAGCCTCCTTCCTACTTTGCTCAATCCGTTTTCCAGTTCCAAGACTTCTCTTTTTCTGCGCTTTGCCAGCACACCTATTCATTATCATCAAACTTTTACTGTTAAGGTCGTTTATAGTTTTTTTGCTGCTTCATCAGTATTTTTCCATTTTCGGAGAACCAATTCGTAGTTCGAAGTGTTTTTCAGAATCTTCACATTCAAATTAAGTCCAGAAGATAGACGTTATATATACACATATAACTGTTGGCGTAGACATGCTGCGAGATTTCAAAATACTGATTGCTAATTCCCAATGATTCGTACGGAAATTCTCATTACAAGATGCGAATGAGTAAATGATGGGGTTTCAATGAATAATTATAATGACTTTTTGGAGAGGCTAAAGTCAAAGGGTAATGAAGTTGTTGATACATCTGTTAATAATGTGGTGGAATGTAAAAGGTTCCCTGGTAACGATGGTGTATATCTCAAGGTTATAATAAGGTTAGTCTGACTGAAAAGTAGAAGTTGACTTGCTGGAGCTGTGACAAAACTGGCTACTTTGAATAGGAGTCGCAAAGTTATTTTTGCTAATAAAGCCCAACTACATATGCAACATTTGAGAATGTGACATTCCCATTAGTTAAATTACCAAAACCCTTTGTGTAACCCAACGAATTATCTCCATACGAAACAACTGGACCATCTTTTTCTTGATAGTCCATTAGCAGGGACTTACATCCGGTCATATGTCTCGAACATCCACTATCGAGATACCAGATTTGCTTGTTTTGAATGCCCTGCACAGTAGCTAAGAGATTAGTTCTTTTTGGGAACCCATCCAAGGATGGGTTCTGGAAGGGTCATCTTTGATGATCTCTTCCTGTCTGCTGGTTTGCTTGAAGAAGCATCAGCAGACGGGGTTGAGGTAAAAGGACACCTGTTGGCTAAGTGAAACTTGCTGCCACATTTGTAGCATTTTCTCACATTTGGTATCGGTGATGGGTCATACACATTGTAAAGGGGATCGGGGCGATGTTTGGTAACTGCTTCAATAAGCTGGTCAAGCTTGACTGTCATAATCTCAGTGATAGACAGCTCTTCATTCGAGTCCACTTTTGCTTTTCCTTTAAGGGCAGCTTTCTTCTTGGAACCAGTACCATAGTCATGACGTATTGCTTTGCCTTTATCATTTGACGAGCCAGTGTGGGAAGTTACTGGCTTGTCAACTGAAGCTGATGAACTAGAAGATGTTTTTCCTGCTGCCTTGGACTTGCCAGTATTACGTTTGACTGGCTTGTCTGCAGCTACTGGTTGACCAGTAAGTTTGTCATCATCTGGCTCAGCACAATTGAAACTCGAACACGAAGGGGAATCAGTAGATTTAACTTTTCTAAGATTATTTTCAGTGATTTCCCTTTTTATACGTCTTTCTTTTGGAGTCATGTAGTAGATGCTTGAGGGGTCAGTAGTCTCATCAATTGAGGTACTGGCTTCTCTTGCTCTAACCTCATCCTCTAAAATCTCTTTCATGGCAGGTGGTGGGGATACAGTAGCAGGTCTAACAAATTTATTCGTCAAGACCTTTTTACCTTTAACTATCTTGGCAAAAGTATTGGGCAAGACAGCTTCAGGATCTGTTTCAAGAATTGGGTCCATGAAAGTAACCTCTGCAATAGCAGCAGCAGCAGCATAGTCACCAGCAAAGAAAGCTTCAACTTGGGCAGGCACCTGCTCGTTAACACACTTTTCTGTGCGTTGAGCTGATGTACACCATGAAGCGACAACCTTTTTAAGATTATCCAGCTGGTTCTTGACTTCTGCTGCCTCAACGTGAAGAGACTTTAAAGCAAAATTTTGTTTTTTGAGTTTTGAAATATCATCTTTCAAGATTTTAATTTCATCATTTTTGCATTTAAGTTTCTCATTTAAAGATTTGTTGTCTGATATCAAAACTTCTTCACGTTTGCTGCCTCTACATAAGTCAACTCTAAGGTAGTCAAACATTTCGGCCTTTTCATCATCAATATAAGTTCGAAAATTATCAACCTTATACATCAATTCAGTTTTCCATTGAGGAGAATCTCTTTTCTGATCAGCTTCCCTCATATCAGCCAAAAACTTGCTACCACTATCATCCTCATCAGACTCCTTGACCTCCTTGGCCATTAAACACAGCTTCTTTTCTTGAGCATAACCAGCACCATCATCATCAGTATCACTATCAGAGGAAGACGATGAGCTGGTTTCATCCCAATCATGATGCTCAGCAACTAGAACCTTTTCTGGCTTTTTACCCTTCTTATCAGTCTTAGCACTTTCCTTCATCTGAGCTTTCATAGCTTTGTACTTGTTCTTGTACTTATCAGCTTTAGAGAAAGAGTTAGCATGTGAAGTTGGAGGTTTCCTGGACATGCACTCAGCTGCAAAGTGTCCAACCTTCCCACAATTATAACACTCAGATTTAGGACCTTTGACTGATTTGCTGCTAAACCTAGCACTTGGTTTCTTACTCCCTTTGTATGACTTGCTGGTTCTATTACGATTGAACCTTTTGAACTGCCTAGCCAGCAAGGCCATACCTTCAGCAAACCCTTCTACATCACTTTCATCATCACTGCTTTCTTCAGACCCAGTATCACTATCCACATCACTCTCAGCTGTCTCTTCTTCTGCCAGCAGCTTTTGAACCAGTAAAGCCTTTTGAGCTTTCTTTTTAGCATTAGCAATAAGAGCAGTATCATCAGTTTTGGACGATTTTGAAGTGGTGGGGGCAGACCTAAAGTTTTCTTTCAAGTTAAGTTCAAATTTAGCTTCTGCCTTCTCATGGTTCCATAAGGAGCTATAGAGAGAAGACAAGTTAAAGTTTTTTAAGGTCTGAGTGGTTCTTAATGGGTCAGTCACAGGTTTCCATTTAGCAGGCAGTGAGTCAATGAATTTGTTTACTTGTTCAAATTCTGAATATGTGACATTCAAGGTATTCAGATCAGTAATTAGGGAGTTAAACCTAATGAAGGTTTGCTTAAGGGTTTCATTCTTGTAGGCAAAGAACATTTCATATTCTCTTTTCAAAGCTATCATTCTATTATGTCTTACCTCACCCATACCCTCATAGGTAACATCTAAATAGTCCAACATAAGCTTAGCATTTTCTTTTCCCTTAATGAGTTTGAACAATTTGTTAGGTAAAGTTATAGCAAACAAGGTTCTGATCTTAGGGTCAAGTCCAACACGACATTTATCCTCAGCATTCCATCTAGAAGGAGTGAGAATAACCTCTCTGCCAGGAATAGCAGGAGTGTCAGCAGTCACTGGTACACTGCCAATAGTCTCAGTAGGAACGAATAGACCATTTGTGGCAATATCAGGCATGAGTGGGTCAATAGACTCAAGGTGAAGCATGAATCTTGCTTTCCAAGTTTCATACTCTTCTTCATCAAATTTGGGTGGTCTATTGGATGAGCCATTTTCAAGGTAAGCTGAATTGGAATAAGCAGCCATGGGAGAATTCAGATCCAAGATATTAATTATCAAGACTGAAGCTCTGATACCAGTTGTTGGTCCCTTAATAACGACAGGAGTATTGTAGAGGGGGGTGAATACAATTACTTTTCAATTAACTAAACAGTTAAACTCGATTATGTATTCAAGCATGCAAATTAGATAGAGTCACAGGTAATTTTCAACGGTTATTCTTTATTGATTGAATCACAAAGAATTACAACTATCCTTGGCGGAATGATAGTTGGTTGATACAGATTACCTAGATTATAGCTAAGAGGTAAACTAAAAGCTATTACACGTTTAGGACTCTAAATAATGAAACCCACACCACTAGTTGATACAACAGTGAATACAGCAATATATAGTAGTCCTATTGTCCGTGTAATTAATCTATTGTTCACTAGTACATTGGATGCCTTGTACTTGTGGGGACAATTGTGTCAGAAGGCGTGCTCTCCTTCTTTCCTCTTAGGTAGCTATTTGCAGGAACACACCAATTCGGTTTGGCACTACCATTTGATTTAAACAAATGGAATGTTGTGTTCCCTAGGTATGAATAAAGTATAACACATGTCTGCACATGCATTCCACTTGTGCATTCCCACGTGGTCTTGTAAGG
The DNA here is from genome assembly GCF_046630445.1 of Rutidosis leptorrhynchoides. Taxonomy (NCBI): domain Eukaryota; kingdom Viridiplantae; phylum Streptophyta; class Magnoliopsida; order Asterales; family Asteraceae; genus Rutidosis; species Rutidosis leptorrhynchoides. The sequence goes on from NC_092343.1 coordinate 213,469,619, forward strand.
TCACTTGTCAGCCGCCGACTCCTGTCCTTTTCTGTTCAACTTTGTCTTCGACTTCTGTTGAATAGTGCGTTGATGTAGACCACTCTGGGAAACTACCATGCTTGTAATGGAGCATGGCTGTCTTGTGTTGTATGCTGCTATCCAGATCTACTGGTTCTTCATATGCTGAGTCACTTGATATTCTTAATTAGCTGAGTACTCATCCTGTGCTGATTCGAAGAATACATTCTACCTTGTGCTGGTAGATCAGCCAGCATACTACACACTCGACACAGCTATATTAGCTGACTGTACATAAACAACATAAACAAACTTGTGTTGGCGGCACATAACATTTTAGTATAAATAAATTACAGTTTTGTCATAATTAAATCCTTAATTATTTTGGGGACTCAACACATATGTTACAAATAAATCGTCGGTGGAAGAAAAAAAAATGCGTTTGAGCTGTAAAGTTATTCGCATTAGGGGATTTGGTGAGCTAGTTCCATAAATATGCACGATCTAATTCACTTGCTCATAAATCTCTCTTCCTCTATGTATTGCTCCGTATTATATATTTATTATTATTATTATTATTATTATTATTATTATTATTATTATTATTATTATTATTATTATTATTATTATTATTATTATTATTATTATTATTATTATTATTATTATTAAGAATAATATTATTATTAATCTTATGATAAGGAGTATCATTATTATTAGTATTATACATAAAATACTACGACGAGGTTATGGGCAAATTATTTCAAATAAAGTTTTTTTTTTAGTAGGATAGGGCTAAGGAAATTATGGGTTATGGCTATGGAGGTGATGGGTATGGTTCATGGGTATGCTCATGAGGTAAATCTAGTGTTTATCGTCTCCGTTGCGTCTACGTACCTTTCCTGCAATATTGAATCTCAATATTGATACGTGAGTACTCGTAAATAAATTTTTACATACTAATAGTGTATTCCTGACTAGTGCTCGAGAATATAGGATTATGCATGCTTGTATTTTTGATATTGCCCTTAGATAGGTTATGTTGAATCTTGAATTAGTTACACCTGCGGTTGAGATAAGGTATAAGATATGCATGTCCTTGGACAGTTAGCGAAAAATTAAGAACTTTTCCTTTAGATGTCGAATGGTTTCAATGAACGGATTAGAAGATATAGTCAATTGAATTTTTGATATTATTATTAAAAATGATTATTATTATCGTCGTTATTATCGTCGTTCTAGTTTTTTTTATCAAACTATTATTATTACTATTATTATTATTATCATTAAAAAGTTTTATCATTAAAAATTGTATTTTTTTATTATTATTATTATCGTTAAAATTATAATTAGTACTATTATTATTTTTATCATTAAAATAGTTATTATATATTAATATTATCATAACATTTATTATTATTAGTATTATTATAATTAAACTAATGATAGTAACACTTAATTATTTTATTACTATTATTATCATTAAAATGAACGCGGCATAAAAGACGATTTAAAAACTATTAACAAAATTAATTAGGAAATAATGAATATGAGTATCATGATGAAATTTAAATATCGTAAGATATTGATTTAGATAAAATTTTTGTTTTCATTAATTTTATCACTATTATTATTAAAAGTACTATTAATATCAAAACTATCATTTTTTACAAAATTATTATTTTATATCATTGTTAATATAAAATTCCATTATTTTTATAATATCATTTTAGTAAATATTAAAGTGATATTTTTATCAATAGAATAATAATAATTATTATGTAACATCCTGTTTTCCCGTACGTATCGAAAGGTACTTACTTAATCATTTGTACGTTTATAACTCGTTAGCTTATGCGTAAATGTATGAATATATGTGTAGATATATATATATATATATATATATATATATATATATATATATATATATATATATATATATATATATATATATATATATATATATATACACATATATGTATACTTGATAATGTGTGCATGTATAAGTTTAAACATGGGTTTGGTTAGCGTTAAGTCTTGTGAGACTATTGTTGAAGGCTAAGTGAATATAGGAAGCGGGTTTGGAATGTACAAATTAAATAAAATCGAAAATTGTTTAAGTTGGTCGAGCTGTTCAGATACAGCCTTAGGCTGCGCCGCGACAATTGGGTCCGTGCCGCGGTATATCAAGCAAATATGGATCAGAAGTTGGGTTAAAAGGGGTCGTTTTTCCTTCGATAAGCCGCGCCGCGACAAATTGGCCGCGCCGCGGAATCTCTGCTGTTCTGACTCCGATTTCTACTCAAGTTAAAAGGGTTTTAGGGGTAATTTGGTCTTTTTGCTTGTACATCAGATTGGAGCATTAAATCACAGCCACTTATTCCATTTATTTCATTTCCTTTTCTCTTTTCTTTCCAATTTCTCTCCCAAAACACAAAACCCACTTAGAATAAACTTAAGATTTGGAGGTGAAGATTTGTGGATCAATCCTAGGAGCAAGAGTTAAAGTTGTTCTCCTTGTTGTTAGCTACAAGAGGATAGTCTTGGTAAGTTCTAACCTTATGTTTTAAGTTTTAATTGGTTAATGGCTAGGGTTTTGGTTACTAGAGATTTGTATGACCCATTTGAGGGTAAAATAGGTGAATTTGGGTTGTGTTGTTGTAATGAAACCCTAATAGCTACAATCTAGGGTTTTGGCATTATGATTTGAGGTTGTAAGTGTCAAATGGTGTTGTTAGTCACTAATGCACTTTAAGATTAATGAAAGAAGTGTAAATGGGTAAGTTTGACTTGATTGTGAGTCTAAGTAATATAAAATGGGTCAAAATGTACTAGTTGACCTAATTAGATGAAATGGGTATGGATTACCCTAAGTTTTGTGTTAATTGAAGTTAGTAGACTTTAATTCACTAGCCTTAGTGATTAAAGTCGAGTCTTGGCCATTTATGGGCGGTTGTGTGTAGTTGAGTCATTTAATGCAAATTGGGTCATTAAATGCTCAAGTGGGAGTATCGTGGTTAATCCCACTAGTTTTGAAATTGAATGTGCACTTAATGATTTAGGTACATTGCGTTGAAGCTCGGAAGTGCTAAATCATCATCCTTGTGACAAGGTGAGCGGAGTAATTATACGTATGTGTATATAGCGTATTTATTTGTGAATGTTATGGTATGAACCACTGAGCCGGTAGTGCCATAACATGTGTGGGTTAGGATGTGAACCACGAGCCGGTAGCATCGAGTGTGAACCACGAGCCGGTAGCACTATAAACTAAGATGTGAACCACGAGCCGGTAGCATCGAGTGTGAACCACGAGCCGGTAGCACTATAAACTAAGATGTGAACCACGAGCCGGTAGCATCGAGTGTGAACCACGAGCCGGTAGCACTATAAACGAGTATGACTCAAAAGCGTATGGTGTGAACCACGAGCCGGTAGCACCATAGCGATATTGGTTAACCATATTGAGATTGTTGTTTTGTTTAGCATATTATATATATATATATATTGAGTTGAGTAAATGCTAATGAAGTGGTGTGATAATGTACGACTTGTTAGTGTTACAGGTATGTTGACATGCTATTTGAGTTACTAGTTTGTATGAGGTATTTGGTATTGTGATTGCAAATGGATAGGTTATATATATGTATGTATAATTGTTGTACTCACTAAGCATTGCTTACCCTCTCATTGTTTATCATTTTATAGGTTCCGGCTTGGACAAGGGTAAGGGCATACAAATGGATTAGTTGTCTCCCGTTTATGTTGACAGGGGGTGCTTTTGGTGTTAGCTTTTTGAAGTTGGCCTAACATATTGGGTAGTTTAGCCTCAAACCGTGCTCGAGTGTCGTTTGGATTATAAACTATCATTGTAGTGGGTCAAACTTGTATAAAACTTAATTAATGGTCTTCGTGCCTTTTGTAAACATGTAAATTGATGTACGTTTAAATGGAACTTGTGGAATGGTTTACATATTTAATTCGCGCGTAAATGCGTATTATAAAAAAAAAAATTATCGTATGGAATACGGGTTGGGTTGTTTCAAGTGGTATCAGAGCATGGCCTAAGGGATTTAGGCGACTTGAGATAGGTGCCTAGACTTAGACTTTATTGTGTGAGCGCTTTATGCGGGACTTGTAGGACTTTGGGTCTAATCGGAAATTGTTAGTGCTTTAGTTTATGTGAACTAACCTTGTGCTAATTGTTTTGTGTTGTGTTTAGCAATCATCAAGCAAGACGGACGTTGTACTAGCAAGTTAATGCAACGTGCTCGCGTAACAACGATTAGCTACCGTTGTTACGGGTGCAAATCGTGTCAAACAAGTAATGTACGACGATTGTTGAGCAAGATGGAGTAGTGTGGTGCGCATGTATATACTTACGTGTTATGCCTTTCGTTCATGGTTTAACCTTTTCCGTTTTATAGAATGAAGACGAGAAACGGACACGATAACGATATCGGTGGTACAAGCGAGGACCCCGAATTCACGGCCAAAGTTAAGGCCATCTTGAAGAACTACAAGGAGGATTTTCTTGTTAGCGTGAGAAAAGTTTTCAAGGAATCGGTTGACGAGCAGCTAACCGATTTAATTAATGAACGAATGAAGGCCACTGTCGATGAGGCTCTTGACGCTAGAAACATTTATCCTCGTGGTGAAGGAGGTGAAGGAAGGCGAGACTTCCACTACAAAAACTTTAAGGATACTCAACCTCCGATGTTTAATGGGGTGAGGGATCCGTTGAAAAGCACTTGTTGGATTTCCGATATCGAGGGGGCGTTCCGTACCGCGGAGTGTCCTCCTGAGAAGAAGACGAGGTATGAGTCTAGCATGTTACGTGAAGAAGGCAAATTGTGTTGGGACGATAAAATCAATTTATATGGTGAAGAGCAATGCATGAGCTTGACATGGGATGAGTTTAAGAAGGAATTTTTCCAAGAATACCAAACTTCTTCCGATCTTGATAACATCTGGGACGAGTTACACAATTTGCGACAAGGTTCAATGGACCTGGTTACTCTCAAGTCTACTTTCTTGGCAAATGCTCGTTTTTGTCCGGATATGTTGGTGATGATCACAAGTTAATGCTAGATTTCTACCATACTTTAAGTGATTAGATGAAAGGTAAGATTAGCCGGGGGATGGCTAAGTCTTTTGAAGATTTATACGAGTTGGCTAGGGGTTTTGAGCCGGAGGTTCCAAGGAAGAGTGATTTCACTTTTTCAAAGAGAAAGTTGAAGGTTCGAGTCATTCGAATTTTTCAAATAAAAAGAACAAGAAAGGCTCCGAGAGCGTTAATAGTGTGAAGAAGGGTACTTCCGGGGGTTTCGGACCCACGTGTTATAATTGTAACCAAATAGGGCACATGGCCCGTGATTGCACCAAGGCGTCGACCAAAATCACTTGCTTTAATTGTGGTAAAGAGGGGCACAAGAGGCCGGAATGCCCCAATTTGAATAATGATCATGCTAAGAAGTTAGAGAAGGCGGCGGGCACGGCTAGGGGTCACAACTACTTGATGACCAATGACGAAGCTAAACAATCCAACGAAGTTGTCTCAGGTACTTTTATGGTTAACTCTAATCCGGCAAGGATTTTATTTGATAGCGGTGCAAATTTGTCGTTTGTGTCTCCAAAATTTGTGCCTAAACTTGATAGACCGTTAGCTAAGTTAAGTCGTTCGGTAGAAGTCGAAATAGCGGACGGCAAGATGGTGCTAGTGGTTGATGTGTGTAAAAATTGTGATGTTGTTTTTGGTGCCGAAAACTTTAAAATTGATCTTATCCCTATGACCTTGGGCGACTTTGATATTGTTGTGGGCATGGATTGGCTCGATCACAATAGAGTCGATATTGCATGCCATGAGAAGTTTATTCGTGTGAAGACCCCTAGTGGGGGAAAGTTAATTATTCACGGCGATAAATGAAGAAGACTTGTGCCGATATGTTCTTTTGCACGGGCACATCGTTTTCTTGTTAGTGGTGGCATGGCTTTTCTTGCCCATGTTGTTGATACTCATGATGAGCCACCACCCATTCGTGAAATTCTGGTGGTTAGTGAATTCGAAGACGTTTTTCCGGACGAGTTACCGGGTGTTCCGGCGAAAAGACAAGTTGAATTTCGCATTGAGTTGGTTCTGGGAGCTACTCCCATTGCTAAAAATCCTTATCATTTAGCACCAACGGAAATGCAAGAGTTGTTAAATCAAACCCAAGAGTTGCTTGAGAAGGGTTTTATTCGACCGAGTGCTTCGCCATGGGGTGCTCCGGTTTTATTCGTGAAAAAGAAGGATGGTAGTATGCGGATGTGCATCGACTATAGGGAGTTGAATAAAGTGACGATCAAAAATCGTTATCCATTGCCTAGGATTGACCATTTGTTTGACCAACTCCAAGGTGCGACGTATTTCTCAAAGATTGACCTACGGTCCGGCTATCACCATATGCGGGTCCGTGAGGAAGATATTGAGAAAACGGCTTTTCGAACGCGTTATGGGCATTTTGAGTTTGTAGTTATGCCTTTTGGTCTTACGAATGCACCGGCGGCATTCATGGATCTTATGAACCGAGTGTGCCAACCTATGTTAGACAAGTCGGTAATTATGTTCATTGACGACATACTTGTCTACTCGAAAAGTATGAACGAACATGAACGCCATTTGCGTGAAGTTTTGAAGACTTTACGAAGGGAGAAGTTGTATGCTAAGTTCTCAAAATGTGAATTTTGGCTAAGGGAAATTCAATTCCTTGGCCACATTGTGAACAAAGACGGCATTCAAGTGGATCCGGGGAAGATAGAGACGGTGAAGAGTTGGAGACAACCGACTACGCCTACGGAGGTCCGAAGTTTTCTCGGATTGGCCGGTTATTATCGTCGGTTTATTCAAGACTTTTCCAAGATCGCTTCTTCATTGACGAAGTTGACAAGGAAGAACGCGAGATTTAATTGGGAGAATGAGCAAGAAGTTGCTTTTCAATTGTTAAAAGAGAAATTGTGTCAAGCTCTGGTGTTAGTGTTGCCGGAAGGAGTGGAAGACATGACGGTTTATTGTGATGCCTCGTTAAATGGACTCGGGTGTGTTCTAATGCAAAGAGGTAAAGTCATCGCTTATGCCTCTTGATAATTGAAGGAACACGAAACAAGATATCCGACTCATGATCTTGAGTTGGCGGCGGTTGTGCATGCGTTGAAAATTTGGCGCCATTACTTGTATGGTGTCAAGTGTACTATTCATTCGGATCATAAGAGTTTGAAACATCTCTTTAATCAACGAGATTTGAATTATCATCAACGCAGGTGGATGGATGTGGTGAAAGATTATGATTGTGAAATACTTTATCATCCGGGCAAGGCAAATGTGGTCGTGGATGCGTTAAGTCGAAAGAGTCATCACCCGACGTTACGATTGGGATTGTTACATATGATTATTACTAACGATTTTCTTGAAAAACTTGGTGTGATTCAAATAGAGGCTTACGTTCACAACAAGCATGCGGAACGAATTGTGGGGCAATTGGAATTCATTACAATGGGTTCGCGTGGTTTGTTGTCTTTTAAAGGAAGAGTGTGGGTGCCTAAGATGGGTGATTATCGACAAGTAAGCACATAAGTCAAAGTATTCCATTCACTCGGGCGCGACGAAAATGTATCTTGATTAAGGAAAGATTATTGGTGGCCGGGCATGAAACGTGATGTTGTGAAGTATGTTGAGTAATGCATCACGTGTTTGCAAGTTAAGGCTGAGCACCAAAAGCCGTATGGTAAGTTACAACTGTTAGAAATCCCGAAATGTAAATGGGAGCACATTACCATGGATTTCATCACAAAGTTACCTAACACGGCGAGAACCCAATTTGATTCGATTTGGGTTATAGTAGATCGATTGACGAAAAGCGCTTTGTTTCTTCCCATTAAAGAAGCAATATCGTCGGAGACCTTGGCTAAGTTGTTTATCAAGGAAGTTATCTCTCGACACGGAGTTCCTATATCTATTATTTCGGATCGAGATACCCGTTTTACATCTCGGTTTTGGGAGAAATTTCATGAAGATATGGGTACGCAATTAAAATTAAGCACGGCGTATCATCCTCAAACGGACGGTCAAACCGAACGTACGAATCAAACTTTGGAAGATATGTTACTTGCGTACATTATTGATTTCGGTGGTAGTTGGGATGAGCATTTGCCTTTGGTGGAATTCTCGTACAATAATAGTTATCATACTAGTATCGGGATGCCTCCATATGAGATGCTTTATGGGCGTAGATGTCGAACCCCTATTTGTTGGGGTGAAGTGGGACAAAAGGAAATCGGGAGTACCGATTTGGTTTTAGAGACGAATAGCAAGATTGATATGATTCGAGAGCATTTGAAAAAGGCTCAAGATAGGCAAAAGTCGTATGCTGATAAACGTAGACGAACGATCGAATTTCAAGAAGGTGACATGGTGATGCTCAAAGTTTCGCCATGGAAAGGTATTATTCGATTTCGAAAATGGGGAAAGTTAGCTCCTCGGTTTATTGGGCCGTTTAAGGTTTTAGCTCATGTTGGTGAAGTCGCGTATTGTTTGGAATTACCTGAAGAGCTTGCGGGGATCCATAATACATTTCATGTCTCCCATCTCCGTAAGTGTCTTGCGGATGATTCATCTTGGGTCCCATTAGACGAGATTGAGCTAAATAATAAGTTAGAGTATATCGAGGAACCGATTGCCATACTTGATGAGAAGGTCAAAAGGTTGAGGCATAAAGAGGTTAGGACTTTTAAAGTTCAATGGCGTCGTAGTAAGGGTTCCGAGTTTACTTGGGAGCCCGAAGAGTTTTGTTAGTTTATCTTCCTTCTTGTCATGCGGCTTGGATCGCGAGGACGCGCTCCGATTCAAGTGGAGGAGAGTTGTAACATCCCGTTTTCCCGTACGTATCGAAAGGTACTTACTTAATCATTTGTACGTTTATAACTCGTTAGCTTATGCGTAAATGTATGAATATATGTGTAGATATATATATATATATATATATATATATATATATATATATATATATATATATATATATATATACATATACATATATGTATACTTGATAATGTGTGCATGTATAAGTTTAAACATGGGTTTGGTTAGCGTTAAGTCTTGCGAGACTATTGTTGAAGGCTAGGTGAATATAGGAAGCGGGTTTGGAATGTACAAATTAAATAAAATCGAAATTTTTTAAAGTTGGTCGAGCTGTTCAGATACAGCCTTAGGCCGCGCCGCGATAATTAGGTCCGCGCCGCGGCATATCAAGTAAATCTGGATCAGAAGTTGGGTTAAAAGGGGTCGCTTTTCCTTCGATAAGTCGCGCCGCGACAAATTGGCCACGCCGCGACATCTCTGCTGTTCTGACTCCGTTTTCTACTCAATTTAAAAGGGTTTTAGGGGTAATTTGGTCTTTTTGCTTATAGATCAGATTGGAGCATTAAATCACAGCCACTTATTCCATTTATTTCATTTCCTTTTCTCTTTTCTTTCCAATTTCTCTCCCAAAACACAAAACCCACTTAGAATAAACTTAAGATTTGGAGGTGAAGATTTGTGGATCAATCCTAGGAGCAAGAGTTAAAGTTGTTCTCCTTGTTGTTAGCTACAACAGGATAGTCTTGATAAGTTCTAACCTTATGTTTTGAGTTTTAATTGGTTAATGGCTAGGGTTTTGGTTACTAGAGATTTGTATGACCCATTTGAGGGTAAAATGGGTGAATTTGGGTTGTGTTGTTGTAATGAAACCCTAATAGCCACAATCTAGGGATTTGGCATTATGATTTGAGGTTGTAAGTCTTAAATGGTGTTGTTAGTCACTAATGCACTTTAAGATTAATGAAAGAAGTGTAAATGGGTAAGTTTGACTTGATTGTGAGTCTAAGTAATATAAAATGGGTCAAAATGTACTAGTTGACCTAATTAGATGAAATGGGTATGGATTACCCTAAGTTTTGTGTTAATTGAAGTTAGTTGACTTTAATTCACTAGCCTTATTGATTAAAGTCGAGTCTTGGCCATTTATGGGCGGTTGTGTGTAGTTGAGTCATTTAATGTAAATTGGGTCATTAAATGCTCAAGTGGGAGTATCGTGGTTAATCCCACTAGTTGTGAAATTGAATGTGCACTTAATGATTTAGGTACATTGCGTTGAAGCTCGGAAGTGCTAAATCATCATCCTTGTGACAAGGTGAGTGGAGTAATTATATGTATGTGTATATAGCGTATTTATTTGTGAATGTTATGGTATGAACCACCGAGCCGGTAGTGCCATAACATGTGTGGGTTAGGATGTGAACCACGAGCCGGTAGCATCGAGTGTGAACCACGAGCCGGTAGCACTATAAACTAAGATGTAAACCACGAGCCGGTAGCATCGAGTGTGAACCACGAGCCGGTAGCACTATAAACTAAGATGTGAACCACGAGCCGGTAGCATCGAGTGTGAACCACGAGCCGGTAGGACTATAAACAAGTATGACTCAAAAGCGTATGGTGTGAACCACGAGCCGGTAGCACCATAGCGATATTGGTTAACCATATTGAGATTGTTGTTTTGTTTAGCATATATATATATATATATATATATATATATATATATATATATATATATATATATATATATATATATATATATATATATTGAGTTGAGTATAAGCTAATGAAGTGGTGTGATAATGTATGACTTATTAGTGTTACGGGTATGTTGACATGCTATTTGAGTTACTAGTTCGTATGAGGTATTTGGTATTGTGATTGCAAATGGATAGGTTATATATATGTATGTATAATTGTTGCACTCACTAAGCATTGCTTACCCTCTCGTTGTTTATCATTTTATAGGTTCCGGCTTGGACAAGGGTAAGGGCATACGGTTGGATTAGTTGTCTCCCGTTTATGTTGACAGGGGTGCTTTTGGTGTTAGCTTTTTGAAGTTGGCCTAACGTATTGGGTAGTTTAGCCCCAAACCGTGCTCGAGTGTCGTTTGTATTATAAACTATCATTGTAGTGGGTCAAACTTGTATAAAACTTAATTAATGGCCTTCGTGCCTTTTGTAAATATTTAAATTGATGTACGTTTAAATGGAACTTGTGGAATGGTTTACATATTTAATTGGCGCGTAAATATGTATTATATAAAAAAAAAATTTATCGTATGGAATACGGGTTGGGTTGTTTCATATTATTACAAAATAATACAACTTTTACTTATTATTATTATCAATATTATTATATCAAATAAATATGTAACACAAATAATATAATTACCTTAATAAAATCTATCATAACATTTTATGATATTAAATGAACTTTATAAATTTTATTACTTAAAATATATAAAAGTATATTTTTATAAATAAACTATATTATTTACTTTAAAAATCTTTTAAAAATATTTAAAAATATAAAACGACGATATTTAAAATATATTATAATCATGTATAAATTTTGGAAATCATTTTTAGTCAAATTGACTTTTGTTGACTTTTGTATATTAGTCTCGAGCATTAGGATTGTGGTACACTATGACTTGAACTAAATTATTAGACAAATATTGACCAACATAAAAAAATATATAATTAATATAGGTTCGTGAATTCGAGGCTAACCTTGCATTTGTTCAATGACGTTATATGTATTTTTACTACGAAATATAATAGGTGAGTTTCATTTGCCTTTTTACCCTTTATATTTTTGGGTTGAGAATACATGCGCAATTTTTATAAATGTTTTACGAAATAGACACAAGTAATTGAAACTACATTATATGGGTGAATGATCGAAGCCGAATATGCCCCTTTTGCTTGGTAACCTAAGAATTAGTAAACCGATCTACTAATTGACGCGAATCCTAAAGATAGATCTATTGGGACTAACGAACCCCATCCAAAGTACCGAATGCTTTAGTACTCGATGTTGTTTTTATCATGTCCGAAGGATTTCCCGGAATGATAGGGGATATTCTTATATGCATCTTGTTAATGTCGGTTACCAGGTGTTCACCATATGAATGATTTTTGTATCAATGCATGGGACGTATATTTATGAGAACTGGAAATGAAATTCTTGTGGTCTATTAAAATGTTGAAAATGATTATTTATGTTAAACTAATGAACTCACCAACCTTTTGGTTGACACTTTAAAGCATGTTTATTCTCAGGTATGAAAGAAATCTTCCGCTGTGCATTTGCTCATTTTAGAGATATTACTTGGAGTCATTCATGACATATTTCAAAAGACGTTGTATTCGAGTTGTTGAGTTCATCAAGAATATTATTAGGTCATTTATAGTTGGATATATTATGAAATGGTAGGCATGCCTGTCAACTTTCGATGAAATGGAAGTTTGTCTTTTAAAAATGAATGCAATGTTTGTAAAATGTATCATATAGAGGTCAAATACCTCGCGATGTAATCAACTATTAAGAATCGTTTATAATGTATATGAACGAGTCCTTTCAGTTGGTATCAGAGCGGTAGTCTTAGCGAACCAGGTCTGCATTAGTGTGTCTAACTGATATGTCGTTAGGATGCATTAGTGAGTCTGGACTTTGACCGTGTCTGCATGTCAAAAGTTTTGCTTATCATTTTTAGTCGGAAATCATCTGCTTATCATCCTTAGGAAATTTCCTGCTTATCATTATTAGTCTAGACACGTCTTGCTACATTAATTGCATGAGTAGTGTATAGACAAAATTCATATCTTAGCGTATCTGCTAAATCATATCTTATCGTATCTGTTACTTTAAACTTTACCTGACATATCCCGCAAATTCCTCCGTAATCTATGAAATCTTTTGATCTCTATATATGGATATTCTATGTAATTAGAATACCATCTGTTAGCCAAAATCATTTCATATCAAAAAATCCTTTATCCAATTGTACGAAATGGAATTCGTCATCAGTTCAAGTCACTCGGATTCCGAAATGGAATCCCATTCAAGCTCCGAAAGCAGTGTGACCAGAATGGATCAACAATCAGCCATCATCTATTTTGGATGAATTGGGGATGGGTTCGTAGCCTTCTCAATCATTGGAGACAAGAAGAAGGTGATCCCTTCCATCCACCACATTGCCCTCTTGATGAAGAACCGGAAGCACTTACCGACGAACCTGTCCAAAACACCATTTTCTCTCTCATTTCCAGAGTATCTCGTCACGATTATATATTACATCAAATTTTAGATTTTATTTATCCGATCATTCGAAGCGAAAATCACCCCAGTGTAATAGAAGAAGTCAACGAGCTTCGCGCTCGGGTAGTGGCTTTGGAGAATATGGTGCAGAGATTACAAACACCAGCAGCAGCACCAACAGCATAACCAGTACCACCATCATCAACGCCAACAGTACCATTACTACCTCCAACCACAACCGCGTAGTAAACCTCAACTCCACAATCTGCCCCACGAGCATCAATGTCATATGCACCATAGATACCAAGGAGTACCAACAACAATAACTGACGAAATATTAATTCATAACTTCATTGGAGAAACATTCCGCGGATTATGTAATCTCTAAAGTCTTAGAGATTATCTAATATAGCCCTAACCATAAATCAGTTAAGCGAACTAAAATGATAGAAGGAAGAGTAGAAACCCTGACAAAAATGGTGTGTGATTAACAAGCTAAACTTGTTTTACCAACCGCATCAATAGTACCGTCAGCGTCACCAGCATCGTCAGTACAGTCAACATCAGAATCAACAACACCTATAACATCACAAACTCCATTAGTTCAAGAATCACTGTGGACATCATTACGAATCAATAACGCGTATACTGTATCAACGAGTTATGAAGAATTAACTCATTCCCTCTGAAGAAATTATATGTATATTTATATATATATATATATATATATATATATATATATATATATATATATATATATATATATATATATATATATATATATTTGAAATAAAAATAAATCTTTCCATGCTAAGCTATTGTGTGTGAATCTTAACTACTCGGTTAATTCATATTACTAATATGCAACAATGCACGTCCTTCATCCGCAACTTAACTATCGTTAACTACAACCTCTGTCTCAATTCAATAAATTCCAATTCATAATAAATCAAGTGTATTATTCAAATATATGTTGATTTTACACTTTCGTCATCGATGTACTCGGAACTTTTCAGATAACATCATTCGTACTTTGTGAAGTTCACAAGAATTTAACGAAAACCAACATCATGCCTCAACAAATAACGAAGTATTGATTCATAATTTCAATTTTATTGAAGAAATACTTATGTAATCTCTAAAGCCTTCAAGGGATTATTCAATTCTAGTTCCAACCGTAAATCGAATGAGTTTAATTTAGTATTAACTCATTAAAATATATGTTACATCTGAGGAGAATATATACATATATATTTTCATAAAGACTGTAATAAAAATTCTTATGTACAAAATATTAATTGTGAAATTTTTTTTAACGGGTAGGTAATACCCGATATATATATATATATATATATATATATATATATATATATATATATATATTCACAATTAATATGTTACATTCTTCGGAATCAGATTAAGCAAATTATCAACTATACTTCCTACTTTCACAATAATATACATTCTTTCATAGAAATCAAAACAACCATACTCATTCAAACTCAATTACATATTCTGATTTTGAAACCTCAGAATTAAATTCGAGATATAACTGGTACCATCACTTTTAGATTCCTGCATCTTTCAAAGCTATATTTTGACTTCAAAACTGTGTTAGAACATCAAATGTATATTAACGATTATAATCTGTGTTCAAACCCTTCGAAAATTTCTGAAGACACTTCAAATAATGAGCAATTGAGATGATGATCCAACCACATATTACCCATAGTTATATACCTGAAAAGCTTTCGAAACCAAAGTCATAATTTAACACATATCCGCGTCAAATCCTTTGACATTTAGTAGCAAAAATAACCTTGCCATTTCTTTTCAAAATAGCAAATTTTGTCACAGCTCCAACAAGTCAACTTCGACTTTTCGGTCATACTAACCTTATTATAACCTTGAGATATACACCATCGTTACCGGGGAACCTTTTACATTCCACCACATTATCAGCAGATGTACCAAAAACTTCATTACCCTTTGACTTTAGCCTCTCCAAAAAGTCATTATAGTTATTCATTGAAACCCCATCATTTACTCATTCGCACCTTGTAACAAGAATTGTCATACGAATCATCGGGAATTAGCAATCAGTATTTTGAAATCTCGTAGCATGTCTACGCCAACAGTTATATGTGTATATATAACATCTATCTTCTGGACTTAATTTGAATGTGAAGTTTCTGAAAAACACTCCGAGCTGCGAATTGGTTCTCCGAAAATGGAAAAATGCTGATAAAGCAACAAAAAAAAAAAAAACTGTAAACGACCTTAGCAGTAAAAAGTTTGATGATAAAGATTAGTGTATTGACAAAGCTCAGAAAAAGAGAAGTTTTGGAACTGGAAAATGGATTGAGCAAAGTATGAAGGAGACTGTGGACAAATCACAAAGACTGAACCTGCCTTTAAAGAATCCAAATGATTCAGTATCTGCTGAAGTCATTATCGAATACCTTGCTCCTGACTCTAAACCCTTGCGGACAATATTCTTCATCATCCTCTGATTTTAGAAATTCTAAGATATCATCGTATCTTTCATTATAAATATCCTCCATATTTCTGAAGATATTTCCATAATTATTCTTATCTGAAATCATTTACCTCTTCACATTATCTGTATTACATCATAAAAGAAACTATTTTTGTTTCTAAATTCTGAAACATTTGAGTTTAAAATAGGAATACTTTTGAAGTAGTGTTAGGAGCTGAAGCATGAGTTAGTATAATATAATAACACTTGATCAACGTGATTATATTACAGTAATTCATGCTGAGTTTCTAAATGGAACGTGATGATTCACAGATAATAACATCATCATGTGCCATGTTGCACGACTCTTGTATTCTATTTAACCTCTAAAATATCAAAAAAATATTTTCTTGATGATTCGGTCTTTTCCAGGGTATTCTGGTAATTTAACAAATCAAAATCGCGCCATTACGATTTCCTTCTTAGAACATTAACTATGTTCATTTCAAAATTTATATCTACAAATTCTGGACCATTACAAGCGGTGCTTAATCGCAAGAAGAAGAAACGAAAGGATAAAACTCCGAAATTTAAAAGAGAATATAAAGCTCGATAACAACACATGAATTACAAATCGTCTATATCAATGTTTATCGCAACATAAAGACACGGAAGAATTAAAAGCACTATAACCCCAAGGACAAAGTAGAAATAAGCAGATTCCTCTGGTGGAAGTTAGAAAAGGAGAATGATTATTGTGACAGTAAGGAAAAGGACAAGGATAAGAACTGGATTAAGCATTTTCATAAACTTTTGAATTTGGGAATTGGGTATAGGAATAGTAAAAGTAACGGAACGGAAGAAGTTAATTTATAGTGAAATATCGGGAAAAAAAAATCAAGGCAGATCTCCGCATTTAATTAGAAAGATCCTAATTCCCTTATTCGCCGAAAAATCAAATCTTCTAGATTTCGAAGATTTTCTTTAAATCCCTTGAATTCCGGAATTCAACCAAGACAACGTCAAAAGTTACGACGAAATTTTATTTCTCATTTCATTTCCTTTAGGATAGCTTCACTCGTACGTCTGACTAAGTCTAACATAGTCAAACATCTAAATCTCGTTCCTGCAGTTCCTGTAACCACATACAAACACGGATAGGATAATAACGAGCGATCATGGTGGCCTGTAAACTGTTGTACCTGCAATGGACGTCGGTAGATGTCTAGGGACTTGCATAAAATGCATCAACAGAAGATATGAGTTGTAAGGAAACGAAGGAGGTGAATATATAAGAAAATCTCCGACAGAACAATTAAAATGGACGATCGCATTTAAAGCGAATCCTAATTCCCTTGGTTACAGGAGAATCAAATCTTATTATGAAGATTTTTTTTCAAATCCCTTGAAATCTGGAAATCAATCATATCTACGTCAAATGATAAGATGAATCTACACTTACTCATTTCACTCTTCTATGTTAGCTTCATTCGTACTCTTCATATAAATGGATTGTTTATCCAAATTATTTGCTGATGATAAAACTCTAATTTTCAGCCCGTATGCATCATGAAAACATACTTATTATCATTCACGACCTTTTCACTCAAATTTCGAGACGAAATTTCTTTAACGGGTAGGTACTGTGACAACCCGAAAATTTCCGACCAAATTTAAACTTTAATCTTTATATATTCCCGACACGATAAGCAAAGTTTGTAAGTTGAATCTCAAGAATTTTAAACTGTGTTCATATATTCATTTAAACCTCGACCAAGTTTTGACAATTCACGAACCATTATATGAACGGATATGATTATGTATGTATATGTGTATATATAATTATAGCTTGAAAACTTTAACAAAGTATTAGACGTATAATACTTTACTTAAACGTAATTGCTGCAAAATATATTCAAAAAAAATTATCAATGGAATTAAAAGATAATATTCAAATGATTGAATTATCAGATACATTGAATTATGATTACGAGTCTCTATTGAGAGGTCCACTTTGATTTAGAAAACCTTTCCTTTTTAACGGTATCTGGAATATCTGGTAAGAGTGATTTACAAAAGTGTCATTAGTAAGAGTTAGTCAAAAGTTAGTAATCATTTCCGTTTAAAATTCAAAAATGTACTTTAATTGATTAACTCGCGTCCCTCGATAAATCAACTCTTTAGTTTTCATATTAAACACAGTGGTTAGTAAAATAACTACTATTATTTAAAATAAGTAAATTATATAAAATGAACTTGAAATGTAATTGCTTTTGAAAGACAAAATATTATATCATTTGACAAATATTTCATATATATATATATATATATATATATATATATATATATATATATATATATATATATATATATATATATATATATATATATATATTGATCAAATTTACAATTTTAAATGAAAATATATATTTTTAACTTAGTCATAAAACATCCTAATTTAAAATAAAATATTTTGACAAACAACGAGCCACTGATTTATAGAAGCAAATGACCACAACACTCAATTATATAAGTTATTTTTTTTATAAAGTAATTTGTTGATGAGAAAGTCAAATTATTAATAAGGGTACACGTCGCGTAACAAAAAAAGGCTAGTTTTTCTAAACGTACGAAAGTGCGCTCGAAAAACCGAAAGTGGCACATGAGTCGAGTGACAACGTACTAGTCATTTTAGTAAAAATTAGATTTTTACCATAAACATAAACATAAATATAATATAATATTTAATTAATTCTAAAGATTAAATATATTATATATTAAATAATATATAAATATAACATATGTTACAAATGAATCATCGGTGGAAGAAAAAAAAATGCGTTTGAGCTGTAAAGTTGTTCGCATTAGGGGATTTGGTGAGCTAGTTCCATAAATATGCACGATCTAATTCACTTGCTCATAAATCTCTCTTCCTCTATGTATTGCTCCGTATTATATATTTATTATTATTATTATTATTATTATTATTAATAAGAATAATATTATTATAAATCTTATGATAATGAGTATCATTATTATTAGTATTATACATAAAATACTACGACGAGGTTATGGGCAAATTATTTCAAATAAAGTTTTTTTTTTGAGTAGGATAGGGCTAAGGAAATTATGGGTTATGGCTATGGAGGTGATGGGTATGGTTCATGGGTATGCTCATGAGGTAAATCTAGTGTTTATCATCTCCGTTGCATCTACGTACCTTTCCTGCAATATTGAATCTCAATATTGATACGTGAGTACTCGTAAATAAATTTTTACATACTAATAGTGTATCCCTGACTAGTGCTCAAGAATATAGGATTATGCATGCTTGTATTTTTGATATTGCCCTTAGATAGGTTATGTTGAATCTTGAATTAGTTACACCTGCGGTTGAGATAAGGTATAAGATATGCATGTCCTTGAAAAGCTAGCGAAAAATTAAGAACTTTTCCTTTAGATGTCCAATGGTTTCAATGAACGGATTAGAAGATATAGTCAATTGAATTTTTGATATTATTATTAAAAATGATTATTATTATCGTCGTTATTATCGTCGTTCTTGTTTTTTTTATCAAACTATTATTATTACTATTATTATTATTATCATTAAAAAGTATTATCATTAAAAATTGTATTTTTTATTATTATTATCGTTAAAATTATAATTAGTACTATTATTATTTTTATCATTAAAACAGTTATTATATATTAATATTATCATAACATTTATTATTATTAGTATTATTATATTTAAACTAATGATAGTAACACTTAATTATTTTAATTACTATTATTATCATTAAAATGAACGCAACATAAAAGACGATTTAAAAACTATTCACAAAATTAATTAGGAAATAATGAATATGAGTATCATGATGCAATTTAAACATCGTAAGATATTGATTTAGATAAAATTTTCGTTTTTCATTAATTTTATCACTATTATTATTAAAAGTACTATTAATATCAAAACTATCATTTTTTACAAAATTATTATTTTATATCATTGTTAATATAAAATTCCATTATTTTTATAATATCATTTTAGTAAATATTAAAGTGATATTTTTATCAATAGAATAATAATAATAATTATTACAAAATAATACAACTTTTACTTATTATTATTATCAATATTATTATATCAAATAAATATGTAACACAAATAATATAATAACCTTAATAAAATCTATCATAACATTTTATGATATTAAATGAACTTTATAAATTTTATTACTTAAAATATATAAAAGTATATTTTTATAAATAAATTATATTATTTACTTAAAAAATCTTTTAAAAATATTTAAAAATATAAGACGACGATATTTAAAATATATTATAATCATGTATAAATTTTGGAAATCATTTTTAGTCAAATTGACTTTTGTTGACTTTTGTATATTAGTCTCGAGCATTAGGATTGTGGTACACTATGACTTGAACTAAATTATTAGACAAATATTGACCAACATATAAAAATATATAATTAATATAGGTTCGTGAATCCGAGGCCAACCTTGCATTTGTTCAATGACGTTATATGTATTTTTACTACGAAATACAATAGGTGAGTTTCATTTGCCTTTTTACCCTTTATATTTTTGGGCTGAGAATACATGCGCAATTTTTATAAATGTTTTACGAAATAGACACAAGTAATTGAAACTACATTATATGGGTGAATGATCGAAGCCGAATATGCCCCTTTTGCTTGGTAACCTAAGAATTAGTAAACCGATCTACTAATTGACGCGAATCCTAAAGATAGATCTATTGGGCCTAACGAACCCCATCCAAAGTACCGGATGCTTTAGTACTTTGATGTTGTTTTTATCATGTCTGAAGGATTTCCCAGAATGATAGGGGATATTCTTATATGCATCTTGTTAATGTCGGTTACCAGGTGTTCACCATATGAATGATTTTTGTCTCTATGCATGGGACGTATATTTATGAGAACTGGAAATGAAATTCTTGTGGTCTATTAAAATGATGGAAATGATTATTTATGTTAAAGTAATGAACTCACAAACCTTTTGGTTGACACTTTAAAGCATGTTTATTCTCAGGTATGAAAGAAATCTTCCGCTGTGCATTTGCACATTTTAGAGATATTACTTGGAGTCATTCATGACATATTTCAAAAGACGTTGCATTCGAGTCGTTGAGTTCATCAAGAATATTATTAAGTCGTTTATAGTTGGATATATTATGAAATGGTAGGCATGCCTGTCAACTTTCGATGAAATGAAAGTTTATCTTTTAAAAATGAATGCAATGTTTGTAAAATGTATCATATAAAGGTCAAATACCTCGCGATGTAATCAAATATTGAGAATCGTTTATAATGTATATGAACGAGTCCTTTCAAAATTTGTCAAAATACACTTTTTCAAAGTTTTCAGACAAAATACACTTTAAAAAAAAAAATACCTATCTACACCATTGGGTCGACCACTTCATAGTGTGGTCGACCACCTCATTTTTCAAGGTGGTCGACCAAAATTCTGGTCGACTACCATGTATACATGGTCGACCAACATATTAATAAATAATTGAAAATAAGGCCCACTATCCATGCTTTATAGAGTCACTTGTATGCTTTATTTGCGAAAGTCACGGAGCAAATTCTCACCATGTTCCCACTAACTCTTATCACATAGGGCCATGTGCAATTTGTTGACTTCATCACCCACATTTCATGGAGCAAAAGAATGAAATAATTGAGTGACTCTTTCATCTCTTTTGTTCTTAGATCCACCTGGATCACCCAAGAACCATAAGATGATACCTCATCATCTACTTCATCATCCGATTTGATTCTGGTAAGCTTTTCAGACCAGCTGCTAGAGTTGGGGAGTTCATCACTGCACAAACATCATGTTTACATCAGAGAAAATTAAGAACGAAGGATCAGAGAAAATTAGTAGTCGACCAAAAGGTTGGTCGCCCGGGTTGTTTGTTGTTTGTTGATTGAAACGCCCTTGACTCGATAAAAATTTCTTCTTTTTAAGCCAAACCAGATCCATACTATACCACGCGGCGCGCGCTACAACATGATCCAGACTTCCAAATCGTTATATAACTTCTGACCTTGATTCGTGTTATACCGTACGGCGCGCATAACTTTGCGCGGCGCGCATTTTCCTGAAAGACCCACCTGCAGTTTACAAAGGTGGTTTCATTCCAAAAACCAATTTAAAACAGTTCCAAACCTGCCATCTACTTCAATTATGACCAGCATACAAGATTCTAAGATTTGCAAATCATAAATTAACATTGTACCATAAAACATTAGAAATTTTCAACAAAAGTGACAACATGGGTTATACAACACTTTCATGTATACAAAAGAAAATTATTTAACTTCTGAGGAGCGTTTAAACATCAAGAGGATCATTTATTACGGGGACGGGACTTTGATCTACCACTTACCAAAAGATGAATCTTCTTGTCAATACTTCAAATCTTTTCCTTTCCTTTATTACTAGCACCAATTTCTCTTAAAAACTTAAACAACTAAACAAAGTAAGCATAAAACTTAGTGAAATATACAAATGTGTAAATAGCTAGAACACTAATCATACATACATACATACTTAGTCAAGTAGTAACACTTACTACAAAGTAGGTCATCGGATCCAATGTCTAAAACAAATTGTAACAACCGCTCAAGGCTTATTGCTACCTATTCACACTAGCTTTAGCTAGTTAACTAAACATACTTTGGAATTAAATCCCCTCAAAAATCATATGTTACTACTTGCAATTTGCAAGCATATAACATATGACCCATTTACCATTTATATACTCACCTTGGCAAATAGACTTCCACAAAATGATTGCAAACAAAGACAAGCTCCTTAGCAACCTATTATATATAAATCATGCACAAACACATTACAACCCTAACTTACTTACTAACATAATCACAATCAATTTGTGAACTATCAATACACTTTTCATTCCCTTACCCAAATTGACACCTTCAAACTAATTAGAACTTTTCCTCATAATACTCATACATAAATCATCATTCATTTCACAAAACAACACATTAAACATGAAAGCCTTTTAATACAACTAAAAAGCTTGAGATTAACAAATGAAGTACTACTATGTTCATTCTTAGTAAATCATCCAATTTCATTTCCCCAATTTAGCTAGAGAAGATTTAACTTATCTTTAACTAAATTAGGGTTGATGTTATAAAACATAAATTCTAAACTTTAGACATGATTGAATCTTCACGATTAGCTTTAAAACACTCATTAATAGTCATAGCTCACCAAAATAGAACTAATCTTACAAAAGCCCTAAAATTTAAGAATAAAGGAATTAGGGTTTCTTACAAGAGTTAAAGAGGAAGAAGGAGATGAATTTTTGATGTAATTAACTTCCTTCAAGATGGATGAAATCTAATTTGATAAATCTTCTACTATAAAACCCTAACTTCCTTCCTTCTCTTCTTCTTTTCAAATGAGATTAGTTAAAGTGAAATGGGGAAAAGAAAAACTAGAAACTTCACTAAATTGGGGTTGTGGTCCGAAAATTGCAAAAAGGTACTTGAATTTACAAAATTAACAAAAACAGTCCCTGCAGTTTCAGGTGATCTGCGTGGCGCGCTAAAATATGTGCGGCACACAGCTATGCTGAAATTGGGATGTCACAACTCTCCTTCCATTGGGTTGTTCGTGTCCTCATGAACCATTCTTGGTATACCGACAGGCAGTAGACCATTAGCCAACCTTCTGGCTCCCAATTATATTCGAATCCTCTTCTATGCTTCCATTGGACTTTTAACAACGTTAAGGATTTATTTCTTAATTGCTTCACCTTGGAGTCTAGTACTTTAACCGGTTCTTTAAAATATTTTAACTTATCATTCACTACCACTTTCGTCAAAGGTGCATACGTTTTCTCATCGGCTAAGCATTTTCTAAGTTGTGACACATAAAATGTATCGTGAATTGCATTTAATTCTTCCGGTTAAGATAACCGATAAGCCACCTCTCCAACTCTTGCAAAAATCTCAAATTGTCTGATAAATCTCGGGCCTAACTTTCCTCGTTTGCAAAAACGAATAATTCCTTCCAAGGAGATACTTTCAATAACACCTTATCTCTCACTTGAAACTCTATTAGTCTTCTTCTTCTAACGACATAAGATTTTTGTCGGTCTTGCGCCGTTTTCAATCTTTCCCGAATTTGATCGATCTTTTCGGTGATTTGTAACACAACGTCCGTGCATCCCAATTCTCTTTGACCTACTTCTCCCCAACAAATTGGGGTTCTACATTTTCTTCCTTAAAGCATTTCATAAGGAGGCATGCCGATCGAGGAATGAAAACTATTATTATACAAAAACTCGCATAACGGGAAGTGCATATCCCAACTTCCTCCAAATTCAATAACACATGCTCGGAGCATATCTTCTAGGGTTTGAATTGTTCTCTCGCTTTGACCATCTGTTTGAGGGTGAAAAGCGGTACTAATATGCAATTTAGTACCTAAATATTTTTGAAATTTTCTCCAAAATCACGAAGTAAAATGCGTATCACAGTCGGAGACAATAGAAACTGGCACACCATGTCTAGCTACTACTTCTTTCAATAGATATCGGCTAAAACTTCTGAGGATGATGCTTCTTTTATTGGGAGATAAATAGCACTCTTAGTTAATCTATCAATAATAACCCAGATTGTATCATACCGACGTGATGTTCTTGGTGACTTCGTAATTAGATCCATGGTAATATTCTCCCAATTCCATATAGGTATCTCTAATGGTTTCAATTTACCATAGGGCATCTGATGCTCCGCCTTTATCCGAGAGCATGTTAAACATTTCTGAACATACTTAACGATATCCCTCTTCATTCCAGGCCACCAATAATCTCTTTTCATGTCTTCGTACATCTTGGTAGCACCGAGATGTATAGAATATTTCGATTTGTGAGCCGATTCTAGTAACTTTTCCATTACATCACATGACTTCGGGACCCAGATTCTCCCATATCGAGTTTTTAAATCTCAACTATCTTTTTCCAACAACTCAACCTGTCCTATCATTGTTTCATTATTCACTTCCCTAGACACAAGAGTTGAAATCTGAGCAACTCGAATAGTTTCAAGAATGGTAGGTGTAACTACCAAAGCAAGACATTTCACCTTTAAAGGTGGGTGAATTGTCTTTCTACTAAGAGCATCAGCGACTATATTTTCCTTACCTGGATGATAAAGGATATCACAATCATAATCCTTTACCAAATCTAACCACCTCCTCTAACGATTATTTAAATTACGCTGATCAAAGAAATACTTCAGGTTCTTATGGTCTGAATAAATCGTAATATGCACTCTATATAAATAATGTCGCCATATCTTTAAATCAAAAATAACAGCGGCTAACTCGAGATCATGAGTTGGGTAATGTTTCTCATGCGGTTTAAGTTGATGAGAAGCATAAGCTATAACTTTACCTCGTTTCATCAGAAAACACCCGTGACCCTTCTTAGACGCATCACAATATACTACCATATCCTTAGTTCCTTCAGCAAAGACCAAGATAGGGGATTGCACTAACTTCTCTTCCAATGTTCAAAAGACATAATCTTGCTTCTCATCCCACTTCCATGGTTCATTTTTCATAATAAGTTTGGTTAGAGGAGTAGCTATCTTAGAGGAATCTTGAATAAATCTCCGATAATAGCCTGTCAAACCTAAGAAACTCCTTACTTTGGAAGGGTTTGAAGGAGGACTCCATTTCAATACCGCTTCAACTTTTGACGGGTCCACTTGAATTGCATCAGAATTTATTACATGCCCCAGAAAATGCACTTCTCGTAACCAAAACTCGCATTTTGAAAACATAGCAAACAGTTTCTGAATTCGCAAAATTTCTAATACTTACCTCAAATGATTCGTATGTTCTTCTTCACTCTTGGAATAGATAAGGATATCATCGATAAAAACAATAACTGACTTATATAACATTGGTCTACACACCCTATTCATTAGGTCCATAAACGCCGCAAGTGCATTAGTTAAAAGGAATCACCATGAATTCATAATGCCCATAACGAGTACGAAATGCTGTCTTTGGGATATCATCCTCTCTTACCTTCAATTGATGGTATCCCGATCTTAAATCTATTTTAGAGAAGTAACTTGTGATATGCTACTAACGGACAGTTTTATTTGTTCGGTGTCATTAGGTTGCAGGATGTCCGTTTCGGTAGCACACCGTGTATTCGTTTATTTATATTATGCGGGGCCTAAATTTACTTTTATTTTCTAAGGTGTAGAAGGTGTAAGTTAACCTAGTGTCGTATTTTTTTGCTGATTAACGAATTGAAGATCAAGTGGATAATTGTCTTTTTAGTTAAATTACCTGGATAAAAGATAGTAGTTGATTTTAGCTGAAAGTCCTAAATACGAAAAAGTAAATAAAGTGGAAGGATATCCGGAGTATGCAAATCAGGGAAATGTTGACCAAGATATCAGTATTGGGTTAGGGAAAGGTAATTATGCTTATGTTAAGACTATGCTTGGAATGTTGTAGATCTGATTAGATGAGCCAATTACACAGACCTACTTGTCTCTGAACTCTCGGAGTTCTCTTTGAGAAGTGAGAAGTATGTCACTTGGTCGTATAATTGAAAGGTAACAATACCTCGGAGGTTATCCTCAGTAAAGCAATAGGTTTATTAGTGAGTTAAGCTCTAATCTTAACCCTCGTTATCAGTTTAGTTAAGTAAATAACAACGTGCCGTGTTGATTGAACACTGATCACAAACGGAAGGAATCCGTCGGTTTAAGTTGGCAAAACGTTAAATGAAAACTAACAACCATTTCATCATACTAATGAGATCATATCAATTCAAATATTATACAACATTACAGTTAATATACTGATAGTAAAGCAGATAGAAACCTAATGAATACCTACTAAACAGTTGATATGACTAAGACCTAAGGCAACAATCAGACAAGAACATGCAATAGGCTTGGGTCATACAGTGAAGGCACTACCTAGATCTTAACAGCTCCTAAGAGGTCTCTTTGGAACAGTCAATAGGCATACTAGGTCATTCATGTCTCAGTTCCTAAGTTCTGTGCCCTAAAAGTGCATTAAATGCCTCTCGGGAACTCCGGCCATACCGAGTTCATAGAATCTTCAGATATAGTATAACCAGGGGTCTTAATTCTATGAAGTAGCTAATTTCATATAGGTGGACAAGTCCTGATCATAACCTAGGTTGGTCAATCCTTAAGATGCTAGCATACAAATCTATCAGACTCCTAGTTCAGTATTTAATCGTACTAAATTAACATAATTACGCTAACCCAAACTTCTATCATGACAACATACAGATTAATTAAGCTATCATGGTAATATCGGAATGCATTATTAAACATAAAAAGTAAGAACACATGTTTAATACAAAAGACAAGCGTTTCGGATAAAAACCTGAAAAGGCCGAAGAAATCTGCCCGATATCGCAAGGACTCGCTTGGATATCCTGCGAAAAATAAAAGCTAAGCTAACTACTCCTAAAGACTAACTAAAAGCTTGAAAATATGAAATGAATTACAAATTGAGTGTGTGTTGAAATGGATAGAGAAAGCCCTTTAAATAGACTTGGATTTTGCCTATAAACGGCTGGCAGGCCGTTTGGCAAGCCGTTTGCAGAGCCCGTTTGCTAAGGCAAGCCGTTTATCGAGGCCGTTTGCTCTGACCGTTTGGCAGGCCATTTGCCATACTGGAAGGCCATTTAGCAAGCCGTATGGTAGGCCGTTTGCTGGCCTGGTCAGCCTGATTTCACTGGATCGTAACTTGATTTCTTGTCTTTCACCGTTTTCGCTCTAGAATCTTGGTTTTAGCTCCGTTTTACTTGATTCTTTTTGTATTGCCTTCGTAATTACTTAATCTACAAAATCAACCGAAAAACGATAATTTTGCCGACAAAGTTTAAATCTTTATTGTTCTAGGGCTTAATATTGGGGATAAAAATGTGACTTTTTGACCGATATCAACTTGATCCCTACAACTGATCAAAAAGATCATCAATTCTAGGTAAAGGATACCGATTTTTAATAGTCAATTTATTCAATTCCCGATAATCTATACACATGCGCATGGTGCCATCTTTCTTCTTTACAAAAAGCATATGAGCACCCCATGCAGAACTACCAGGGCGAATGAAGCCTTTTCTAGTAACTCTTGCAATTGTTTCATCATTTCTTGCATTTAAATGGGTACCAAACGATAGGGATTTTTCTCGATTGGAGCCGCTCCTAGTACCATATCAATTCTAAATTCTACCTGACGATCCGGAGGAATACCCGGCAAGTCATCTAGAAAAACTTTAGGGAAATCTTTCACAAAGGGGATATCCTTCATTTCGTTGACTTCCTTAGACTGACTAACGACATGAGCAAGAAAGGATTCACACCATCGAGATAAATATTTCTTAGCTTTTAGAATAAAATAAAGCGAAAAGGATCGTCTCTTTCGATCACCGTAAATGGTGATAACTCGACCACTAGACACCTCACATGCACCATCTTATTAGGGTAATCAATCATTCCTCCATTAGCCCCAAGCCAATCCATACCTACAATAACATGAAACTCTCCCATTTTTATGGGAATTAGATCTATAGAAAAGGTTTCATCATCTATTACGAGATTACATCTACGGAAAACATCGTTAAGTAACATTAGCTTATCATCCGCTATTTCTACTTCTAACGGTGTACTAAGTTTACACAAAGGTACATTCAATTTTTCACATAAGGACAAGGATACAAAGGATTTTGAAGCGCCAGAGTCAAACATTACGTGGATAGGTATGGAATTCAGAATAAAGGTACCTGACACGACATCATGAGACTCTGTAGCCTCTTCGGTGGTCATTTAATACACACGAGGTCTTGCTCTAGTACCTCCCACTTCCGGTTCTTTCTTAATTTTTTTCTTTTGACCCTTAGCTTGTTCCGCTAAATACACCGGACAATTTGCATGAATATGATCTTCTTTATAACAAGTGAAACATAATTTAGTGTTACTACGACAGTCAGAAGCTTTATGTCTCGGCCTACCACAACGGAAACACACATTTAACCCGGTGTAACACCCTGCCAAAATAGCCATTGACGCAGGTGTTAACTCTAGTCCCAGTGCTTGACTTGACCTCTAAGCAACAGAAAAGTGTTACAGCAGAAGCAATAAGTACCTGAGAATAAATATGCTAAAGCGTCAACACAATGGTTGGTGAGTTCATAGGTTTTTGTGCAACGTATAAAATTTACAATAGTTTCATAGTTTCAAACAGTTTGAAATAGTTTAAAAGAGTAACACAAATATTTAATTTTCGAGTCCATAAATGGTTTGATAGTAAAACCGATCACAAGATCTCAACTTCATAAACAGTTTAGAGGTAATATGATCTCAAGCTTTCAAGTACGAGAATAAGATCGTAGTTCGTAACATATCAAGTTTGTAAACAGTTCCACGGTTTATAAGATTTCACAGTTATAAAATTCATAAACGGTTTCCATACAGTTTCAAAGTGTATATGTTTCATGTGCACTCAGTAATAACACTTAACACCACATGTAGTATCCTACATGATTTCCTTTACCCTATATTGGACTATACACTATGCCAAATGTACGTGTCGAAGTAACTAGCACCACTGTTAAGTTAGGGTGAGGTTGTCAAACCTAACAGATCTGCTCTGGTGATTCGTGCTTACAAGTCACTGTAATTAATACTACCGAGTTAAGGACTTTTTAGCATAAAACTCACATATAACAAACTTCGAAATTCATAAAGTGTTATTTAATAATAAGAATGTTTATAAAACAAACTTTATAAATAAAGCGTAGTAAAACAGTACGCATGTATTCTCACCCCAAAAATAAAAAATAGTAAAAAGGGGCTATGAGACTCACTTAAAACAAACTTTATAAAATAATAAAGTATAGTAATACATAAATCATGTATTAAAATATTAAGCATGTATTCTCACCCCAAAACAATTATAAAACGAGAAAAAGGGGGCTACGAACTCACTTAGGATGCAATGCGGTGCAAGACTCAGAAGTGCGGGTTAGATAGTTTACGGTGATCCGGGCTCGAGACCTAATGAATATTATGAGGTCAGAGGTCATACTATTTAATATAGTATTTAGGTTAGGTCTAAGATCAGTTCTCACGTGTTCTTACATGTCCTTTTCGATTCTCAGTTTCAAATGTTATATGGTTCATAGTTTAAGTGTTAACAGTTTTGACCAGTTTTACCCTACGTGTTTCTATCAATCTAGATATCCAATTAAAGTGACTTTACCACCTCTGGAATGGTAATTGAGTCTAGTTTCCATTCATGTAAGGTTAGCTTCTAGATTCGAAATAAAAGTTGGTTAAAAGTTCATCCTCTTACAGGTGTGCAAAACTATCCCGATTTACACTATAAGTTTCCATGCATGTTTAAAAATAGCAAATCACTTTTGTTTGACTTGGGACTTTTACAGAGAGTTTAGGACATATAAAAGTACACTTGTTTAATAGGAATCTCCTCCATGTCTTCATTAACCTAGTTTTAAGAGGTGAGGTTTTAGACCAAAATCTGACTACAACAAAATCTTGTGTTAACTTGTTGGGACTATTTCTCAATGATTACTCAATGGATTTTGGTGTTTCAACTTGCCATGTCTTCCTTATTATGTCTAGTTTCCAAATCAAAAGCCTATATTTCCAGATCTATCTTATAATTTGATATTTGCATGATCCTTTGAACCTTGGTGAGATTGCTACAAATCTGGACCTTGTGTCACCAAATAAAAATGAAAAATGACTTTTTCTTTGAAATAATTCATGAAAACTTTACTGGAAGTCATGAACATATATATGAACATCATACTAAAAGACGAGTTCCTTAGACCAAGTATAATTTGTTTTTTAAGTCATAAACTTCAAGTAGAAATTTTGGACAGATTCAAGATAAAACTGTTTTATGTGTTTTAACCATTTTAGTTCTTAGTTTAGGTTCATTTTAAGTCATTGGACATGTAGGAAACTTAAGATTACTGATCTAATATGAAGATCAAGGCTAGCCATTGTAGCGACCTGACAAAATCGTCATTGACGGTGCCGTCTACTTAGGTCCCGTTACGTGGTCATAAGTCTTTAAAACAACGTTTGACCCAAAATATGTCGCATTCATTTCAAATGTATGGATGTTTCAAGTTTACAAAAGTAGTTCAATGACAAGTTACATTACAACATTTAAGTACAAATGAAACCTATGCAACATAAATTAAAGTAAGACAAAAGACTCTCCATATATGCACGTATACTCGACATCCAAGCAAGTATCAAAAAGAGTGCGGAAGCATGTATCACATAGCATTCAAGGACCTGAGAAAACATATAGAAAACTGTCAACGAAAAAAATTGGTGAAATCATAGGTGTATTAGTAAATGTGTATTTGAACCAAAAGATTTAATATGAGTTGATTATCTAAATCGTTTGCATTCTAAAGTTGTTGTTTGTATCGCGAGCACCCAAATATCAAGACTTAACTGTTTTGTACCCTGTTATGTAGTGTTAGAACATACACTATACTCGAAAATATATTTCATCCGCTAACGGTAGCGAACCGTTCCAAATGAGGCTCGTCAAGCCCATGTTCACATAATATAAGTTCTCGTTTACACCCTGCAAGTGTAACTAATGATAATTGAATTGAGGCTTTTTTTTCAAACTCGCACGTGGAATGTTTGTTTTCGTACTTGTGTTCAAGGTATAAAAGTATGATACGTATATGTTTCTCATCCCATAGTTTAAAGCGTAAAAGTTGTTGAAAAGGTGGGACTATGATCTCACCTTGAGTGCACGTATGAAAGTACTTCACAAAGTAACTTGTGCAAGAACGAATGCTAGTCTTGACCTAAACAAGTAGGTCGTATTGATAACGGTAAACACGATTTGTCAAAGTTGTTCAATTAGTCCTATTGCTCGTTATGACTCGATTATGTATAGCATGTGAATCACGTTGTCAAGTTTCATGCAAGATATAAGTACAAAAGCATGTGAGAATGATGGCATAAGTATTTTGTTGAGTTTGGTTGAAAGTCAACTTTTGTCGGGTCAAAGTCAACGAAAAGTCAACATGTTCGGGTCGGGTCTCGAACTATTTTTCTGAGGTTTTTAATCATATATAAGCATGTTAGAACAAGTTACATGGTAATCGGAGGTGCGTAGCATAGTTAGAATGTTTCGTAAAATGACCAAGTCAATGAAGAGCTGGACGGCGTCCAAATGCTTGGACGGCGTCCAGAATGGTACCCAGGTCCTGTTTTGCTAAAACACACAAGTGCACGAACCAAAATTCAAACAATCACAATTTGTGATCTGCAAACAATCAAAACATGTATCTTATATCATCGGAAAGGTATTTTGACGAAGAACACAACTAAACACATTTCATCGATTACATTTACCTTTACAACAACCAAAATCATATTCAATGCTCATCATTTAATACATTTAAGTTCATAAATGAGGTTTGATGATTCGGGAACTTACTACCTACATATAATACATCGTTTCGTAGGTAATCAAGCATACAATCCAACTAAACACTTACCAACAACAATTCATGGCATTCAATGCATCAAATGTTCACATTTAAGTCTATCAAACCCTAACCAACATCACCAAAATCAATAATCATGTTTATGAAGTTTTCTAAAGCAACCTGCACATCAAAATGAAGCTAGTGACACTAGTAACACAATTAAAACATGAACTTTTAACACCTAACAACATATGATCATCCAAAACTCAAGATTAAACAAGTCATCTTTCAAGTTCATGCTAGTTACACCAAAACATCAAGATCGAGCATACAAATCATATATTCATGTTAGACTCGAGCCATAGACACTAATTAACACTTTTATAAGTTAAAAACATCAAGAACAAGAAATCTAGTGATTTTAGAAAGTTACCCAAACTTGATGAAATCGGTATGGATTCGAAGAGGAAGATGCAAGGATTCCAAATATGTAATTTGTTTGAGTTGATGCTTGCTAGATTTGAATTAGATGATGATTCTTTGTTTGAAGGTTGAGAGAAAAGTTGAAGTAGTAAAAGAGAGAAAGAGGAGAATGAATGGAGGAGAAGGATTGGTTGACTAGTTGACCTAGTCAAGTCTTTTGCCTCTTGGTAAGTTTAGTCCCTCAAGTTCAAAAGCAGGTGCATGAATTACCTAAATGAAATATTTTAAAACGTGTATTAACGGAAGATGTTATAATTATATAACGGACTTTAAAATAATTTAACAGAAGGTAAATGGAAAAAGGCGGGATGTTACATTACCTACTCCTTAAAAGAAATTTCGTCCCGAAATTTAAGTAGGCGTAGTAGTCGTTGTTTCTTCCTCGAGGTCTTGCGTTTCCGAGTCTGCAAATAAATGAGGGTATTTCTTTTGCATTTGATCTTGTCTTTCCCAAGTAAACTCGGGTCCCCTTTTGGCATTCCAACGGACCTTAACGATCGGGATTCTACTTTGTTTTAGCGTCTTGATGGAGGTGTCCACAATTTCGACCGATTCATCCACAAAATGAAGTTTGTCATCAATAGTAAGCTCCTCGAGAGGGAAGACGAGTTCGGGTTCGGCAAAACACTTCTTCAAATTGGATACATGGAAAGTAGGATGAACGGAGCTTAATTGAGGCAGAAGATCTAAAAGATAAGCAACGGTTCCAACACGCTCCAAGATTTCGAAAGGACCAATATACCGCAGATTTAGCTTCCCACGTTTCCCGAAATGGATTACACCTTTCCAAGGCGCGCCTTTTAACATTACGCGGTCACCGACTTGAAATTCGAGGTCGTTGCGTCTTTTGTCGGTATAGCTCTTTTGACGACTACGAGCCGTCCTGAGCTTATCTCGGATTTGAACGATCTTCTCAGTTGTTTCATAAATGAGTCCGGGTCCGGTGATTTGTGTGTCGCTTACTTCGGCCCAACAAAGAGGAGAACGACATTTTCGGCCATATAACGCTTCAAAAGGTGCGGCTTTTATACTCGCGTGATAGCTATTGTTGTAAGAAAACTCGGCTAGTGGCAAATGCTTTTCCCAAGATTTTTCGAAGTCGACAACACAAGCTCGTAACATGTCTTCCAAGGTTTGGATTGTGCGTTCGCTTTGTCCATCGGTTTGTGGGTGATATGCGGTGCTCATATCTAAACGCGTTCCCAATGCTTCTTGTAAGGTACGCCAAAATCTATAAACAAAACGGCCATCTCGGTCCGAAATAATCGATAAAGGTACACCGTGACGGGCTACGATCTCTTTGATGTAAAGTTGTGCAAGTTTTTCCATTTTGTCCGTTTCATTCATGGATAGAAAGTGGGCGGATTTGGTGAGATGGTCAACAATAACCCAAATGGTATCATAACCGCCCACCGTTCTTGGTAGTTTGGTGATGAAATCCATCGTTATTCTCTCCCACTTCCATTGCGAGATTTCAGGTTGTTGAAGTAGCTCGGATGGCCTTTGGTGTTCAGTTTTGACTTTGGAATAAGTCAAACACTTTGCAACATAAGTAGCAACGTCCCTTTTAATGTTCGGCCACCAATATTGCCCCTTAAGGTCGTGGTACATCTTATTAGCACCGAGGTGAATCGAGTATCATGACTTATGGGCTTCATCTAGAATAAGGTTTCGTAAATCCCCATAACTAGGTACCCAAATCCTTCCATCGAAGTATCGGAGTCGGGTCTCCTTAACTTTGAATCGAGAGACTAGAATGTTCAAGAGCTCGTGTGAAATGTTTTCATCCTTGAGTGCCTCATCTTGGACTGCATGAATTTGGCTATTAAGGTTGGTGTAGATGGTGATGTTTAAAGCTCGGATACGAAGAGGCACCGTCCTTTCATTTCGACTTAAGGCATCGGCTACTCCATTTGCCTTCTCGGGATGGTAACGAAGCTCACAATCGTAATTGTTTAAGGTTTCAATCCACCTTCGTTGTCTCATGTTTAGTTGCTTTTGGTCGAAGATGTGTTGGAGGCTTTTATGATCGGTGAAGTTAGTACTCTTGGTTCCATAAATATAGTGTCTCCACATTTTAAGTGCAAAGACAACGGCTCCAAGTTCGAGATCATGTGTCATGTAGTTTCATTCATGAACTTTTAGTTGTTGAGAGGCATAAGCAATAACTTTCGTTCGTTGCATCAACACACACCCAAAACCATGTTTTGAGGCATCGCAATATACAACAAAGTAATCATTGCCTTCTGGAAGAGACAAAATAGGAGCGGTGGTTAGCTTTGTCTTCAAGATTTGAAATGCGGATTCTTGTTCGGTTGCCCAAATGAATTTTCTTCCCTTATGAGTTAACGCGGTTAGAGGACGAGCAACCAAGGAGAAATCTTTGATGAACCTACGATAGTATCCGGCGAGACCCAAGAATTGACGGATGTGAGTAGGAGTAGTAGGAGTCTCCCATTTACTAATGGCTTTGATTTTTGATGGATCGACTTTAATTCCTTGATCACTTACAACATGACCAAGAAATTGAACTTCCTTCAACCAAAATTCACACTTGGAGAATTTGGCATAGAGTCGTTCTTGTCTCAAGAGTTCAAGCACAAGTCGAAGATGTTCCTCGTGTTCTTCTTCGCTTTTAGAATAGACCAAAATATCATCGATGAACACGATAACGAATTTATCGAGGTATGGTTTGCACACGCAGTTCGTGAGGTCCATGAACACCGCCGGTGTGTTAGTGATACCAAATGGCATTACAAGAAATTCATAACTACCATAACGAGTCCAGAAATCGGTTTTGGAGACCTCTTCCCCCTTAACGCTTAGTTGATGATAACCCGAGCGGAGATCGATTTTTAAATACACACAAGACCATTGTAGTTGATCAAAGAGGTCATCAATGCATGGAAGCGGATAGCAGTTCTTAACCGTCAATTTGTTTAATTCACGATAATCAATGCACATTCGTAGGGATCCATCTTTCTTCTTAACGAACAAAATCGGAGCGCCCCATGGTGAATGGCTAGGTTGGATAAAATCACGGTCAAGTAGTTCTTGGATTTGACTTTGCAATTCTTGCATTTCGGATGGAGCAAGTCTATATGGTGCACGTGCAACGGGTGCGGCTTCCGGAATAAGATCGATTTGGAATTCAACCGGTTGATGAGGTGGAAGACCCGACAATTCCTCGGGAAATACATCGAAAAAGTCACTAACAATTGGCACATCATCGATATGCTTCTCATCGGTCTCGACTTTCTTAACGTGAGAAAGGATTGCAAAA
Source organism: Rutidosis leptorrhynchoides (assembly GCF_046630445.1). Classification (NCBI taxonomy): domain Eukaryota; kingdom Viridiplantae; phylum Streptophyta; class Magnoliopsida; order Asterales; family Asteraceae; genus Rutidosis; species Rutidosis leptorrhynchoides. The sequence goes on from NC_092343.1 coordinate 213,505,613, forward strand.
CAACCCTTACGGAGTAGTTTTCTAACCTTAAGGCACGAAACGAGGTTGAGTCCGGTGCAACTCTTATCACCATAAACAATAAAGGGTTCACCATTCTCGATAGGAATTCAGATTGCGTTAAGATCACAAAGGATGTGAGATTTCGTTTTGACCAACTAATTCATACCAATTATTACATCGAAGCTCCCTAGTTCCATGGGTATCAAGTCAATTTCAAATTCCTTACCCAAAATGTTTAATGTACACCCCTGGTAATATGTGTCGGTACTCAATAAGTTCCCATTGGCCACTTCAATGGCATAAGTAATATCTAGGGGGAGTGGTGGAGTGCAAAGTGTATGAACCAAAGTCTTGGATACAAAGCATTTATCGGCACTCGAATCGAATAAGCATGTAACATAAGAGTTGTTGAGAAGAAACATACCCGTGACTAGTTCATTATCATCTCGGGCCTCTTGGGCGTTAATGTTGAAAGCTCGGCCGCGTGCGTTGGGGTTGGCTTTTTTCTTTGGGCATGCATTTCTAAAATGACCCGTTTGGCCACATTCAAAGCAAACACCCAGTTTTGGTGCATTGGGCCCCTTTTGAGCGACGGGGGCGGCACTTCTACAATCGTTGGCCACATGACCACTCCTTTGGCACCGGTGGCAAAATGATTTGTTACATTCACCATAGTGATGTTTGTGACATTTGTTTCAAAAAGGTTTATTTCCACCATACCTTTTCTTGGTGTCGGAGGTGAAGGGCTTTTTAGTGAAGTTGTTGTTGAAGTTGCTTGATTGGGAGGCTTCCCACTTTCTTTTGTTGCCACCCAATTTATCCTCGGCCTTAGGTGTCGGTACTACAATTTCATCAACCGTTTCAATCAATTGACGGCCCATCTTCAAAGCTTCTTGTAGGTTAGCGGGTTTGAATGACATTACCCCGTGTTTGATGCTCTTAGGGAGGCCATCCATGTAGAGTTCAACTCTACGGGACTCGGGAGTCCCGAGATCCGGACACATTAAAGCTAGCTTGGTAAACCTTTGATTATAAGTGTTGAGGTCATTCCCGACCGCTCTTAAAGTTCTTAACTCGTGTTCAAGCTTGCGGGTCTCTTCTCGTGGGAAGTATTCGGTGATCATCTTTTCCCTTAGATCGGCCCAAGAGAGTGCGTGGGCTTCATCGGTACCCACCTATTGCACATAGGTGTTCCACCAAGTGAGGGCGACACCGGCGAAAGTGTGAGTGGAGTATTTGACCTTATCTTGGTCCCGACAACCGCTTATGCTAAAGACGGCTTTCGTTTGCTCAAACCATCGGGTGAGCACAACCGGTCCCCCGGTTCCATCGAAAGTGTGAGGTTTGCACCCCATGAAGTTCTTGTAGGAGCACCCTTCGCTTGAGTTGCCGGCTCCTTGATTGTTGTTGCTGTGGTTGTTGTTATTGTTGTTGTTGGAGGAGTGACCGGCCATGGCCGCATCCACGGTGGTGGCTATCATTCGTTGACGAGCTTGTTCGGGAGTTTCATGGCATGGTACATGGCGAGGAGGCATGATTCCTTCAAAACACAAGAATATCGTTGATTAGTATTCTTAATAATACTAACCGTGATATGGAATAAGAATAGAGAGAAAATTTTCCTTGACTCGCCTTAAATTCTTTATGTCATAATGTCGGAACATCCATGTGAGTCACCGTAATATAATCCCAAAAATTATATTACCCTGATTCACATGTGCATTTAACATTACATCATAAGGTCAAGGTGGCGTGTTAATCAAATTTAACAATGTGAGATTAAGATGGAATGAGGTTTAGATGTGAATAGACGAGTTCGAGTATAATGCACAAGTAGTCAAGTAATTCCTACTTCAAGTCTATATGTCATTTGTAGTCTAGACTCACTAATGTACCCTATGACTCGGGGGTTGACACCAATGAACTCTAAATCCCTACAACCAACGCTCTGACACCATCTGTAGCGACTCGACAAAATCGTCATTGACGGCGCCATCTACTCAGGTCCCGTTACGTAGTCATAAGTCTTTAAAACAACGTTTGACCCAAAATATGTCGCATTCATTTCAAATGTAAGGATGTTTCAGGTTTACAAAAGTAGTTCGACGACTAGTTACATTACAACGTTTAAGTACAAATGAAACCTATGCGACACAAATTAAAGTAAGTCAAAAGACACTCCATATATGCATGTATACTCGACATCCAAGTAAGTATCAAAAAGAGTGCGGAAGCATGTATCACATAGCGTTTAAGGACCTGAGAAAACATATAGAAAACTGTCAACGAAAAACGTTGGTGAAATCATAGGTGTATTAGTAAACGTGTATTTGAACCACAAGATTTAATATGAGTTGATTATTTAAATCGTTTGCATTCTAAAGTTGTTGTTCGTATCGCGAGCACCCAATTATCAAGACTTAACTGTTTTGTACCCTGTTACGTAGTGTTAGAACATACACTATACTCGAAAATATATTTCATCCGCTAACGGTAGCGAACCGTCCGAATGAGGCTCGTCAAGCCCATGTGATCACATAATATAAGTTCTCGTTTACACCCTGCAAGTTTAACTAATAATAATTGAATTGAGGCTTTTTGTTCAAACTCGCACGTGGAATGTTTGTTTTCGTACTTGTGTTCAAGGTATAAAAGTATGATACGTATATGTTTCTCATCCCATAGTTTAAAGCGTAAAAGTTGTTGAAAAGGTGGGACTATGATCTCACCTTGAGTGCACGTATGAAAGTACTTCACAAAGTAACGTGTGCAAGAACAAATGCTAGTCTTGACCTAAACAAGTAGGTCGTATCAATAACGGTAAAGACGATTTGTCAAAGTTGTTCAATTAGTCTTATGGCTCGTTATGACTCGATTATGTATAGCATGTGAATCACGTTGTCAAGTTTCATGCAAGATATAAGTACAAAAGCATGTGAGAACGATGGCATAAGTATTTGGTTGAGTTTGGTTGAAAGTCAACTTTTGTCGGGTCAAAGTCAACGAAAAGTCAACACGTTCGGGTCGGGTCTCGAACTATTTTTCTGAGGTTTTTAATCATATATAAGTATATTAGAACAAGTTACATGGTAATCGGAGGTGCGTAGCATAGTTAGAATTTTTCGTAAAACGACCAACTCCAACAGCACCTGGTAGTTCATCTGGACGACGTCCAGGCTAGCTGGACGGCGTCCAGCAATGAAGAGCTGGATGGCATCCAAATGCTTGGACGGCGTCCATAATGGTACCCAGGTCCTGTTTTGCTGAAACACACAAGTGCACGAATCAAAATTCAAACAATCACAATTTGTGATCCGCAAACAATCAAAACATGTATTGATAATGCCAAAATCATACATGTTTATTGTCGTTATTTCGATCTAATTCAGTATCTATTTGTATGTATTTGTTGTACTTAAGCATTGTAATTCATGTACATTTGTAAAAGTCCATTGTGATTGAACAAATGAAGACCAACAGCGAAAACAAAGTTAAAACGAAGATTGAACGCTTAAAACAGCCCGAAACCACTGAAACAGGTCCAAATGCGGTGCATCTCTCTTAGATGCGGCGCATCTCTGCACCAAATAACTCCCGACAATTTCAGATGCGGAGCATAAAGATTTCTGGACCAAAACTGCACCAGATGTGGCGCATCTGAGCGGGATGCGGCGCATCCAAGCCAGATGCGGCGCATCTGATCCCCTGCCAACAGTTCTGAGTGCATAATCTAGCTGGAATCTACTGAACGTAAAGAGATGCGGCGCATCTAGTCACTTTCTGGCCAAAATACCTAACGTTTCAGCCTATTTAATGGAGCCTTTGGTTACATACTTGATACATCTTCATTATTACGTTCTCCCTCAGTTCTAGTATGATTTTCAAGGCTCAAGGAAGGCTACAAGGCAATCTCCCCTCTTTCAACATCAAAATTAAGCTAGGGTTATTCATCGCAATTGGTATTAGTGTTCTATATCTTTTAAACATGAATTCCAATTGTATTTACTGTTTCATTAGTTCTACTATGATTATGTTTGGCTAAAAACCTTGTGTGTTTGCTTCAATGTAAGATTTATGGCTTGGGATTGTTCTATACTTTGATGTTATGCTAGTTATATATATGTTTGATTGATTAAATTATCTAGTTCAACCATAAGAACCATTGTTATACTTGCTTAGTTCATTACTTCAATTATATAGATTGCAAACCTATTAATGTGAGTTAACTAGGAAAACAATCTATACTTCAACACACCTAGTAATCTAGACGATTAGATGCATAAACTTAAGTGATTTTGTTATGTGTTTAATTCGGTAATTGAATAAGTTCCAAAGCAACATAGTTATGAAATTACCTCAAGTGATTGTTGTAATTTAGGTTTCACGTGAGTTTAACTGGGTTGGATCTAGTTAGTTAATCAATCTAAATCACCATGTTCTTTCAAAAGATCCATTGTTGTAATCATCCTTGTATCCTAGTTCAATTATGTAAGTTATGACTTAGTTTATGTGAGTTTATCAAAGACCATAGCTTATACTTCAACACCTAGTGATCTAGCCACCTATATGTGAGTATAGGATGTTAATTGAACGATATTTAGGATATACAATGTAGTGATCCGTCCTAATCCATCTGGACGAAGTCTTCAACAGTTGGTCCCATTGAGAGGTTCTGACCTCTATATGCCATGAACGACTCCATGTAATATGAGCAAATGCACAGCGGGAGATTTCTTTCATACCTGAGAATAAACATGCTTTAAAGTGTTAACCAAAAAGTTGGTGAGTTCATAAGTTTATCATAAAACAATAAAATTCATCATTTTGATAGACCACAAGATTTAAATGCTGCATGGTACAAATGGGCCCGAATCCTATACCCACATGTAATGTACATGCGATATCTTTTAAATACAGTACACCGTTCTCGTGTACGAAATCATTGTTCATAAATCTTAGTAACCGTACACATATCTAGTGTGTAGAGACCCGTCCTAATCAATCCGGACAAAGTCCATAACGATTATAAACGATTCACAATAGTTGATTACATCACGAGGTACTTGACCTCTATATGATACATTTTACAAACATTGCATTCGTTTTTGAAAAAAACAATCTTTCATTTCATCGAAAGTTGACGACAGACATACCATTTTATAATATATCTAACTATAATTGATTTAATAACAATCTTGATGAACGCAACGACTCGAATGCAACGTTTTTTTGAAATATGTCATGAATGACTCCAAGTAATATCTCAAAGATGAGCAAATGCACAGAGGAAGATTTCTTTCATACCTGAGAATAAACATGCTTTAAAGTGTCAACCAAAAGGTTGGTGAGTTCATTAGTTTAACATAAATAATCATTTCCATCATTTTAATAGACCACAAGATTTCATATTTCCATTTCTCATAAACATACGTCCCATGCATAGAGACAAAAATATCATTCATATGGATTGAACACCTGGTAACCGACATTCACAATATGCATATAAGAATATCCCCATCATTCCGGGATCCTCCTTCGGACATGATATAAATTTCGAAGTACTAAAGCATCCGGTACTTTGGATGGGGCTTGTTGGGCCCGATAGATCTATCTTTAGAGTTCGCGTCAATTGGGGTGTCTGTTCCCTAATTCTTAGATTACCAGACTTAATAAAAAGGGCATATTCGATTTCGATAATTCAACCATAGAATGTAGTTTCAATTACTTGTGTCTATTTCGTCAAACATTTATAAAAGATTTCGCATGTATTCTCAGCCCAAAAATATAAAGGGTAAAAAGGCAAATGAAACTCACGCATATAAATATTGTAAAACAGTTAATAAAACATTTGCATGTATTCTCAGCCCAAAAATGTAAAGAGTAAAAAGGGAGCAAATGAAACTCACCATACTGTATTTTGTAGTAAAAATACACATAACATCAATGAACAAGTGTAAGGTTGGCCTCGGATTCACGAACCTAAATTAATTATATATATTTATATGTTGGTTAATATTTGTCTAACAAATTAGGTCAAGTCATAGTGTACCACAATCCTAATGCTCGAGACTAATATGCAACAGTCAACAAAAGTTAATTTGACTCAAAATGATTTCCAGAATGATTATTATATAGATTAAATATCATCGTTTTATATTTTAAATATTTTTTAAGGATTTATTAGAGTAAATAATATAATTCATTTATTAATAAATAAAACTTTATATATAAAAATATACTTTTATATATCTTAGATAATAAAATTTATAAAGTTCATTGAATATCATAAAAATGTTATGATAGGTTTTATTAAGGTAATTATATTATTTGTAGTACATTTTTATTTGATAAAATAACATTGATAATAATAATAAGTAACAGTTGTATTATTTTGTATTAATAATTATTATTATTCTATTAATAATAATAACCATATTTATATTTACGAAAATGGTATTATAACAATATAATAATTCTTATTGATAATAAAATTTTATATTAACAATGATATTCCTATTAAAATAATAATTTTTGTAAAGATGGTATTTTTTTAATAATAATACCTTTAAAAAAATAATGAAAAATGATAATTTTATCTAAATCAATATCTTTAAATTTCATCATGATACTCATACTCATTATTTCCTACTCAATTTGTTAATGGCTTTTAAATCGTCTTTTGTATCGCGTTCATTTTAATGATGATAATAGTAATCATAATAATTAAGTGTTACTAATATTAGTTTTAATTATAATAATACTAATAATAATAAATATTATGATAACGATAATACTAATAACTATTTTAATGATGATAATAATAATAATACTAATTATAACTTTAACGATAATAACGATAGTAATAATAATAAAAATAACAATTTTTAATGATATTGCTTTTTATTGATAATGATAATAATAATAATAATAATAATAATGATAATAATAATAATAATTAGATAAAAACTAGAACGACGATAGTAACGACGATAATAATAATCATTTTTAATAATAATATAAAAATTCAATTGACAATAACTTCTAATCCGTTCATCGAATCCATTCGATATCTAAATGAAAAGTTTATAGTTTTTCGCTAGCTTTCCAACGACATGCATATCTTATACCTTATCTCAACCGCATATGTAACTAATTCAGGATTCAACATAACCTATCTAATGGCAATATCAAAAGTACAAGCATGCATAATCCTATATACTCGAGCACTAGTCAGGGATACACTATTAGTATGTAAAAATTTAATTATGAGTACTCACGTATCAATATTGAGATTCAATATTGCAGGAAAGGCACATAAACGCAACGGAGATGATAAACACTAGATTGACCTCACGAGTATACCCATGAACATTACCCATCACCTCCATAGCTATAACCCATAATTTCCTTAGCCATATCCCGCTCTCAAAACGTGTTTTGAAATAATTCGCGTGTACCCTTGTCGTAGTATTTTATGTAATATACTACTAATACTATTTTTAATGCTACTAATAATAATATTTGAGATTAATAATTACAATCTTTATTAATAATAATAATAAATAAAATAAATAAGTATGTATATGTATATCAGAGAGTGAGATCGAGAGATTATATGAAAGAATGAATCAAAAGAATGCGTATGTTCGATTTATAAAGCAATGTGGCCTCACCTAACCCCCCATGCAAGTGCATGGGGTTTGTGTGTTAAAACCATGCAAGTGCATGGTGCAAAAAAAAAAAAACAGCTCACATATGTACCAAAGGTCCTTCCGACACTCATTTTATTATTTTACATATGATACGTAAACTTTTATATTATTTAATATATATTATATTTAATCTTTAGAATTAATTAAATATTATATTATATTTACGTGCGTAGTAAAAATGTAATTTTTGTTCAAATGACTCATACGTTGTCACTTGACTCATGTACCGCTTTCGGTTTTTTGAGCGCACTTTCGTACGTTTAGAAAACTAGCCTTTTACGTTACGCGACGTGTACCTTTATTAATAATTAGACTTAAATTAATGAAAAACTAACCCACTCAAAGTGTAACTTAATCTTTTTAGTGTTTTGGTCATTTACGTCTATAAATCAAAGTCTCGTTATTTAACAAAACATATTTAATAATATTAGTTTAATTTAAAACGTTTTATGACCAAATTAAAATATATATATACACATAATATATATAGGTTTGAAATATTTTTCTAATAATACAACATTTAGATTTTTAAAACTAATTTTATTTCAAAGTATAATTTAAGATCGTTTACATAATCGAACATATTATATCATATAACGTTTACGCTTTAAAACTTAATTTGATAATATTCTTTTATGTAACAATGTTTATTTTTAATTTCCTTAAAGTTTTTAAATAATATATCTTAATATCTATCGAATCAAATAAACAAATGTTACTATCGTTTTCTTAACTAATTGAAATAATATATATATATATATATATATATATATATATATATATATATATATATATATATATATATATATATATATATATATATATATATATATATATATATATATATATATATATATATATATATATATATATATATATATATATATATATATATATATATATATATATATATATATATTTATATTTTTTTTAATAAACACGTTGTTAACACACGTTGCAAGTTATTTATGTACTTAGTTCTAACAATTACCATTTCGACCTATTGTATATATTTAATTCACGTTATTTAAACAAAACCCTTTTAAATAAATTTTTTTTTATCCTATCGAGAAACGTTTTTGTTTAATAAAGTTAAGTCATATAATACATAAGTCATAATGGTTCCCAGCTTCTAACTTATAGTTCAATCGTGTATCGTAAGGTTAAATCTAAAGGATAATCAAACATACTTAATCATCTTAATGTAACATATCAAATGGGTTTGCCTAGTCGACTAACCTTATCCCAATTATTATTTCTATATCATCAATCATTATGAAATTTGAATAATTAACTTATTAACAACACGAGGAAATTATTGTAAAATACGTATTAGAGATCAAACAGGAATCTTCACTAACTTTTGTCTAACTCTCGTTAGGTGATACTTTGTTCTTACTTGTAAATTACTTTATCATTTATTCCGAATATCGTTAAAAATAAGAGTTTCCTAATTCAAGTGGACCTCATAACAGAGACTCGTAATCATAATTCAATGTACCTGATAATTCAATCATATGATTTTATCTTTTAATCTCGTAGATAACTATAATAACTTATATTGAAACAATACGCTCATGTAAAGTATTATCCATTCACTATTTTATTATTGTTTTCAAGTCGTAAATAGATCTCATAACTTATGTTCATATTAACTAAACCGTTAAATGTTTTATTAATATATCTCAATCTAATAATCATACATATGTATATATATATATATCCATTTACTCATAATTGTTCGTGAATCGTCAGGCATGGTCAAAGGGAAATTGATTACATGAATATAGATTTCAAAACTTTCGAGACTCAACATTACAAATTTTGCTTATCATGTCGGAAACATATAAAGATTAAAGTTTAAATTTGATCGAAAATTTCTGGGTCATCACAGTACCTACCCGTTAAAAGAAATTTCGTCCCGAAATTTGATCGAGGTCGTCATGGTTAACTATAAGAATGTTTTCATGACGAATATGAGTTGATAAATAGAGTTTTATCATTATTGAGTAATATAGATAAAACAATTTTGATTAGCGAAGAGTATAAATGAAGCTATCGCAAATGAGTAAAGTATATTCGTTTTAACCGATGACGTAATTATGATTTGGTTTCCGAAATTTAAGGGATTTAAAGAAAATCTTCATAATAAGATTTGGTTCTTCGGCAATTAAGAAAAATCAGGATCTCCTTTGATTTAATGCGGTAATCTGTTTCGATTGTTATGTCGGATATTTCACTATAAATCCACCCACCTTCGTTTCTTTATTTTCCACAACTCACTCCTTTTATTCTTTCTCCTCAACTCACACTTTAAAACATTCGTTAATATGCTCCATCCTATTCTGATCCTTAATATCTTCTTAACTTTCATATCTGTCATTCTTCTTTTTCATCTGCCACCGGAGGATTTTATTTACTTCTACTATTATCTTGGGGTTATAGTGTTGTTATTTTTCTCGTGTCTTTACGTTGCAATACATATTGATATACACGGTTTGTAATTTCTGGGTTGTTGTTGGGTTTTATATCTTCCCTTATATTTCGAATCTCTTTGTCTTTTTATTCTCTTCTCGATCTTTAGTAAAGCGAGTAATGGTTCAGAATTCGTAAGTATGAATTTTTGAAATGAACATAGTTAATATTCTAAGAAGGGAATCGTAATGGCACGATCTTGATTTGGCAAATTACCAGAATCTCCTGGAAAAGACCGAATCATCAAGAAAATATTTTCTTGATATGTTTAGAGCTTAGATAGAATGTAAGAGTCGTGTAAATGGCACATGGTGATGGTATGTTCAGTGAATCATCACGTTTCATTCAAAACTCAGCATGAATTACTGTAATATAATGACGTTGATCAAGTGTCATTATATTATACTAACTCATGCTTCAGTTCCCATTACTACTTCAAAACATTCATATTTTAAATATTTCAGAATTTAGAAACTAACACAGTTTCTTTTATGTTACAGATATTACGGAGAGATAAATGATCTCAGATAAGAATAGTTGTGAAAATATCTCCAGAAATATGGAGAATATGTATAATGAGAGATACGAAGATATCTTATACTATTTAAGATAAGATGATGATGAAGAATAAGGTCCGAAAAGATTTAGAGTCAGGAGCAAGGTATTCGTTAATGACTTTGTCAGAAACAGAATCATCAAGATTCTTTAAATACAGACTTTGGTCCTTGTATTTGTCCTTGGTCTCCTTCACGATCTGCTCAATCCATTGTTTAGTACCAGCTCTTCTCTTTTTCTAGGCTTTACCAACACATTATTCTTTGTCATCAAACTTTTGACTGTTAAAGTCGTTTATAGTTTTTGCTGCTTCATCAGCATTTCGAGAACTAGTTCGCAGTTGGGATGTTTTTCAGAAACTTCACATTCGAAGTAAGTAAGTCTAGGAGATAGATGTTATATGTATACATATAGCTGTTGATGAAAAATGTTGCAAAACTTCAAAATACTGATTGCTGATTCCCAGTAATTGACAGGATGTAGGTGAGTACATAATGGGTTTCAATGAATAAGTATCGTGGCTTTTCGGAGAGGCTTAAGTCGAAGGTTCATGAAGTTGTTGCTAAGTTTACTGCTAATGTGGCGAGATATAAAAGGTTTCCCAGTAACAATGGCAAAGGGCAACGTATCTATCGAGGTTATAATAAGATAAGTTTTACTAAAAAGTCGAAGTTGACAAAATTGGCTAATTTGGAAAGGAAATCATGAAGTTGTTTTTGCTAATAAATGCCAAAGGATCTGTCGCGGGTACGTGTTAAACTATGACTTTGGTTTTGAGAGTTTTTCAGGTACAAGACTTCGGGTAATGTGTGGTTGGATCATCATCTCGATTGTTCATTATTTGAAGTGTCTTCCGAAATTTTGAAGTGTTTTAAATGCAGCTTGTCATTGTCAATATCCAAAGGATGAAATCGTCATGAATCTCGATTGATTCTCATATCCTTCTGAGTGTTACAAATAAAAGTGATGTTCTATCACAGTTTTGAAGTCAAAGTATAGTTTTGAAAGATGTAGGAATCTAAGAGTGATGATGTAGGTTATATCTCGAATTAAATTCTGAGATTTTAAAATCAGGATATGTAATTAGATTCGAATGAGTATAGTTGTTTTGATTTTCATAAAAGAATATATATTGTCGTGAAAGTAAGGAGTATAGTTTACGATTTACTGAATCAGGATCTAAGGATGTAACATACTAATTGCGAATTTAAATATCTCTCGGGGATTACCAACCCGTTAAAAAAAAATTTCGCAAGTAATGTTTTGTACCAGAGAATTTTATTACAATCTTTATGAAAATATATGTATATTTTCTTTCGATGTAATAAAGATTTAATGAGTTAATATCATATTAAGCTCATTTGATTTTTGGCTTGAATTAGAAATGAATAATCTCTAAAACATTAGAGATTACATAATCTTCACAAAGTATTTCACTACTGTGATTAATACTTCATTATTTATTCTTATAGATATTTTCTTAGTGAATTATGCTGATGCTCATAGAACTATTGCTAACTTTGCAAGATACGAATGTTGTTTTCTAATAAGTTTCGAGTACGTCGAAGATGAAAGTGTAAAATCAAACATGTTATTGAATGATACACTTGGTTTATTAGGAAACCGAATTCATTTAATTGAAACTGAGATTATAGTTAAAGGTGGTTAGGTTGTTTAACGAAGGATGTACATCATAGCATATTAGTAATATGAATTTAATCGAGTAGTATCTACCCTTTTTCATTTCATACTCAATAGCTTAGTACGAAAGATTCATTATAGTTTCAGAATTCGTATATATAAAATATATATATAAATTCTTTCGAAAGAATGAGTTATTACTTCATAACTTGTTGATACAATATACTCGTTGTTGATCAGGGATGGTGTCCACAACGATTCTTGAACTGGCGGAACTTGTGATGTTATAGGTGCTGCTAGTGCTGATGATGCTGACAGTACTGACGGTTCTGGTGGTGCTGATGATACTGTTGATGCTGGTGATACTGTCGGTAACTGCTGGTGATGCTTGTATAACAAGTCTAGCTTGTAACTCGCGCACCATTCTTGTCAGGGTTTCGATTCTTTTCTCTATCATTTCTGTCCACTTATCTGATTTACGGTTAAGGCTGAAATAGATAATCTCTAAGACTTTAGAGATTACATAATCACCACAGAATGTTTCTCCAATGAAGTTATGAATCTATACTTCATCATTCGTTGTTGTTGGTATTCCTTGGTATCTATGGTGCGTGTGATGTTGATATTCGAGGTACAGATTGTGATGCGGATGTGATTTTTGGTGGTGGTAATGATACTATTAGGGTTGATGATAGTGGTACCATTGATGCCGGTGATGCTGCTTTCGGAGCTCAGGTAGATATCCATATCGGAATAGCTGTCGAAATCTGAGGAATTTGAACTAGATGCGGAATCCATCTTGTATAATCGGGGAAAAATGAATTTTTGGTATGGAATAGATTTTAGGAGTTAGATTTGAAATTCTTCAATATATAAGTTACATATGTATATATAATACCAAAATCCCATAATTTATGGAGGAAACTTTGAAAAATGTCAGTCAAAGTTCACAGTAACAGATATGCTAGGATAAGAATTCGTGTATACACTATTATGTAATAAATGCATGAAAACGCGTCTAGACTTAAGATGATAAGCAGGTAATTTCCTAAAGATGATAAGTAGATGATTTTCGACTAGAATTGATAAGCAAACTTTGACATGCAGACACGGTCGAAGTCCAGACTCACTAATGCATCTTAACAACTATCAGTTAGACACACTAATGCAAGACCTGGTTCACTAAGACCACCGCTCTGATACCAACTGTAGATACAGTGGGGACAACCACCATCCCACCCAGTGCCTTCCCAGCTAACCGCCTGGTGACCACTGAGTGTACCTCAGATACTGATTTTAGGGCCTGTCTCTCAGCTACTGCCAACCCTCGTAAGGGATCGCAAGGAGTAAGAGCCAATGCTTCGTCACAGGTAACACTGTGAGAACCTCCTTTACGACTAACCCGCCACACATGGACGGCGTTATACCAGCTCTGATGCCAACTGTAGAGACCCGTCCTAATCCATCCGGACGAAGTCCATATCAATTATAAATGATTCACAACAGTTGATTACATCGCGATGTATTTGATTTAACAACCCGTCCTAATCAATCCGGACAAAGTCCATATCGATTATAATCGATCCATAATAGTTGATTACATCGTGAGGTACTTGACCTCTAAATGATACATTTTACAAACATTTCATTCTTTTTTAAAAGACAAACTTTCATTTCATCAAAAGTTGACAGGTATGCATACCATTTCATAATATCCAAACTATAAATGATCTAATCTGTCATTTACTTAATAATATTCTCTAATGAACTTCAACGACTCGAATGCAACGTCTTTTGAAATATTTCATGAGCAACTCCAAGTAATATCCTTAAAATGAGCTAATGCACAGCGGAAGATTTCTTTCAAACCTGAGAATAAACATGCTTTAAAGTGTCAACCAAAAGGTTGGTGAGTTCATTAGTTTATCATAACAATCATTTCAATTATTTTAATAGACCACAAGAATTTCATATTCTCATTTCCCATAAATAAACATCCCATGCATAGAGATAAAGATCATTCATATGGATTGAACACCTGGTAACCGACATTAAAAATATGCATATATAAAAATATCCCCATCATTCTGGGATCCTCCTTCAGACATGATATAAATTTCGAAGTACTAAAGCATCCGGTACTTTGGATGGGGCTTGTTGGGCCCGATAGATCTATCTTTAGGATTCACGTCAATTAGGGTGTCTGTTCCCTAATTCTTAGATTACCAGACTTAATAAAAAGGGGCATATTCGATTTCGATAATTCAACCATAGAATGTAGTTTCTTGTACTTGTGTCTATTTTGTAAAACATTTATAAATATTGCGCATGTATTCTCAGCCCAAAAATATAAAGGGTAAAAAGGCAAATGAAACTCACCATACTGTATTTCGTAGTAAAATACATATAACATCATTGAACAAGTGTAAGGTTGGCCTCGGATTCATGAACCTATATTAATTATATATATTTATATGTCGGTCAATATTCGTCTAACAATTTAAGTCAAGTCATAGTGTACCACAATCCTAATGCTCGAGACTAATATGCAACAGTCAACAAAAGTTAATTTGACTCAAAATGATTTCCAAAATTTATACATGATTATTATATAGTTTAAATATCGTCGTTTTATATTTTTAAATATTTTTAAAAGATTTATTAGAGTAAATAATATAATTCATTTATTAATAAATAAAACTTTATATATATATATATATATATATATATATATATATATATATATATATATATATATATATATATATATATATATATATATATATATATATATATATATACTTTTATATATCTTAGATAGTAAAATTTATAAAGTCCATTGAATATCATAAAAATGTTATGATAGGTTTTATTAAAGTAATTATATTATTTTTATTACATTTTTTTATCTGATAAAATAACATTGGTAATAATAATAATTAAGTGTTGTATTATTTTGTAATAATAATTATTATTATTCTATTAATTAAAAAAATATCAATATTTATATTTACTAAAAATGATATTATGATAAAATGATAACTCTAGTTATGATAACTTTAATATTTACGATACTTTAAAATAACTATTTTATTTAAAATAATAATAATAATAATGATATTTTATAGTAACAATGACAGTTCTATTAAATGTAAGACCCGAATATTTTATTGTACTTATGTGTGTATAAGTTATTCAAGTTGTGGGGTTTAGGTTGTATTTAATTAAAAGGCAAAAGAAGCTGAACTGGGCATTTGGCGCGCTGCGCGGCCTTATGGCGCGCCGCGCGGCCTTATTTCGCGCTGCGCCATTACGGGCTGACAGCTCACTTTGTTTTTAATTAGATATTTTGAGGGCAATTGGGTAAATTCACTTGAGGGCCGACCTTAAGGCCCTATATCAGTTTTGGGGAGCCTCATAACTCCATTTTCATCTACTTCACTTCTTTCAATTTAGTTTCTAGAGAGAGAGAGATTCTTAGTGAGGCAAAGCTTGAATCAAGGAAGAAGGAGGCGATTTCGGATCAAAGTGCGGGTATTAAAGTTGTTCATCTTTCCTCTAGCTACGTTTTGATCATAGTGGTATGCTCTAATCTTGATTTCCTTGTTTAATTTGTGAAAGGGTTAGAGTTAGGGTTAATGATGAACTTAAAACCCATTTGTGGGTGAATGGGGTGTTTTTGGATGAATTTGGGTCATGAAGACTCAAAGATGACTAACTAGGGTTTTCAAGTGTTAGATTGATGATTATGAACTTAATTGGTTAGTTAAAGTACTAGAACACTTTAATGATATGTAAATGGGTGTTATTGGGTATGGATGACCCAAATGGGTGTGTTGACTTTGAAATGGGTCAAATGAGTCTTTAATGACCTAAGCGGTCTAGCAAGTATGAAAACGAGTTAGCCTTGTGACCTAAGTGTGTTTTAAACCCATCTTGACGAATGATTAGGGTTTTGGTGTGTGTTGACCCAATTTAGGGTTAAGGGTGCAAATGGGTTGAAATTGCACCTTGGGTCAAAATGGCTTAGAATGGTGAAAGGGTTTGGTTGACCGACTTGAGTTTGCGTTTGATTATATGTATAATGTGATAGGTACGTTACTTTGAGGTTTTGCAAGCTCGGGTAGCTTTTCACAAGACTTTGAGGTGAGTGGAATAATTATATGCGTATGTATATAATGTATCTATTTGTTGTAGCGTGAAATGTGTAGTGTCGAGGTGCTAAGACACCATGTTCACATGAAGAGTGTAGCATCGAGGTGTTAAGATGCCACTCGGGTGTAGCATCGAGGTGTTAAGATGCCACCTAGGAGTGTAGTGTCGAGGTGTTAAGACGCCACTCCGTAAATTAATGAGTGATGCATCGAGGTGTTAAGATGCCACTTGGGGTGATGTGCCGAGGTGTTAAGGTGCCACCCTAGGGGTTAGTGGTGCGAGGTGTTAAGTGCCCTAACGGATGTTGTGAACACGGATGGCGTTTTCGCGAGCGCCGTTCCCTTGTACTATTGGTTAACCATGGTTATTTTGTGTGGTAAGCATATTATATTATTCGAGTTATATTTATATGCGGTTGTTATGCTAGCTTGTGGTATTGGAGGTTTATAGCTTGTTATTGCGACGATAAGCTAATTGTGTTTGTTAGCATGTTTGCGGTTTGTGTAAGTGTATGCAAGTAGGTATAATTATATATGTATTCGTATAATTATTGCATTCACTAAGCTTTGCTTACCCTCTCGTTGTTTACTATTTTTATAGGTTCGGTTGTGGACAAGGGTAAGGGCATTATCATGGATTAGAGATCCCGCTTATTGATTAGGGGACGCTTTTTGGAAGTGTTAGTTCTTGGAGTTTGACCGAGACTTGGGTAGTTTAATCCCAAACGCCATGCTCGTAGTGTAGTTTGGTACTTAAACTTTTTGGCGGTCGAAACTCATATTTTGTATTAAACTCGTAAAACGGCCGAAGTGGGCCCCGCTTTGTAAAACTTCTTTTACGTTTGAATTGTGTTAGTTTTACATATTTGAATGTGTGGTTAAAAGCGTGTCATCTAAAAATGTCGGGAACTGGTCAATCTTTTTCGCATTTTGAAACTTTCCGGACAGGCCAGAATGGCGCGCCGCGCGGCCATCCTGGCGCGCCGCGCCACTTCTCTGTACAGCAATTTTTTTTTTATTTTGTATTCTGGTCGCGGTTTAGTTTGGGTTGTTACAAGTGGTATCAGAGCATGGTCTAAGGGATTTAGGCAACTTGAGATAGGTGCCTAGACTTAGACTTTAATGTTTATGCACTTTTTGCGAGACTTGTAGGAGACGGGTCGGACCGGGGATTTGGTTAGTGCTTAGGTCTATGTGAACTAACCTTGCACTAATCGTTTTGTGTTGTCTTAGCAATCATCAAGCGAGATAGACGTTGTACTAGCAAGTTAATGCGACGTGCTCGCGTAACAATGATTAGCTACCATTGTTACGGGTTCAAGACGTGTCAAACAAGCAATGTATGACGAGTATCAACCAAGATGGGGCGGTGTGGTATATGTATGTCGTTCCTTTTTGTTTCGTTGTTTAATCTATATGCATTCTTTAGAATGAAGACGGAAGATGGAACTGGAACGGACGCGCCTATTCATGAGGGGAAGGATGAGTTAACATTAAGGATTGAGGTGGAGTTCGAATGCTATATCTTGATTTTCACCAACAAGGTTAAGCAAGTTCTCCAAGAGTCGTTCGAGGGAATAGTGACCGAGATCGTTCGAGACCGAGTGCCTAAGGCCGTGAAGGAAGAGTTAGAAAAGAGGTTTCCTAAACCTCAAGGTGACGGTGACGAAGGAGCAACTATGGGGATTGAATCTCATGCTTCAAAATTTGCTGATCACTCTTTGGGTAAGAGAAAGTTAGAATCAAGAGGTGCTCCTAGTAAAAGGGCGAGAAGTACGCCCGGAGGTGTTGTAAAAGTGAAGAAGAGGAGTAAGACAGGTTATGGGCCTACGTGCTTTCGGTGTGGAGGACGAGGTCATTTTGCACGGGATTGTACGAGTGTACCTTTAAGCACGATCAAGTGCTTTATTTGCCAAAAGAAGGGACACCGTAAGTCGGAATGTTCCGAATCGTTTGTAGATCGGGTTAGGAGGTTAGAGCGTGACTATCTGATGATCAGTGGAGCGCAAGGGTCCAACGATGATGTTTCAGGTATTTTCGTCTTTGGTACAAATATGCCTTATTATTGTTTATTTGTGCCGATGGATTCGTGTATGTATTAGGGACTTAAACTTTGCTTCGAGATCTATTTAGACTCAAGTGAACTCGATGAAGATTCGGTTTGTTGATGGTTTTGATGATAGTGCACCAGGGTAGCGCCTGAGTCGTTGACTTGTGGAGACGCGCCCTGGGGACGAATGCATAGTGGTAATACGTAGTATTGATGCGGGTGACATTCCTAATGGAAACACCCTATGATGACATTTTTATTGACGGACGAGGGCGTAAGACTTGGTGCAACCAAGCATTTCTTACTGATAGGGTAAATGAATCCACTAAGCCATGAGAACGAACTTTGGCGTTAGGTTGTGAGCGCGTGTTCGCGTTTGTAGTGAAGTGGGTGAAACCCTTGAGAGCATGTGTGTATCGTTGACCGGATGCTTTCGTAGTGGTAACGGGTAGAAAGGATTTGATAGTTGGAAAAGTCTACCTTGCGGGTAGCGGTAATTTCGTTCTAAAAGGATACGTGTTATGTTGACATTGTGTCATCACTTTAGTGGCGCAATCGGGTGATGGTAGACGTTAGTATTTATTATTATCGAATTGAGCTCTCGAGAATTCAGGAAGAGGGACCGACGCCAAGTATGGTCGTGTACGACGGTAAATGGAGAAATCGTTTGACTTTGTAATCTTGACGATTTGATTTAGGAACGAGGTTCTACGTTGGGAAGTTGGTAGTGTTACATCAAAGAAATTGTGTCAACTTTATTAGGATTTATATTCCTACCGAGGAAGCGTAATGGGATTTGAGATAGGGTACGATGCCTCATTATCGTATACTTTGGGTAGTAGTTACAAAATAGCCATTTTGTGTACTACGAGGAAATTAGATATATGTGTTTATTTGGGGTCATCTCTCTGTTGACCGCGTTTGACTTGTGATAGGTGATGAGGGATATCCGGAAGGATTAACTCTTCGTTACCACCCTTGGTTGTGATGGATGGCAAGCGGCTCTCGGGAAGAACCGTTACTTGTATATTTACGATTTTAATTACCCGTAGGAATTGTGCACATAGCCATTTTGTGCACATGGTTGTGAGTAATAGTCGGTTTTACTCACACATTGGTATTAATAGTGCGGTAGCCGTGTTTCACACACATATCGTTGGTAGTGTTGCAATAGCCGTTTTTCCGCACTACGGATATATCACGATAGCCGTTTTTGTACACCTTGAGTTTTGTATTGAATAACCTTCTTATTGTTAGTATTGAAAACTACTGGTTGTATACGCCGGTGGTTCGGTCATGAGGACCATGTTGTGTGACTAGTGATACAATAGCCGTGTTCTGATCAAATACTTGTAGTAGATGCGTATTAGCCATGTATGCGTACTAAGAGGGGTGTTAGGTGGAAGGTGTTATCCGTAAGGATTCATTTTTACTTGGCCTTCATCTTTTGGGTTGTTGACATTAGGTTGAGACTTGGTGGTTTTTAGCATTGTACTTGGTAAGGGTACGATAGGGGATTGATATCTTGGCACGAGATCGGTTAAGTTCTTCCCGATATAAGGGATTGAGCAAACTTTGTACTCGGAATTGTGGACTTTAGTAAATTGCGGGTGACAATTTGGTTATTAATGTTGACTCTTAGAGAATGATTGCCTAGAGAAGTTGGAAGAATACGTGACGACTTCGCGTATTCTAAGTGATCATTATAGACTTCAGATGTTGTGTGTATTGCACGTTTCGGAATGCGTGCAAGTGTGTATTTAGTTATTGGAATAATCTTCGAATTAATGATTAATTGACGATTCAATTTCAATGGCGGTTTTGTGATTGTGTGGCGAGTGTTGTACGCTCTTGACGGCCACACTTTTCTTTTATGATTTTGGGGGTGTACGCGGTGTGCCGTTCTAGAGGCATTTCCGTTAATCGCGTTCGTGTGCGAGTAGAGTCTTGGTGGTTAACTATCCTTATGTATGTAGGTAACCGGGTTAATGGTTAGGACCAAGTTGGAAAGGTGTAAGCCTTGGTGTTCCAAGTGTCTCCTTAGTGTTGAGATGGAATATAAGTAGACTACCTATGCGGCATAGGTGGATAGTGACTAGCAGGTGCCGCTAGGAAGTCATGGGTGTCGAGCCGTAAGGTTCGTTAGATTTGTGTGACCGCGTGTAGTTAGGTGACGTGTGACATCAGGAGTAGACCCCGTAAGGGTCGAGTCTGGGAGACTCGGTGTTAGTAATCGGAGTTGGATAACACAACGTCAGGTGCCTCCTTATACCTACTAGTGTAACTTTTGACCCCGATGATGTGATTGCTTTGATTTTGGGTACCGGTGAGAAACTCGAATTTACAACGGTGGTATAGTGTGATGTTTAGCGAGCGTTGACACTCAAATGATTTGAAAGACCGAGGTTCGAATATCTTATAGCGAGTCCTTGGAAGGATTATTTAGTATGACCAACGCCGGAGAATGCGGAAAAGTTCCTATCTAGTAGACGTGATGAGCGAACGGGTGTCGCTCATTTAGGAAAGGAAAGCTTCGATGGTCTTCGAAAAAGTCCCAAGTTGGACTTTGGAGTTAATTGCGAAGGTAGTTAGTGACGTGAGACGGTATGGCGAAGTTCCCGATAGAGGGATACGAGAGATTTTCGAAAAGTGTCGGGATGATTCCCGAATATTCCACGATTGATAGGCGTGACGACAATGATTGTCGGTGGATTGTACTACTTTTAGGACGATTGTGGAGTGTAGGGTACGAGTTTGGATACTCGGCGTAAGAGCAAACGGTTGTAGTTATTGGGTCTCGTGGGTTGATTACCCAATATCGTGAAATGATGGAGTGCTATGGCTTTTGGAAAGATATATTATGATGTTTTCACGGTGTATTTCCGAGTGAGTGGTGAGAATTTTGATCGAATGGAAGTGTGAAGTACGGTTGTTGTATTATGATGCGTTAGTGTACGAAGTGAGAACCCGGATGAGTGATTGCTACAAGGGTAATTCCGCATTGGAGACGGAAATGTTCAAGGTAGAGTGCTTAACTTCTAGTATTTGGTGCGGATCACGAGGACGTGATCCAATCTAAGTGGGGGAGAGTTGTAAGACCCGAATATTTTATTGTACTTATGTGTGTATAAGTTATTCAAGTTGTGGGGTTTAGGATGTATTTAATTAAAAGGCAAAAGAAGCTGAACTGGGCATTTGGCGCGCCGCGCCATTACGGGCTGACAGCTCACTTTGTTTTTAATTAGATATTTTGAGGGCAATTGGGTAAATTCACTTGAGGGCCGACCTTAAGGCCCTAGATCAGTTTTGGGGAGCCTCATAACTCCATTTTCATCTACTTCACTTCTTCCAATTTAGTTTCTAGAGAGAGAGAGATTCTTAGTGAGGGAAAGCTTGAATCAAGGAAGAAGGAGGCGATTTCGGATCAAAGTGCGGGTATTAAAGTTGTTCATCTTTCCCCTAGCTACGTTTTGATCATAGTGGTATGCTCTAATCTTGATTTCCTTGTTTAATTTGTGAAAGAGTTAGAGTTAGGGTTAATGATGAACTTAAAACCCATTTGTGGGTGAATGGGGTGTTTTTGGACGAATTTGGGTCATGAAGACTCAAAGATGACTAACTAGGGTTTTCAAGTGTTAGATTGATGATTATGAACTTAATTGATTAGTTAAAGTACTAGAACACTTTAATGATATGTAAATGGGTGTTATTGGGTATGGATGACCCAAATGGGTGTGTTGACTTTGAAATGGGTCAAATGAGTCTTTACTGACCTAAGCGGCCTAGCAAGTATGAAAACGAGTTAGCCTTGTGACCTAAGTATGTTTTAAACCCATCTTGATGAATGATTAGGGTTTTGGTGTGTGTTGACCCAATTTAGGGTTAAGGGTGCAAATGGGTTGAAATTGCACCTTGGGTCAAAATGGCTTAGAATGGTGAAAGGGTTTGGTTGACTGACTTGAGTTTGCGTTTGATTATATGTATAATGTGATAGGTACGTTACTTTGAGGTTTCGCAAGCTCGGGTATCTTTTCACAAGACTTTGAGGTGAGTGGAATAATTATATGCGTATGTATATAATGTATCTATTTGTTGTAGCGTGAAATGTGTAGTGTCGAGGTGCTAAGACACCATGTTCACGTGAAGAGTGTAGCATCGAGGTGTTAAGATGCCACTCGGGTGTAGCATCGAGGTGTTAAGATGCCACCTAGGAGTGTAGTGTTGAGGTGTTAAGACGCCACTCCGTAAATTTATGAGTGATGCATCGAGGTGTTAAGATGCCACTCGGGGTGATGTGCCGAGGTGTTAAGGTGCCACCCTAGGGGTTAGTGGTGCGAGGTGTTAAGTGCCCTAACGGATGTTGTGTACACCGATGACGTTTTCGCGAGCGCCGTTCCCTTGTACTATTGGTTAACCATGGTTATTTTGTGTGGTAAGCATATTATATTATTCGAGTTATATTTATATGCGGTTGTTATGCTAGCTTGTGGTATTGGAGGTTTATAGCTTGTTATTGCGACGATAAGCTAATTATGTTTGTTAGCATGTTTGCGGTTTGTGTAAGTGTATGCAAGTAGGTACAATTATATATGTATTCGTATAATTATTGCATTCACTAAGCTTTGCTTACCCTCTCGTTGTTTACTATTTTTATAGGTTCGGTTGTGGACAAGGGTAAGGGCATTATCATGGATTAGAGATCCCGCTTGTTGATTAGGGGACGCTTTTTTGGAAGTGTTAGTTCTTGGAGTTTGACCGAGACTTGGGTAGTTTAATCTCAAACGCCATGCTCATAGTGTAGTTTGGTACTTAAACTTTTTGGCGGTCGAAACTCATATTTTGTATTAGACTCGTAAAACCGCCGAAGTGGGCCCCGCTTTGTAAAACTTATTTTACGTTTGAATTGTGTTAGTTTTACATATTTGAATGTGTGGTTAAAAGCGTGTCGTCTAAAAATGTCGGGAACTGGTTGATCTTTTTCGCATTTTGAAACTTTCCGGACAGGCCCGAATGGCGCGCCGCGCGGCCATCCTGGCGCGCCGCGCCACTTCTCTGTACATCAAACTTTTTTTTTATTTTGTATTCTGGTCGCGGTTTGGTTTGGGTTGTTACATTAAAATGATAATTTTTTGTTAAAATGATAACTTTAATACTAATGATGATGATAATAATAATAATAATAATAATAATAATAATAATAATAATAATAATAATAATAATAATAATAATAATAATAATAATAATAATAATAATGATAGGAATAATAAAAATGATAATTTTATCTAAATCAATATTTTAATTTCATTATGATACTCATACCCATTATTTTCTAATCGATTCATTTAATAGCTTTTAAATCGTCTTTTATATCGCGTTTATATTAATGATAATAATAATAGTATTTATAATAATTAGGTGTTACTAGTATTAGTTTTTAATTAGAATAATATTAATGATAATAAATATTATGATGATAATACTAATAACTATTTTTTAATGATAATAATAATAATAATACTATTTATAGTTTTGATAGTAATAATATTTGAATAACAATTTTTGATAATAATACCTTTTATTGATAATGATAATAATAACGATAATAATAATAATAATAATAATAATAATAATAATAATAATAACAATAATAATAATAATAATAATAATAATAATAATAATAATAATAATAATAATAATAATTAAATAAAACTAGAACGACGATAATGACGACGATAATAATAATTATTTTTAATAATAATAAAAAAATTCAATTGACAATAACTTCTAATCCGTTCATCGAATCCATTCGATATCTAAATGAAAAGTTTATAGTTTTTCGCTAGCTTTCCAAGGACATACATATCTTATACCTTATCTCAACCGTAGGGTTAACTAATTCAAGATTCAACATAACCTATTCTAAGGGCAATATCAAAAATACAAGCATGCATGATCCTATTTTCTCGAGCACTAGTCAGGGATACACTTTTAAGTATGTAAAAATTAAATTATGAGTACTCACGTATCAATATTGAGATTCAATATTGCAGGAACATACGTAGACGCAACGGAGATGATAAACACTAGTTTGACCTTACGAGCATACCCATGAACCATACCCATCACCTCCATAGTTATAACTCATAACTTCCTTAGCCCTATCCCACTCGAAAAACTCGTTTTGAAAATAATGCGCTCCTGATCTCGTCGTAGTATTTTATGTATAATACTACTAATAATAATACTAATACTACTAATAATAATATTAGGATTAATAATAATAATCTTTATTAATAATAATAACAATAATAATAATAATAATAATAATAATAATAATAATAATAATAATAATAATAATAATAATAATAATAATAATAATAATAATAATAAAATAAATATCTAAATCTTACGGAGTATATAGAAATGGATGGAATGGTGTAACAATTGAATCAAAAACTTGGATCATTTATATTACTTGTTTGGGTCCATTTCCTCCGCACTTGCGGTGACATTTAGGTACAAGGCTCCGCAAAATACGGAGTTCCAGCTCTCACTCAAATAATTTAGGCTGCGGACGATTAATAATAATATTTAATATATAATATATTTAATCTTTAGAATTAATTAAATATTATATTATATTTACGCTCATGGTAAAAATATAATTTTTACAAAAATGACACGGTCGTGGTCTCACAACTCATGTACCACTTTCGATTTTTCGAGCGCACTTTCTTACGTTTAGAAAACTAGCCTTTTACGTTACTCGACGTGTACCCTTATTAATAATTTGACTTACTCATCAATAAATTATCTTATAAAAAATGTAACTTATAAAATTGAGCGTTGTGGACAATTACTTCTATAAATCAGTGACTCGTTGTTTATTAAAATATATTACTTTAAATCAGGACGTTTTATGACTAAGTTATATATATTTATATTTTCATTTCAAAATATATATATGAACTTATTTACTTAATATAATTTTTCAAAACTAATGTCATTCAAAAACTTATATATTGAGAAATCGTTTAAATATTAAAAATTACTATTTCGTAACATTTGTATTTTTAAAGTTCTAAAATTAATATAGTTCCTTCATCTACAAACGCTCATAAGACGTTTTAATAACCAAATTATTTTATATTCAAAAATTCATTTTATTACAAAGGTTATAATAATAGAAGTTGTTTATGTCATAAGACGTTTTTAATAATACAAGTCTATTATATCAAAAAGGCATTTTTGTTAAAGAAAGTACAATCATATATGAATCATATCAGGTTTCAGGATTTTAAATTTCCATTTTTAAGCATGACTCATGGGGTTAAGTCTAAAGGAAAATCAAATGTAAGGAATCATCTTGATGTAAAATGTCGATCTAATTAACTTGTCAATATTTATTTTCTAACTTATCTAGATTCCCTAATTTCGCTTTCAAAATACATAATGAAATGTCCCGTTCTTATTGATTAAAAACGTTCCATATTAATTGATTTCGTTGCGAGGTTTTGACCTCTATATGAGACGTTTTTCAAAGACTGCATTCATTTTTAAACAAACCATAACCTTTATTTCATCAATAAAGGTTTAAAAAGCTTTACATAGATTATCAAATAATGATAATCTAATATATCCTGTTTACACACGACCATTACATAATGGTTTACAATACAAATATGTTACAACAAAATAAGTTTCTTGAATGCAGTTTTTACACAATATCATACAAGCATGGACTCCAAATCTTGTCCTTATTTAAGTATGCGACAGCGGAAGCTCTTAATAATCACCTGAGAATAAACATGCTTAAAACGTCAACAAAAATGTTGGTGAGTTATAGGTTTAACCTATATATATCAAATCGTAACAATAGACCACAAGATTTCATATTTCAATACACATCCCATACATAGAGATAAAAATCATTCATATGGTGAACACCTGGTAACCGACAATAACAAGATGCATATATAAGAATATCCCCATCATTCCGGGACACCCTTCGGATATGATATAAATTTCGAAGTACTAAAGCATCCGGTACTTTGGATGGGGTTTGTTAGGCCCAATAGATCTATCTTTAGGATTCGCGTCAATTAGGGTGTCTGTTCCCTAATTCTTAGATTACCAGACTTAATAAAAAGGGGCATATTCGATTTCGATAATTCAACCATAGAATGTAGTTTCACGTACTTGTGTCTATTTTGTAAATCATTTATAAAACCTGCATGTATTCTCATCCCAAAAATATTAGATTTTAAAAGTGGGACTATAACTCACTTTCACAGATTTTTACTTCGTCGGGAAGTAAGACTTGGCCACTGGTTGATTCACGAACCTATAACAATATATACATATATATCAAAGTATGTTCAAAATATATTTACAACACTTTTAATATATTTTGATGTTTTAAGTTTATTAAGTCAGCTGTCCTCGTTAGTAACCTACAACTAGTTGTCCACAGTTAGATGTACAGAAATAAATCGATAAATATTATCTTGAATCAATCCACGACCCAGTGTATACGTATCTCAGTATTGATCACAACTCAAACTATATATATTTTGGAATCAACCTCAACCCTGTATAGCTAACTCCAACATTCACATATAGAGTGTCTATGGTTGTTCCGAAATATATATAGATGTGTCGACATGATAGGTCGAAACATTGTATACGTGTCTATGGTATCTCAAGATTACATAATATATAATACAAGTTGATTAAGTTATGGTTGGAATAGATTTGTTACCAATTTTCACGTAGCTAAAATGAGAAAAATTATCCAATCTTGTTTTACCCATAACTTCTTCATTTTAAATCCGTTTTTAGTGAATCAAATTGCTATGGTTTCATATTCAACTCTATTTTATGAATCTAAACAAAAAAATTATAGGTTTCTAGTCGGAAAAATAAGTTACAAGTCGTTTTTGTAAAGGTAGTCATTTCAGTCGAAAGAACGACGTCTAGATGACCATTTTAGAAAACATACTTCCACTTTGAGTTTAACCATAATTTTTGGATATAGTTTCATGTTCATAATAAAAATCATTTTCTCAGAATAACAACTTTTAAATCAAAGTTTATCATAGTTTTTAATTAACTAACCCAAAACAGCCCGCGGTGTTACTACGACGGCGTAAATCCGGTTTTACGGTGTTTTTCGTGTTTCCAGGTTTTAAATCATTAAGTTAGCATATCATATAGATATAGAACATGTGTTTAGTTGATTTTAAAAGTCAAGTTAGAAGGATTAACTTTTGTTTGCAAACAAGTTTAGAATTAACTAAACTATGTTCTAGTGATTACAAGTTTAAACCTTCGAATAAGATAGCTTTATATGTATGAATCGAATGATGTTATGAACATCATTACTACCTTAAGTTCCTTGGATGAACCTACTGGAAAAGAGAAAAATGGATCTAGCTTCAATGGATCCTTGGATGGCTCAAAGTTCTTGAAGCAAAATCATGACACGAAAACAAGTTCAAGTAAGATCATCACTTGAAATAAGATTGTTATAGTTATAGAAATTGAACCAAAGTTTGAATATGATTATTACCTTGTATTAGAATGATAACCTACTGTAAGAAACAAAGATTTCTTGAGGTTGGATGATCACCTTACAAGATTGGAAGTGAGCTAGCAAACTTGAAAGTATTCTTGATTTTATGAAACTAGAACTTTTGGAATTTATGAAGAACACTTAGAACTTGAAGATAGAACTTGAGAGAGTTCAATTAGATGAAGAAAATTGAAGAATGAAAGTGTTTGTAGGTGTTTTTGGTCGTTGGTGTATGGATTAGATATAAAGGATATGTAATTTTGTTTTCATGTAAATAAGTCATGAATGATTACTCATATTTTTGTAATCTTATGAGATATTTCATGCTAGTTGCCAAATGATGGTTCCCACATGTGTTAGGTGACTCACATGGGCTGCTAAGAGCTGATCATTGGAGTGTATATACCAATAGTACATACATCTAAAAGCTGTGTATTGTACGAGTACGAATACGGGTGCATACGAGTAGAATTGTTGATGAAACTGAACGAGAATGTAATTGTAAGCATTTTTGTTAAGTAGAAGTATTTTGATAAGTGTATTGAAGTCTTTCAAAAGTGTATAAATACATATTAAAACACTACATGTATATACATTTTAACTGAGTCGTTAAGTCATCGTTAGTCGTTACATGTAAGTGTTGTTTTGAAACCTTTAGGTTAACGATCTTGTTAAATGTTGTTAACCCAATGTTTATAATATCAAAAGAGATTTTAAATTATTATATTATCATGATATTATGATGTACGAATATCTCTTAATATGATATATATACATTAAATGTCGTTACAACGATAAACGTTACATATATGTCTCGTTTCAAAATCATTAAGTTAGTAGTCTTGTTTTTACATAATATCATGTTAACTATATATATAACCATATATATGTCATCATATAGTTTTTTTACAAGTTTTAACGTTCGTGAATCACCGGTCAACTTGGGTGGTCAATTGTCTATATGAAACCTATTTCAATTAATCAAGTCTTAACAAGTTTGATTGCTTAACATGTTGGAAACATTTAATCATGTAAACATCAATCTCAATTAATATATATAAACATGGAAAAGTTCGGGTCACTACAGTACCTACCCGTTAAATAAATTTCGTCCCGAAATTTTAAGCTGTTGAAGGTGTTGACGAATCTTCTGGAAATAGATGCGGGTATTTCTTCTTCATCTGATCTTCACGCTCCCAGGTGAACTCGGGTCCTCTACGAGCATTCCATCGAACCTTAACAATTGGTATCTTGTTTTGCTTAAGTCTTTTAACCTCACGATCCATTATTTCGACGGGTTCTTCGATGAATTGGAGTTTTTCGTTGATTTGGATTTCATCTAACGGAATAGTGAGATCTTCTTTAGCAAAACATTTCTTCAAATTCGAGACGTGGAAAGTGTTATGTACAGCCGCGAGTTGTTGAGGTAACTCAAGTCGGTAAGCTACTGGTCCGACACGATCAATAATCTTGAATGGTCCAATATACCTTGGATTTAATTTCCCTCGTTTACCAAATCGAACAACGCCTTTCCAAGGTGAAACTTTAAGCATGACCATCTCTCCAATTTCAAATTCTATATCTTTTCTTTTAATGTCAGCGTAGCTCTTTTGTCGACTTTGGGCGGTTTTCAACTGTTGTTGAATTTGGATGATCTTCTCGGTAGTTTCTTGTATAATCTCCGGACCCGTAATCTGTCTATCCCCCACCTCACTCCAACAAATCGGAGACCTGCACTTTCTACCATAAAGTGCTTCAAACGGCGCCATCTCAATGCTTGAATGGTAGCTGTTGTTGTAGGAAAATTCTGCTAACGGTAGATGTCGATCCCAACTGTTTCCGAAATCAATAACACATGCTCGTAGCATGTCTTCAAGCGTTTGTATCGTCCTTTCGCTCTGCCCATCAGTTTGTGGATGATAGGCAGTACTCATGTCTAGACGAGTTCCTAATGCTTGCTGTAATGTCTGCCAGAATCTTGAAATAAATCTGCCATCCCTATCAGAGATAATAGAGATTGGTATTCCATGTCTGGAGACGACTTCCTTCAAATACAGTCGTGCTAACTTCTCCATCTTGTCATCTTCTCTTATTGGTAGGAAGTGTGCTGATTTGGTGAGACGATCAACTATTACCCAAATAGTATCAAAACCACTTGCAGTCCTTGGCAATTTAGTGATGAAATCCATGGTAATGTTTTCCCATTTCCATTCCGGGATTTCGGGTTGTTGAAGTAGACCTGATGGTTTCTGATGCTCAGCTTTGACCTTAGAACACGTCAAACATTCTCCTACGTATTTAGCAACATCGGCTTTCATACCCGGCCACCAAAAATGTTTCTTGAGATCCTTGTACATCTTCCCCGTTCCAGGATGTATTGAGTATCTGGTTTTATGAGCTTCTCTAAGTACCATTTCTCTCATATCTCCAAATTTTGGTACCCAAATCCTTTCAGCCCTATACCGGGTTCCGTCTTCTCGAATATTAAGATGCTTCTCCGATCCTTTGGGTATTTCATCCTTTAAATTTCCCTCTTTTAAAACTCCTTGTTGCGCCTCCTTTATTTGAGTAGTAATGTTATTATGAATCATTATATTCATAGATTTTACTCGAATGGGTTCTCTATCCTTCCTGCTCAAGGCATCGGCTACCACATTTGCCTTTCCCGGGTGGTAACGAATCTCAAAATCTTAATCATTCAATAATTCAATCCACCTACGCTGCCTCATATTCAGTTGTTTCTGATTAAATATGTGTTGAAGACTTTTGTGGTCGGTATATATAATACTTTTGACCCCATATAAGTAGTGCCTCCAAGTCTTTAATGCAAAAACAACCGCGCCTAATTCCAAATCATGCGTCGTATAATTTTGTTCGTGAATCTTCAATTGTCTAGACGCATAAGCAATCACCTTCGTTCGTTGCATTAATACACAACCGAGACCTTGCTTTGATGCGTCACAATAAATCACAAAATCATCATTCCCTTCAGGCAATGACAATATAGGTGCCGTAGTTAGCTTTTTCTTCAATAACTGAAACGCTTTCTCTTGTTCATCATTCCATTCAAATTTCTTCCCTTTATGCGTTAATGCAGTCAAGGGTTTTGCTATTCTGGAAAAGTCTTGGATGAACCTTCTGTAGTAACCAGCTAGTCCTAAAAACTGGCGTATGTGTTTCGGAGTTTTCGGGGTTTCCCACTTTTCAACAGTTTCTATCTTTGCCGGATCCACCTTAATACCTTCTTTGTTCACTATGTGACCGAGGAATTGAACTTCTTCCAACCAAAATGCACACTTTGAAAACTTAGCGTACAATTCTTCCTTCCTCAATACTTCTAACACTTTTCTCAAATGTTCACCGTGTTCTTGGTCATTCTTTGAGTAAATAAGTATGTCATCAATGAAAACAATGACAAACTTGTCAAGGTATGGTCCACACACTCGGTTCATAAGGTCCATGAACACAGCTGGTGCATTAGTTAAACCAAACGGCATGACCATAAACTCGTAATGACCGTAACGTGTTCTGAAAGCAGTCTTTGGAATATCATCTTCTTTCACCCGCATTTGATGATACCCGGAACGTAAGTCAATCTTTGAATAAACAGACGAGCCTTGTAGTTGATCAAATAAGTCGTCGATTCTCGGTAGTGGGTAGCGGTTCTTGATGGTAAGTTTGTTCAACTCTCGGTAGTCGATACACAACCTGAATGTACCATCTTTCTTCTTGACAAACAAAACAGGAGCTCCCCACGGTGATGTGCTTGGTCGAATGAAACCACGCTCTAAAAGTTCTTGTAATTGGCTTTGCAGTTCTTTCATCTCGCTGGGTGCGAGTCTGTAAGGAGCACGAGCTATTGGTGCAGCTCCTGGTACAAGATCTATTTGAAATTCAACGGATCGATGTGGGGGTAATCCCGGTAATTCTTTCGGAAATACATCGGGAAATTCTTTTGCAATGGGAACATCATTGATGCTCTTTTCTTCAGTTTGTACTTTCTCGACGTGTGCTAGAATAGCATAGCAACCTTTTCTTATTAGTTTTTGTGCCTTCAAATTACTAATAAGATGTAGCTTCGTGTTGCCCTTTTCTCCGTACACCATTAAGGGTTTTCCTTTTTCTCGTATAATGCGAATTGCATTTTTGTAACAAACGATCTCCGCTTTCACTTCTTTCAACCAGTCCATACCGATTATCACATCAAAACTCCCTAACTCTACTGGTATCAAATCAATCTTAAATGTTTCGCTAACCAGTTTAATTTCTCGATTCCGACATATATTATCTGCTGAAATTAATTTACCATTTGCTAATTCGAGTAAAAATTTACTATCCAAAGGCGTCAATGGACAACTTAATTTAGCACAAAAATCTCTACTCATATAGCTTCTATCCGCACCCGAATCAAATAAAACGTAAGCAGATTTATTGTCAATAAGAAACGTACCCGTAACAAGCTCCGGGTCTTCCTGTGCCTCTACCGCATTAATATTGAAAACTCTTCCACGGCCTTGTCC
The DNA here is from genome assembly GCF_046630445.1 of Rutidosis leptorrhynchoides. Taxonomy (NCBI): domain Eukaryota; kingdom Viridiplantae; phylum Streptophyta; class Magnoliopsida; order Asterales; family Asteraceae; genus Rutidosis; species Rutidosis leptorrhynchoides. The sequence goes on from NC_092343.1 coordinate 213,538,294, forward strand.
ATTCGTGTTCTCCTGGTTCGGGCAATTTCTAATAATGTGGCCTGGTTTTCCACATTTATAACAAACTACATTGGCATAACTTGCTCCGACACTACTTGCTCCGCCATTACTCGTTCCGACACCATTTGTTCCTTTCGTTCTATTAACCCCTGGTCCGTAGACCTCACACTTCGCCGCGCTATGACCATTTCTTTTACACTTGTTGCAAAATTTGGTGCAGAACCCCGAGTGATTCTTTTCACACCTTTGGCATAGTTGCTTCTGATTGTTGTTGTTGTTGCGGTTATTATTGTTGTTGGGATGATTGTTGTAGTTGCTGTTGTTGTTGTTGTTGTTGTTGTTGTTGTTGTTGTTGTTGTTGGGCCGTTTGTTGTAGTTGCGATTGATGTTGCGATTGTTGAGATAATTGTTGCGATTATTGTTGTAATTGCTGTTGTTGTTGTATTGGTGATTCTTATCACCGTTTTCCTCCCACTTTCTTTTGACTTGCTTCACATTGGCCTCTTCAGCAGTCTGTTCTTTAATTCTTTCTTCAATCTGGTTCACTAGTTTGTGAGCCATTCTACATGCCTGTTGTATGGAGGCGGGCTCGTGTGAACTTATATCTTCTTGGATTCTTTCCGGTAATCCTTTCACAAACGCGTCGATCTTCTCTTCCTCATCTTCGAATGCTCCCGGACACAATAGGCACAATTCTGTGAATCGTCTTTCGTACGTGGTAATATCAAATCCTTGGGTTCGTAACCCTCTAAGTTCTGTCTTGAGCTTATTGACCTCGGTTCTGGGACGGTACTTCTCGTTCATCAAGTGCTTGAATGCTGACCACGGTAGTGCGTACGCATCATCTTGTCCCACTTGCTCTAGATAGGTATTCCACCATGTTAACGCAGAACCTGTGAAGGTATGCGTAGCGTACTTCACTTTGTCCTCTTCAGTACACTTACTTATGGCAAACACCGATTCAACCTTCTCGGTCCACCGTTTCAATCCGATCGGTCCTTCGGTTCCATCAAATTCCAAAGGTTTGCAGGCAGTGAATTCTTTGTAGGTGCATCCTACACGATTTCCTGTACTGCTAGATCCAAGGTTATTGTTGGTATGTAGCGCAGCCTGTACTGCGGCTATGTTTGAAGCTAGAAAAGTACGGAATTCCTCTTCATTCATATTCACGGTGTGTCGAGTAGTCGGTGCCATTTCCTTCAAAATAGTTAAATGGAACAAGTTAATCATACAGAATATTAAGAGTAGTTAATAGTATTTCGTAGCATAATATGAACTCATTTATAAAAGCTTTTTCTTCATATTAGCGTTTTATAAGTTTAAATTCGGGTAGTACCTACCCGTTAAGTTCATACTTAGTAGCTAATATACAATTCAACTACTACAATTCTATATGAAAAACTGATTATAATAATATTTCGCGTTCAAACTTTTATACAATATTTTACAAACTTACAATACCGCTTATTTTACATAAAGCATGAAATATAGCACACAATAACTTTGATACAAGATAGTTGTGAAGACAATTCTAGCTAGTACACAAGTCGTTCAGCAAAGGCAATAAAGACACGTAATTCATACGTCCAGAAACAAGTCATGCATTCTGGTTTTACTAGGACTACTTCCCATCCTTGGTCTTGTGCAACATAACCGTTATGGCCGTGGATAAGACAGCGTGTTGTAACGTCATCAAAGGGACGAGGGTTACGTAATGTCCAACAGTCCCGTAATAATCTAAAAACCTCATTTCTTACCCCAATTACCGACTCCGTCACTTGTGGAAACGTTTTGTTTAATAGTTGTAGCCCGATGTTCTTGTTCTCACTTTGGTGAGAAGCGAACATTACTAATCCGTAAGCATAACATGCTTCTTTATGTTGCATGTTAGCCGCTTTTTCTAAATCACGAAGTCCAATATTCGGATATATTGAGTCAAAATAATTTCTTAACCCGTTGCGTAAAATAGCATTTGGGTTCCCCGCAATATATGCGTCAAAGTAAACACATCGTAACTTATGGGTTTCCCAATGTGATATCCCCCATCTTTCAAACGAAAGTCTCTTATAAACCAAGACATTCTTGGAACGTTCTTCGAATGTCTTACAAACTGATCTCGCCTTAAATAGTTGTGCCGAAGAATTCTGGCCGACTCTAGACAAGATTTCATCAATCATGTCTCCGGGTAGGTCTCTTAAAATATTGGGTTGTCTATCCATTTTGTGTTTTTAAACTGTAAAATAGACAAGAGTTAGATTCATAAAAAAAATACTTATTAATACAAGCAATTTTTACATATATCATAAAGCATAAGAACACTATATTCCATATATTACACCACACGAATACAACTATCTTATTCCGACTCGCTCGTTTCTTCTTCTTCGGTTTTGGTTCGTTTTGCCAAGTTTCTAGGGATATATGATGTTCCCCTAATACGAGCCGTCGTTGTCCACATTGGTTTAGAAAAACCTGGTGGTTTAGAGGTTCCCGGGTCATTGTTACAACTTAAGGACTTCGGGGGTTGACGATACATATAAAGTTCATCGGGGTTGGAATTAGATTTCTCTATTTTTATGCCCTTTCCCTTATTATTTTCTTTTGCCTTTTTAAATTCAGTTGGGGTAATTTCTATAACATCATCGGAATTCTCGTCGGAATCCGATTCATCGGAGAATTGGTAATCCTCCCAATATTTTGCTTCCTTGGCGGAAACACCATTGACCATAATTAACTTTGGTCGGTTGGTTGAGGATTTTCTTTTACTTAACCGTTTTATTATTTCCCCCACCGGTTCTATTTCTTCATCCGGTTCCGATTCTTCTTCCGGTTCCGATTCTTCTTCCGGTTCCGACTCTTCTTCCGGTTCCTCTTCGGGAACTTGTGAATCAGTCCACAAATTATTCCAATTTACATTTGACTCTTCATTATTATTAGGTGAGTCAATGGGACTTGTTCTAGAGGTAGACATCTATCACATAATATCAAACACGTTAAGAGATTAATATATCACATAATATTCATATGTTAAAAATATATAGTTTCCAACAAAAATGTTAAGCAATCATTTTTAAAGAAAACACGGTTGAAGTCCAGACTCACTAATGCATCCTAACAAACTCGATAAGACACACTAATGCAAATTTTCTGGTTCTCTAAGACCAACGCTCGGATACCAACTGAAATGTCCCGTTCTTATTGATTAAAAACGTTCCATATTAATTGATTTCGTTGCGAGGTTTTGACCTCTATATGAGACGTTTTTCAAAGACTGCATTCATTTTTAAACAAACCATAACCTTTATTTCATCAATAAAGGTTTAAAAAGCTTTACATAGATTATCAAATAATGATAATCTAATATATCCTGTTTACACACGACCATTACATAATGGTTTACAATACAAATATGTTACAACAAAATAAGTTTCTTGAATGCAGTTTTTACACAATATCATACAAGCATGGACTCCAAATCTTGTCCTTATTTAAGTATGCGACAGCGGAAGCTCTTAATAATCACCTGAGAATAAACATGCTTAAAACGTCAACAAAAATGTTGGTGAGTTATAGGTTTAACCTATATATATCAAATCGTAACAATAGACCACAAGATTTCATATTTCAATACACATCCCATACATAGAGATAAAAATCATTCATATGGTGAACACCTGGTAACCGACAATAACAAGATGCATATATAAGAATATCCCCATCATTCCGGGACACCCTTCGGATATGATATAAATTTCGAAGTACTAAAGCATCCGGTACTTTGGATGGGGTTTGTTAGGCCCAATAGATCTATCTTTAGGATTCGCGTCAATTAGGGTGTCTGTTCCCTAATTCTTAGATTACCAGACTTAATAAAAAGGGGCATATTCGATTTCGATAATTCAACCATAGAATGTAGTTTCACGTACTTGTGTCTATTTTGTAAATCATTTATAAAACCTGCATGTATTCTCATCCCAAAAATATTAGATTTTAAAAGTGGGACTATAACTCACTTTCACAGATTTTTACTTCGTCGGGAAGTAAGACTTGGCCACTGGTTGATTCACGAACCTATAACAATATATACATATATATCAAAGTATGTTCAAAATATATTTACAACACTTTTAATATATTTTGATGTTTTAAGTTTATTAAGTCAGCTGTCCTCGTTAGTAACCTACAACTAGTTGTCCACAGTTAGATGTACAGAAATAAATCGATAAATATTATCTTGAATCAATCCACGACCCAGTGTATACGTATCTCAGTATTGATCACAACTCAAACTATATATATTTTGGAATCAACCTCAACCCTGTATAGCTAACTCCAACATTCACATATAGAGTGTCTATGGTTGTTCCGAAATATATATAGATGTGTCGACATGATAGGTCGAAACATTGTATACGTGTCTATGGTATCTCAAGATTACATAATATATAATACAAGTTGATTAAGTTATGGTTGGAATAGATTTGTTACCAATTTTCACGTAGCTAAAATGAGAAAAATTATCCAATCTTGTTTTACCCATAACTTCTTCATTTTAAATCCGTTTTTAGTGAATCAAATTGCTATGGTTTCATATTGAACTCTATTTTATGAATCTAAACAAAAAAATTATAGGTTTCTAGTCGGAAAAATAAGTTACAAGTCGTTTTTGTAAAGGTAGTCATTTCAGTCGAAAGAACGACGTCTAGATGACCATTTTAGAAAACATACTTCCACTTTGAGTTTAACCATAATTTTTGGATATAGTTTCATGTTCATAATAAAAATCATTTTCTCAGAATAACAACTTTTAAATCAAAGTTTATCATAGTTTTTAATTAACTAACCCAAAACAGCCCGCGGTGTTACTACGACGGCGTAAATCCGGTTTTACGGTGTTTTTCGTGTTTCCAGGTTTTAAATCATTAAGTTAGCATATCATATAGATATAGAACATGTGTTTAGTTGATTTTAAAAGTCAAGTTAGAAGGATTAACTTTTGTTTGCAAACAAGTTTAGAATTAACTAAACTATGTTCTAGTGATTACAAGTTTAAACCTTCGAATAAGATAGCTTTATATGTATGAATCGAATGATGTTATGAACATCATTACTACCTTAAGTTCCTTGGATGAACCTACTGGAAAAGAGAAAAATGGATCTAGCTTCAATGGATCCTTGGATGGCTCAAAGTTCTTGAAGCAAAATCATGACACGAAAACAAGTTCAAGTAAGATCATCACTTGAAATAAGATTGTTATAGTTATAGAAATTGAACCAAAGTTTGAATATGATTATTACCTTGTATTAGAATGATAACCTACTGTAAGAAACAAAGATTTCTTGAGGTTGGATGATCACCTTACAAGATTGGAAGTGAGCTAGCAAACTTGAAAGTATTCTTGATTTTATGAAACTAGAACTTTTGGAATTTATGAAGAACACTTAGAACTTGAAGATAGAACTTGAGAGAGTTCAATTAGATGAAGAAAATTGAAGAATGAAAGTGTTTGTAGGTGTTTTTGGTCGTTGGTGTATGGATTAGATATAAAGGATATGTAATTTTGTTTTCATGTAAATAAGTCATGAATGATTACTCATATTTTTGTAATCTTATGAGATATTTCATGCTAGTTGCCAAATGATGGTTCCCACATGTGTTAGGTGACTCACATGGGCTGCTAAGAGCTGATCATTGGAGTGTATATACCAATAGTACATACATCTAAAAGCTGTGTATTGTACGAGTACGAATACGGGTGCATACGAGTAGAATTGTTGATGAAACTGAACGAGAATGTAATTGTAAGCATTTTTGTTAAGTAGAAGTATTTTGATAAGTGTATTGAAGTCTTTCAAAAGTGTATAAATACATATTAAAACACTACATGTATATACATTTTAACTGAGTCGTTAAGTCATCGTTAGTCGTTACATGTAAGTGTTGTTTTGAAACCTTTAGGTTAACGATCTTGTTAAATGTTGTTAACCCAATGTTTATAATATCAAAATAGATTTTAAATTATTATATTATCATGATATTATGATGTACGAATATCTCTTAATATGATATATATACATTAAATGTCGTTACAACGATAAACGTTACATATATGTCTCGTTTCAAAATCATTAAGTTAGTAGTCTTGTTTTTACATATGTAGTTCATTGTTAATATAATTAATGATATGTTTACTTATCATAATATCATGTTAACTATATATATAACCATATATATGTCATCATATAGTTTTTTTACAAGTTTTAACGTTCGTGAATCACCGGTCAACTTGGGTGGTCAATTGTCTATATGAAACCTATTTCAATTAATCAAGTCTTAACAAGTTTGATTGCTTAACATGTTGGAAACATTTAATCATGTAAACATCAATCTCAATTAATATATATAAACATGGAAAAGTTCGGGTCACTACACATAATAGGAAAGTTAATTAATTTATCTTATCAAGAGTCACGGGGCAATTATTGTAAAATACGTATTAGAGATCAAACAGAAATCTCCACTAACTTTTGTCTAACTCTCGTTAAGTGACACTTTGTTCTTACTTGTAAATTACTTTACCAATTATTCCGAATACCGGTAAAAAGAAACGATTCCTTGAATCAACGTGGGCCACATAATGTAACACCCTAGGCAAATCCCACATCGCCCACGAACATGAGTGATCATGGGATTATAAGGTAATACTCACGCTTAAATGACACAACGCGTTTTGGGATCACAGGCTGAGTAGAAGTGCGAGTACGTTGTGGTTAAGCGTGCTCGGGCGAGAGCACTACCAGGATGGGTGACCTCCTGGGAAAGTGCTTCTCGTGTGTGGTCTCCAAGAAAAAGCCGTGCGCCTGCGGGCAAAGCGGACAATATTGTGGTCATATTAAGCTGGGGTATTACAGAATGGTATCAGAGCCACTCATGTGCCATTGGGGGTGGTGGAGCAAACCTCATCGAGGACGATGAGTCCCTAAGGGGGGGTGAATGTAACACCCTAGGCAAATCCCACATCGCCCACGAACATGAGTGATCATGGGATTATAAGGTAATACTCACGCTTAAATGACACAACGCTTTTTGGGATCACAGGCTGAGTAGAAGTGCGAGTACGTTGTGGTTAAGCGTGCTCGGGCGAGAGCACTACCAGGATGGGTGACCTCCTGGGAAAGTGCTTCTCGTGTGTGGTCGCCAAGAAAAAGCCGTGCGCCTGCGGGCAAAGCGGACAATATTGTGGTCATGTTAAGCTGGGGTGTTACACATAATAGAGACTCGTAATCATAATTTTGATAATTAAATCATATGATATTATCTTTTAATTCCGTCAATAACTATATTGAACAAATTACGTTCATATAAAGTATTACATATTTAACACCTTGTTAATGTTTTCAATTAACGAGTATATATTGTATATACATATCTATATACACATAACTGTTCGTGAATCGTCATGCATGGTCAAATGGTAATTGATGACATGAATATAGATTTTAAAACTTTCGAGACTCAACATTACAGATTACAGATTTTTGCTTATCGTGTCAGAAACATATAAAGATTAAAGTTTAAATTTGATCGGAAATTCCCGGGTCATCACAATACCTACCCGATAAAAGAAATTTCGTCCCGAAATTTGATCGAGGTCGTCATGGCTAACTATAAGAATGTTTTCATGATGAATATGTGGTGATAATGGAGTTTTATCATCATTGAGTAATATAGATAGAACAATTTGATTATACGAAGAGTATAAATGAAGCTATCGCAAGAGAGTGCAATGAATAAATGTTTATTTGTTTTAACCGATTACATAGTTATGATTGATTTCTGGAATTCATGGGATTTAAAGAAAATCTTCGTAATAAGATTTGGTGTTTCGACGATTTAGGAAATCAGGATCTTTTTTGATCAAATGCAATAATCTGTTCCGATTTCTCTGTCTGATATTTCACTATAAATCCACCCCTTCGTTTCCTTATTTCCATATCTCGCACCTTTTATTCTTTCTCCCTCAATTCATACCTTAAAGTATTCTTCAAAATGCTCCATCCCGTTCTGATTCTCGTTATACTTCTAACTTTCATATCTTTCATTCTTCTCTTTCATCTGCCGCCAGAAGAATCTATTCACTTCTATTATTTCCTTGGGATTATAATATTTTTAATTCTTCTGTGTCTTTACGTTGCAATACGTATTGATATACACAGTTTGTAATTTATGTGTTACTGTCGAGCTTTATATTTTATTTTATATTCAAGAGTTCTATACTTTTGTCTCCTCTTCCTGACTTCGAGTCAAGCGAATAATGGCCCGGAATTCGTAGGTATGGATTTTGAATTGAACATAGTTAATGTACTCAGAAAGAAATCATAATGGCACGATCTTGAATTGGCAAATTACCAGAATACCCTAGAAAATAAAACTATCAAGAAGATATGTTCTTAATATGTTTGGAGATTTGGTAGAATGTAAGAGTTGTGTAAATGGCACGTGATGACGGTATCTTCTGTGAATCATCACGTTCCATTAGAAACTCAGCATGAATTACTGTAATATAATCACGTTGATGAAGTGTCATTATATTATACTAACTCATGCGTCAGTTCCCAACACTACTTCAAAAACATTCATAGTTTAAACTCAAAAGTTTACAGAATATAGAAACTAATAGTTTCTTATATGATGTAACACTGATAGCGCAAAGAGATACATGACTTCAGACAAGATTAGTTATGAAAATATCTTCAGAATTATCGAGGATACTTATAATGAAAGATATGATAATATCTTAGAATTTCTAACATTGATGGATGATGATGAAGATTTGTCTGTAAAGGTTTAGAATAAGGAGTAAGGTATTTGTTAATAACTTTAGCAGGCACTGAATCATTTGAATTCTTTGAAGGCAGATTTAGTCTTTGTGATTTGTCCACAGCCTCCTTCATGGTCTGTTCAATCCGTTTTCCCTAGTTTCAAACCTTCTTTTTTTTTCTGAGCTTTACCAACACACTCTTCTTTATCATCAAACTTTTTACTGTTAAGGTCGTTTACAGTTTTTGCTGCTTCATCAGCATTTCGAGAACTAGTTCGCAGTTCAGGGTGTTTTTCAGAAACTTCACATTCGAAGTGTGTAGGTTTAGAAGATAGACGTTATATGTATAATTATTGATGTAGAAACACTGTGAAATTTTATAATTCTGATTGCTGACTTTCAGTAATTGTTATGGAAATTCTTGTTGCAAGACGCGGATGCGTAAAAGATGGAGTTTCAATGAATAAGTATAGTGACTTTTCGGAGAGGTTTATGTCGAAGGTTAATGAAGTTGTTGTACTGCTAGTGTGATGAGATATCAAAGGTTCCCCAGTAATGATTAGCGAAAGGGCAACGTATCTATCGAGGTTATAATAAGGCTAGTCCGATTGAAGAGTCGAAGTTGACTTGCTGGAGCTGTGACAAAACTGTCTACTTTGAAAAGGAAGCGTAAGGTTGTTTTTGCTAATAAATGATAAAGAGTTCGACGCGGTATGTGTTAAACTATGACTTTGGTTTCGAGAGCTTTTCATGTGCCTGACGGTGAGTAATATGTGGTTGGATAATTATCTCGCGTGTTTTCGGAAATTTTGAAGGATTTGAACATAAATTGTAATCGTTAATATTCTTATGATGTTCTCGCACAGTTTTGAGGTCAAAGTATAGTTTTGAAAGATGTAGAAATCTAAAAGTGATGATTTCGGTTATATCTCGAATTAAATTCTGAGATTTCAAAATCAGAATATGTAATAAAATTCAAATGAGTATGGTTGTATAGACCGATGAATGTATATTGTTGTGAAAGTAGGGAGTATAGTTGATGATTGTTGATTCAGAATCGAAGAATGTAAAATATTAATTGTGAATTTATATATCTCTCGGGTTTTACCTACCCGTTAAAAAAAAAATTCACAAATAACATTTTTGTACAAGAGAAATTTATCACAGTCTTTATGAAAATGTATGTATGCATATTTTCTTCAGATGTAATACGGATTTAATGAGTTAATATCATATTAAACTCACTTGATTTTTGACTTGAGTTAGAAATGAATAATCTCTAAAACATTAGAGATTACATAATCTTTGTGGAGTATTTCACTAATGTAATCAATACTTCAATATTTATTCTTATAGATATTTCCTTAGTGAATCATGCTGATGCTCATAGAACTCTTGCTAACTTCGCAAGATACGAATGTTTTTTTCTAGTAAGTTTCGAGTACATCGAAGATGAGAGTGTAAAATCAAACATGTTATTGAATGGTACACTTGATTTATTATGAAACCGAATTCATTCAATTGAAACGGAGATTATAGTTAACGATAATTAGGTTATTAACGAAGGATGTACATCATAGCATATTAGTAATATGAATTTAACCGAGTATTATCTACCCTTATTCAATTCATACTCAATAGCTTAGTACGAAAAAATTTATTATAGTTTCAGAATTCGTATATAAATATATATATAAATTCTTCAGAAGAATGAGTTAATATTTCATAACTAGTTGATACAATATACTCGTTGTTTATCAGTGATCATGTCCACGGCGATTCTTGAACTGGTGGAGTTTATAGGTGTTGTTGATTCTGATGCTGACTGTACTGCCGATGCTGGTGACGCTGACGGTACTGATGATGCTGTTGGTAAAACAAGTTTAGCTTGTTAACCACACACCATTTTTGTCAGGGTTTCTACTCTTCCTTCTATCATTTGGTTCGCTTAACTGATTTATGGTTAGGGCTAGATTAGATAATCTCTAAGACTTTAGAGATTACATAATCACCGTAGAATGTTTCTCCGATGAAGTTATTAATCAATACTTCATCGTTTGTTGTTGTTGGTATTCCTTGGTATTTATGGTGCGTGTGATGTTGATATCCGAGGTATAGTTTGTGATGTTGAGGCGTGTGATGCGGATGTGATTGTTGGTGATGGTAATTATACTGTTGGTGTTGATGATGGTGGTACCATTGATGCCGGTGATGCTGCTGGTGCTTATGGTATTGAGGCATGCGATGTGGATGTTACTGGCGATACTGATTATGCTGCTGGTGTTTACGGAGCTTGTGGTTATGGAAGTGATGCTGGTGCTGGTAGTGTTGCCGATGTCATTGGTATTGATGATGGTTCCTGCGTAGTAGGTGCGAGCCTAGCTTCCAAATCGAACACCGTCACTTCCAGGGTTTCTACTTTACGTATGAGTCTATGGATTTGTTCTACCCATTCTTCCGTAAGGTTTGTCAATTCTTGATATTTAGTTCGAAGTCTTCTAACTTCTTCTAATAGTCCTATCTGATTAGAATTCGGAAGGAGAGGACGAATCCTGTCTTTAACTACATCGAGTCGACCTTCAAGGCGGAAAATCCTTGCGAAAAGAGTGAAAACGGTGTTGCGAACAGGTTCGCCGGTAAGCGAATCGAGTACTCTGACATCAGATGGTAAGTTTGGCTCGTGATATGGAGTACCTTCTTCATTTCTCCATATGGTAAGTATTTCGCGAACCCATCCCCATTCTCTAAAGAAATCACGGTAGTTAATCGGTTGGTGTGCTCCCGTCACGCTATCTTCGGAGCTGGAGGAACTTGGTCTATTCGAAGAGGCCATCTTACGCGATCACGGAAAGTTATGAAATGATTCTTGATATGAATTTAGGGTTGAATATTGGATGATATTTTCATCTTCTCGAATACATATTTATAGCGAAAAAATTTCGTAATTTACGGAGAAAATTTTGGAAAGTGCCAAATAAGATCCCTGGTAATAGATATGATAAGATATGATATTCGTCTATACATCGTGTATGCAATAAATGCAAAAACACATGTCAAGACTAAAAATGATAAGCAGATAATTTTTCTTTCGATACCAAATGATAAGCAAAACTTTTTGACATGCAGACCAGGTTCAAGTCCAGACTTATTAATATAACCTAACAACTACTAGGTCGAAGTCCAGACTCACTAATGTATCCTAACGACTTATCAGTTAGACACACTAATGCAGACCTGGTTCACTAAGACCACCTCTCTGATACCAACTTTAACAACCCGTCCTAATCTATCCGGACAAAGTCCATATCGATTATAAACGATTCATAATAGTTGATTACATCGCGAGGTACTTGACATCTAAATGATACATTTTACAAACATTGCATTCGTTTTTAAAAGACAAACTTTCATTTCATCGAAAGTTGACAGGTATGCATACCATTTCATAATATCCAAACTATAAATGACCTAATCTGTCATTTACTTAATAATATTCTCTAATGAACTTCAGCGACTCGAATGCAACGTCTTTTGAAATATGTCATGAACGACTCCAAGTAATATCCTTAAAATGAGCTAATGCACAGCGGAAGATTTCTTTCAAACCTGAGAATAAACATGCTTTAAAGTGTCAACCAAAAGGTTGGTGAGTTCATTAGTTTATCATAACAATCATTTCAATTATTTTAATAGACCACAAGAATTTCATATTCTCATTACCCATAAATAAAAATCCCATGCATAGAGATAAAGATCATTCATATGGATTGAACACCTGGTAACCGACATTAACAATATGCATATATAAGAATATCCCCATCATTCCGGGATCCTCCTTCAGACATGATATAAATTTCGAAGTACTAAAGCATCCGGTACTTTGGATGGGGCTTGTTGGGCCCGATAGATCTATCTTTAGGATTCGCGTCAATTAGGGTGTCTGTTCCCTAATTCTTAGATTACCAGAATTAATAAAAAGGGGCATATTCGATTTCGATAATTCAACCATAGAATGTAGTTTCTCGTACTTGTGTCTATTTTGTAAAATATTTATAAATATTACGCATGTATTCTCAGCCCAAAAATATAAAGGGTAAAAAGGCAAATGAAACTCACCATACTGTATTTCGTAGTAAAATACATATAACATCATTGAACAAGTGTAAGGTTGGCCTCGGATTCACGAACCTATATTAATTATATATATTTATATGTCGGTCAATATTCGTCTAACAATTTAAGTCAAGTCATAGTGTACCACAATCCTAATACTTGAGACTAATATGCAACAGTCAACAAAAGCTAATTTGACTCAAAATGATTTCCAAAATTTATACATGATTATTATATAGTTTAAATATCGTCGTTTTATATTTTTAAATATTTTTAAAAGATTTATTAGAGTAAATAATATAATTCATTTATTAATAAATAAAACTTTATATATATATATATATATAAATATACTTTTATATATCTTAGATAGTAAAATTTATAAAGTCCATTGAATATCATAAAAATGTTATGATAGGTTTTATTAAAGTAATTATATTATTTTTATTACATTTTTTTATCTGATAATATAACATTGGTAATAATAATAATTAAGTGTTGTATTATTTTGTAATAATAATTATTATTATTCTATTAATTAAAAAAATATCAATATTTATATTTACTAAAAATGATATTATGATAAAATGATAACTCTAGTTATGATAACTTTAATATTTACGATACTTTAAAATAACTATTTTATTTAAAATAATAATAATAATGATATTTTATAGTAACAATGACAGTTCTATTAAAATGATAATTTTTTGTTAAAATAATAGCTTTAATACTAATGATGATGATGATAATAATAATAATAATAATAATAATAATAATAATAATAATAATAATAATAATAATAATAATAATAATAATAATAATAATAATAATAATAATAATAATAATAATAATAATAATAATAATAATGATAAGAATAATAAAAATGATAATTTTATCTAAATCAATATTTTAATTTCATTATGATACTCATACCCATTATTTTCTAATCGATTCATTTAATAGCTTTTAAATCGTCTTTTATATCGGGTTTATATTAATGAAAATAATAATAGTATTTATAATAATTAGGTGTTACTAGTATTAGTTTTTAATTAGAATAATATTAATGATAATAAATATTATGATGATAATACAAATAACTGTTTTTTAATGATAATAATAATAATAATACTATTTATAGTTTTGATAGTAATAATATTTGAATAACAATTTTTGATAATAATACCTTTTATTGATAATGATAATAATAACGATAATAATAATAATAATAATAATAATAATAATAATAATAATAATAATAATAATAATAATAATAATAATAATATTAATAATAATAATAATAATAATAATAATAATTAAATAAAACTAGAACGACGATAATGACGACGATAATAATAATACAAAAATTCAATTGACAATAACTTCTAATCCGTTCATCGAATCCATTCGATATCTAAATGAAAAGTTTATAGTTTTTCGCTAGCTTTCCAAGGACATGCATATCTTATACCTTATCACAACCGTAGGGTTAACTAATTCAAGATTCAACATAACCTATTCTAAGGGCAATATCAAAAATACAAGCATGCATGATCCTATTTTCTCGAACACTAGTCAGGGATACACTTTTAAGTATGTAAAAATTAAATTATGAGTACTCACGTATCAATATTGAGATTCAATATTGCAGGAAAATACGTAGACGCAACGGAGATGATAAACACTAGTTTGACCTTACGAGCATACCCATGAACCATACCCATCACCTCCATAGTTATAACTCATAACTTCCTTAGCCCTATCCCATTCGAAAAACTCGTTTTGAAAATAATGTGCTCCTGATCTCGTCGTAGTATTTTATGTATAATACTACTATTAATAATACTGATACTACTAATAATAATATTAGGATTAATAATAATAATCTTTATTAATAATAATAACAATAATAATAATAATAATAATAATAATAATAATAATAATAATAATAATAATAATAATAATAATAATAATAATAATAATAATACTAATAAAAAATAAATAACTAAATCTTACGGAGTATATAGAAATGGATGGAATGGTGTAACAATTGAATCAAAAACTTGGATAATTTATATTACTTGTTTGGGTCCATTTCCTCTGCACTTGCGGTGACATTTAGGTACAAGGCTCCGCAAAATACGGAGCTCCAGCTCTCACTCAAATAATTGAGGCTGCCGACGATTAATAATAATATTTAATATATAATATATTTAATCTTTAGAATTAATTAAATATTATATTATATTTACGCTCATGGTAAAAATATAATTTTTACAAAAATGACACGGTCGTGGTCTCACGACTCATGTACCACTTTCGATTTTTCGAGCGCACTTTCGTACGTTTAGAAAACTAGCCTTTTACGTTACGCGACGTGTACCCTTATTAATAATTTGACTTACTTATCAATAAATTATCTTATAAAAAATGTAACTTATAAAATTGAGCGTTGTGGTCATTTACTTCTATAAATCAGTGACTCGTTGTTTATCAAAATATATTACTTTAAATCAGGACGTTTTATGACTAAGTTATATATATTTATATTTTCATTTCAAAATATATATATGAACTTATTTACTTAATATAATTTTTCAAAACTAATGTCATTCAAAAACTTATATATTGAGAAATCGTTTAAATATTAAAAATTACTATTTCGTAACATTTGTATTTATAATGTTCTAAAATTAATATAGTTCCTTTATCTACAAACGCTCATAAGACGTTTTAATAACCAAATTATTTTATATTCAAAAATTCATTTTATTACAAAGGTTATAATAATAGAAGTTGTTTATGTCATAAGACGTTTTTAATAATACAAGTCTATTATATCAAAAAGGCGTTTTCGTTAAAGAAAGTACAATCATATATGAATCATATCAGGTTTCAGGATTTTAAATTTCCATTTTTAATCATGACTCGTGGGGTTAAGTCTAAAGGAAAATCAAACGTAAGGAATCATCTTAATGTAAAATGTCGATCTATTTAACTTGTCAATATTTATTTTCTAATTTATCTAGATTCCCTAATTTTGCTTTCAAAATACATAATAGGAAAGTTAATTAATTTATCTTATCAAGAGTCACGGGGCAATTATTATAAAATACATATTAGAGATCAAACAGAAATCTCCACTAACTTTTGTCTAACTCTCGTTAAGTGACAGTTTGTTCTTACTTGTAAATTACTTTACCAATTATTCCGAATACCGTTAAAAAGAAACGATTCCTTGAATCAACGTGGGCCTCATAAAAGAGACTCATAATCATAATTCTGATAATTAAATCATATGATATTATCTTTTAATTCCGTCAATAACTATATTGAACAAATTACGTTCATATAAAGTATTACATATTTAACACCTTGTTAATGTTTTCAATTAACGAGTATATATTGTATATACATATATATATACACATAACTGTTCGTGAATCGTCAGGCATGGTCAAATGGTAATTGATGACATGAATATAGATTTTAAAACTTTCGAGACTCAACATTACAGATTTTTACTTATCGTGTCAGAAACATATAAAGATTAAAGTTTAAATTTGATCGGAAATTCCCAGGTCATCACACTTGACCTCTATATGATACATTTTACAAACATTGCATTCATTTTTGAAAAAAACAATCTTCCATTTCATCGAAAGTTGACGACAGACATACCATTTTATAATATATCTAACTATAATTGATTTAATAACAATCTTGATGAACGCAACGACTCATATGTCATGAATGACTCCAAGTAATATCTCAAAGATGAGCAAATGCACAGCGGAAGATTTCTTTCATACCTGAGAATAATCATGGTGTAAAGTGTCAACCAAAAGGTTGGTGAGTTCATTAGTTTAACATAAATAATCATTTCCATCATTTTAATAGACCACAAGATTTCATATTTCCATTTCTCATAAACATACGTCCCATGCATAGAGACAAAAATATCATTCATATGGATTGAACACCTGGTAACCGACATTCACAATATGCATATAAGAATATCCCCATCATTCTGGGATCCTCCTTCGGACATGATATAAATTTCGAAGTACTAAAGCATCCGGTACTTTGGATGGGGCTTGTTGGGCCCAATAGATCTATCTTTAGAGTTCGCGTCAATTAGGGTGTCTGTTCCATAATTCTTAGATTACCAGACTTAATAAAAAGGGCATATTCGATTTCGATAATTCAACCATAGAATGTAGTTTCAATTACTTGTGTCTATTTCGTCAAACATTTATAAAAAATTTCGCATGTATTCTCAGCCCAAAAATATAAAGGGTAAAAAGGCAAATGAAACTCACGCATATAAATATTGTAAAACAGTTAATAAAACATTTGCATGTATTCTCAGCCCAAAAATGTAAAGAGTAAAAAGGGAGCAAATGAAACTCACCATACTGTATTTTGTAGTAAAAATACATATAACATCAATGAACAAGTGTAAGGTTGGCCTCGGATTCACGAACCTAAATTAATTATATATATTTATATGTTGGTTAATATTTGTCTAACAAATTAGGTCAAGTCATAGTGTACCACAATCCTAATACTCGAGACTAATATGCAACAGTCAACAAAAGTTAATTTGACTCAAAATGATTTCCAGAATAATTATTATATAGATTAAATATCGTCGTTTTATATTTTAAATATTTTTTAAGGATTTATTAGAGTAAATAATATAATTCATTTATTAATAAATAAAACTTTATATATAAAAATATACTTTTATATATCTTAGATAATAAAATTTATAAAGTTCATTGAATATCATAAAAATGTTATGATAGGTTTTATTAAGGTAATTATATTATTTGTAGTACATTTTTATTTGATAAAATAAAATTGATAATAATAATAAGTAACAGCTGTATTATTTTGTATTAATAATTATTATTATTCTATTAATAATAATAACCATATTTATATTTACGAAAATGGTATTATAACAATATAATAATTCTTATTGATAATGAAATTTTATATTAACAATGATATTCCTATTAAAATAATAATTTTTGTAAAGATGGTATTTTTTTAATAATAATACCTTTAAAAAAATAATGAAAAATGATAATTTTATATAAATCAATATCTTTAAATTTCATCATGATACTCATACTCATTATTTCCTACTCAATTTGTTAATGGCTTTTAAATCGTCTTTTGTATCGCGTTCATTTTAATGATGATAATAGTAATCATAATAATTAAGTGTTACTAATATTAGTTTTAATTATAATAATACTAATAATAATAAATATTATGATAACGATAATACTAATAACTATTTTAATGATGATAATAATAATAATACTAATTATAACTTTAACGATAATAACGATAGTAATAATAATAAAAATAACAATTTTTAATGATATTGCTTTTTATTGATAATGATAATGATGATAATAATAATAATAATAATAATAATAATAATAATAATAATAATAATAATAATAATAATAATAATAATAATAATAATAATAATAATAATAATAATAATAATAATTAGATAAAAACTAGAACGACGATAGTAATGACGATAATAATAATCATTTTTAATAATAATACAAAAATTCAATTGACAATAACTTCTAATCCGTTCATCAAATCCATTCGATATCTAAATGAAAAGTTTATAGTTTTTCGCTAGCTTTCCAACGACATGCATATCTTATACCTTATCTCAACCGCATATGTAACTAATTCAGGATTCAACATAACCTATCTAATGGCAATATCAAAAGTACAAGCATGCATAATCCTATATACTCGAGCACTAGTCAGGGATACACTATTAGTATGTAAAAATTTAATTATGAGTACTCACGTATCAATATTGAGATTCAATATTGCAGGAAAGGTACATAAATGCAACGGAGATGATAAACACTAGATTGACCTCACGAGTATACCCATGAACATTACCCATCACCTCCATAGCTATAACCCATAATTTCCTTAGCCATATCCCGCTCTCAAAACGTGTTTTAAAATAATTCGCGTGTACCCTTATCGTAGTATTTTATGTAATATACTACTAATACTATTTTTAATGCTACTAATAATAATATTTTAGATTAATAATTACAATCTTTATTAATAATAATAATAAATAAAATAAATAAGTATGTATATGTATATCAGAGAGTGAGATCGAGAGATTATATGAAAGAATGAATCAAAAGAATGCGTACGTTCGATTTATAAAGCAATGTGGCCTCACCTAACCCCCCCATGCAAGTGCATGGGGTTTGTGTGTTAAAACCATGCAAGTGCACGGTGCAAAAAAAAAAAAGACAGCTCCCATATGTACCAAAAGTCCTGCCGACACTCATTTTATTATTTTACATATGATACGTAAACTTTTATATTATTTAATATATATTATATTTAATCTTTAGAATTAATTAAATATTATATTATATTTACGTGCGTAGTAAAAATGTAATTTTTGTTCAAATGACTCATACGTTGTCACTCGACTCATGTACCGCTTTCGGTATTTCGAGCGCACTTTCGTACGTTTAGAAAACTAGCCTTTTACGTTACGCGACATGTACCTTTATTAATAATTAGACTTAAATTAATGAAAAACTAACCCACTCAAAGTGTAACTTAATCTTTTTAGTGTTTTGGTCATATACTTCTATAAATTAAAGTCTCGTTATTTAACAAAACATATTTAATAATATTAGTTTAATTTAAAACGTTTTATGACCAAATTAAAATATATATATACACATAATATATATAGGTTTGAAATATTTTTCTAATAATACAACATTTAGATTTTTGAAACTAATTATATTTCAAAGTATAATTTAAGATCGTTTACATAATCGAACATATTATATCATATAACGTTTACGCTTTAAAACTTAATTTGATAATATTCTTTTATGTAACAATGTTTATTTTTAATTTCCTTAAAGTTTCTAAATAATATATCTTAATATCTATCGAATCAAATAAACAAATGTTACTATTGTTTTCTTAACTAATTGAAATAATATATATATATATATATATATATATATATATATATATATATATATATATATATATATATATATATATATATATATATATATATATATATATATATATATATATATATATATATATATATATATATATATATATATTTTAATAAACACGTTGTTAACACACGTTGCAAGTTATTTATGTACTTAGTTCTAACAATTACCATTTCGACCTATTGTATATATTTAATTCACGTTATTTAAACAAAACCCTTTTAAATAAAATTTTTTTTATCCTATCGAGAAACGTTTTTGTTTAATAAAGTTAAGTCATATAATACATAAGTCATAATGGTTCCCAGTTTCTAACTTATAGTTCAATCGTGTATCGTAAGGTTAAATCTAAAGGATAATCAAACGTACTTAATCATCTTAATGTAACATATCAAATGGGTTTGCCTAGTTGACTAACCTTATCCCAATTATTCTTTCTATATCATCAATCATTATGAAATTTGAATAATTAACTTATTAACAACACGAGGAAATTATTGTAAAATACGTATTAGAGATCAAACAGGAATCTCCACTAACTTTTGTCTAACTCTCGTTAGGTGATACTTTGTTCTTACTTGTAAATTACTTTATCATTTATTCCGAATATCGTTAAAAATAAGAGTTTCCTAATTCAAGTGGACCTCATAACAGAGACTCGTAATCATAATTCAATGTACCTGATAATTCAATCATATGATTTTATCTTTTAATCTCGTAGATAACTATAATAACTTATATTGAAAACCATACGCTCATGTAAAGTATTATCCATTCACTATTTTATTATTGTTTTCAAGTCTTAAATAGATCTCATAACTTATGTTCATATTAACTAAACTGTTAAATGTTTTATTAATATATATCAATCTAATAATCATACATATGTATATATATATCCATTTACTCATAATTGTTCGTGAATCGTCAGGCATGGTCAAAGGGAAATTGATTACATGAATATAGATTTCAAAACTTTCGAGACTCAACATTACAAATTTTGCTTATCATGTCGGAAACATATAAAGATTAAAGTTTAAATTTGATCAGAAATTTCTGGGTTATCACAGTACCTACCCGTTAAAAGAAATTTCGTCCTAAAATTTGATCGAGGTCATCATGGTTAACTATAAGAATGTTTTCATGACGAATATGAGTTGATAAATAGAGTTTTATCATTATTGAGTAATATAGATAAAACAATTTTGATTACGCGAAGAGTATAAATGAAGCTATCGCAAATGAGTAAAGTATATTCGTTTTAACCGATGACGTAATTATGATTTGGTTTCCGAAATTTAAGGGATTTAAAGAAAATCTTCATAATAAGATTTAGTTCTTAGGCGATTAAGAAAAATCAGGATCTCCTTTGATTTAATGCGGTAATCTGTTTCAATTGTTATGTCGGATATTTCACTATAAATCCACCCACCTTCGTTTCTTTATTTTCCACAACTCACTCCTTTTATTCTTTCTCCTCAACTCACACTTTAAAACATTCGTTAATATGCTCCATCCTATTCTGATCCTTAATATCTTCTTAACTTTCATATCTGTCATTCTTCTTTTTCATCTGCCATCGGAGGATTTTATTTACTTCTACTATTATCTTGGGGTTATAGTGTTGTTATTTTTCTCGTGTCTTTACGTTGCAATACATATTGATATACACGGTTTGTAATTTCTGGGTTGTTGTTGGGTTTTATATCTTCCCTTATATTTCGAATCTCTTTGTCTTTTTATTCTCCTCTCGATCTCTAGTAAAGCGAGTAATGGTCCAGAATTCGTAAGTATGAATTTTTGAAATGAACATAGTTAATATTCTAAGAAGGGAATCGTAATGGCACGATCTTGATTTGGCAAATTACCAGAATCTCCTGGAAAAGACCGAATCATCAAGAAAATATTTTCTTGATATGTTTAAAGCTTAGATAGAATGTAAGAGTCGTGTAAATGGCACATGGTGACGGTATGTTCTGTGAATCTTCACGTTTCATTAGAAACTCAGCATGAATTACTGTAATATAATGACGTTGATCAAGTGTCATTATATTATACTAACTCATGCTTCAGTTCCCAACACTACTTCAAAACATTCATATTTTAAATTTTTTAGAATTTAGAAACTAACACAGTTTCTTTTATGTTGCAGATATTACAGAGAGATTAATGATCTCAGATAAGAATAGTTGTGAAAATATCTCCAGAAATATGGAGAATATGTATAATGAGAGATACGAAGATATCTTATACTATTTAAGATAAGATGATGATGAAGAATAAGGTCCGCAAAGGTTTAGAGTCAGGAGCAAGGTATTCGTTAATGACTTCGTCAGAAACAGAATCATCAAGATTCTTTAAATATAGACTTTGGTCCTTGTATTTGTCCTTGGTCTCCTTCACAGTCTGCTCAATCCATTGTTCAGTACCAGCTCTTCTCTTTTTCTGGGCTTTACCAACACATTATTCTTTGTCATCAAACTTTTGACTGTTAAAGTCGTTTATAGTTTTTGCTGCTTCATCAGCATTTCGAGAACTAGTTCGCAGTTGGGATGTTTTTCAGAAACTTCACATTCGAAGTAAGTAAGTCTAGGAGATAGATGTTATATGTATACATATAGCTGTTGACAAAAAATGTTGCGAAACTTCAAAATACTGATTGCTGATTCCCAGTAATTGACAGGATGTAGGTGAGTACATGATGGGTTTCAATGAATAAGTATCGTGGTTTTTCGGAGAGGCTTAAGTCGAAGGTTCATGAAGTTGTTGCTAAGTTTACTGCTAATGTGGTGAGATATAAAAGGTTTCCCAGTAACAATGGCAAAGGGCAACGTATCTATCGAGGTTATAATAAGATTAGTTTTACTGAAAAGTCGAAGTTGACTTGCTGGAGTTGTGACAAAATTGGCTAATTTGGAAAGGAAATCATGAAGTTGTTTTTGCTAATAAATGCCAAAGGATCTGTCACGGGTACGTGTAAAACTATGACTTTGGTTTTGAGAGTTTTTCAGGTACAAGACTTCGGGTAATGTGTGGTTGGATCATCATCTCGATTGTTCATTATTTGAAGTGTCTTAGGAAATTTTGAAGTGTTTTAAATGCATCTTGTCATTGTCAATATCCAAAGGATGAAATCGTCATGAATCTCAATTGATTCTCATATCCTTCTGAGTGTTACAAATAAAAGTGATGTTCTATCACAGTTTTGAAGTCAAAGTATAGTTTTGAAAGATGTAGGAATCTAAGAGTGATGATGTAGGTTATATCTCGAATTGAATTTTGAGATTTTAAAATCAGGATATGTAATTAGATTCGAATGAGTATAGTTGTTTTGATTTTCATAAAAGAATGTATATTGTCGTGAAAGTAAGGAGTATAGTTTACGATTTACTGAATCAGGATCTAAGGATGTAACATACTAATTGCGAATTTAAATATCTCTCGGGTATTACCAACCAGTAAAAAAAAAATTTCGCAAGTAATGTTTTGTACCAGAGAATTTTATTACAATCTTTATGAAAATATATGTATATTTTCTTTCGATGTAATAAAGATTTAATGAGTTAATATCATATTAAGCTCATTTGATTTTTGGCTTGAATTAGAAATGAATAATCTCTAAAACATTAGAGATTACATAATCTTCACAAAGTATTTCACTACTGTGATTAATACTTCATTATTTATTCTTATAGATATTTTCTTAGTGAATTATGCTGATGCTCATAGAACTATTGCTAACTTTGCAAGATACGAATGTTGTTTTCTAATAAGTTTCGAGTACGTCGAAGATGAAAGTGTAAAATCAAACATGTTATTGAATGATACAATTGGTTTATTAGGAAACCGAATTCATTTAATTGAAACTGAGATTATAGTTAACGGTGGTTAGGTTGTTTAACAAAGGATGTACATCATAGCATATTAGTAATATGAATTTAATCGAGTAGTATCTACCCTTTTTCATTTCATACTCAATAGCTTAGTACGAAAGATTCATTATAGTTTCAGAATTCGTATATATAAAATATATATATAAATTCTTTCGAAAGAATGAGTTATTACTTCATAACTTATTGATACAATATACTCGTTGTTGATCAGGGATGGTGTCCACTGCGATTCTTGAACTGGCAGAACTTGTGATGTTATAGGTGCTGCTAGTGCTGATGATGCTGACAGTAATGACGGTTCTGGTGGTGCTGACGATACTGTTGATGCTGGTGATACTGTCGGTAACTGCTGGTGATGCTTGTATAACAAGTCTAGCTTGTAACTCGCGCACCATTCTTGTCAGGGTTTCGATTCTTTTCTCTATCATTTCTGTCCACTTATCTGATTTACGGTTAAGGCTGAAATAGATAATCTCTAAGACTTTAGAGATTACATAATCACCGCAGAATTTTTCTCTGATGAAGTTATGAATCAATACTTCATCATTCGTTGTTGTTGGTATTCCTTGGTATCTATGGTGCGTGTGATGTTGATATCCGTGGTACAGATTGTGATGTTGAGGCGTGTGATGCGGATGTGATTTTTGGTGGTGGTAATGATACTGTTGGGGTTGATGATAGTGGTACCATTGATGCTGGTGATGCTGCTTTCGGAGCTCAGGTAGATATCCATATCGGAATAGCTGTCGGAATCTGAGGAATTCGAACTAGATGCGGAATCCATCTTGTATAATCGGGGAAAAATGAATTTTTGGTATGGAATAGATTTTAGGAGTTAGATTTGAAATTCTTCAATACATAAGTTACATATGTATATATAATACCAAAATCCCATAATTTACGGAGGAAACTTTGAAAAATGTCAGTCAAAGTTCACAGTAACAGATATGCTAGGATAAGAATTCGTGTATACACTATTATGTAATAAATGCATGAAAACGCGTCTAGACTTAAGATGATAAGCAGGTAATTTCCTAAAGATGATAAGTAGATAATTTTCGACTAGAATTGATAAGCAAACTTTTGACATGCAGACACGGTCGAAGTCCAGACTCACTAATGCATCTTAACAACTATCAGTTAGACACACTAATGCAAGACCTGGTTCACTAAGACCACCGCTCTGATACCAACTGTAGATACAGTAGGGACAACCACCGTCCCACCCAGTGCCTTCCTAGCTAACCGCCTGGTGACCACTGAGTGTACCTTAGATACTGATTTTAGGGCCTGCCTCTCGGCTACTGCCAACCCTCATAAGGGATCGCAAGGAGTAAGAGCCAATGCTTCGTCACATGTAACACTGTGAGAACCTGCTTTACGACTAACCCGCCACACATGGATGGCGTTATACCTGCTCTGATGCCAACTGTAGAGACCCATCCTAATCCATCCGGACGAAGTCCATATCGATTATAAATTATTCACAACAGTTGATTACATCGCGAGGTACTTGATTTAACAACCCGTCCTAATCAATCCGGACAAAGTCCATATCGATTATAAACGATTCATAATAGTTGATTACATCGCGAGGTACTTGACCTCTAAATGATACATTTTACAAACATTGCATTCATTTTTAAAAGACAAACTTTCATTTCATCGAAAGTTGACAGGTATGCATACCATTTCATAATATCCAAACTATAAATGACCTAATATGTCATTTACTTAATAATATTCTCTAATGAACTTCAACAACTCGAATGCAACGTCTTTTGAAATATGTCATGAACGACTCCAAGTAATATCCTTAAAATGAGCTAATGCACAACGAAAGATTTCTTTCAAACCTGAGAATAAACATGCTTTAAAGTGTCAACCAAAAGGTTGGTGAGTTCATTAGTTTATCATAACAATCATTTCAATTATTTTAATAGACCACAAGAATTTCATATTCTCATTTCCCATAAATAAACATCCAATGCATAGAGATAAAGATCATTCATATGGATTGAACACCTGGTAACCGACATTAACAATATGCATATATAAGAATATCCCCATCATTCCGGGATCCTCCTTCAGACATGATATAAATTTCGAAGTACTAAAGCATCCGGTACTTTGGATGGGGCTTGTTGGGCCCGATAGATCTATCTTTAGGATTCGCGTCAATTAGGGTGTCTGTTCCATAATTCTTAGATTACCAGACTTAATAAAAAGGGGCATATTCGATTTCGATAATTCAACCATAGAATGTAGTTTCTCGTACTTGTGTCTATTTTGTAAAACATTTATAAATATTGCGCATGTATTCTCAGCCCAAAAATATAAAGGGTAAAAAGGCAAATGAAACTCACCATACTGTATTTCGTAGTAACATAACATTGGTAATAATAATAATTAAGTGTTGTATTATATTGTAATAATAATTATTATTATTCTATTAATTAAAAAAATATCAATATTTATATTTACTAAAAATGATATTATGATAAAATGATAACTCTAGTTATGATAACTTTAATATTTATGATACTTTAAAATAACTATTTTATTTAAAATAATAATAATAATGATATTTTATAGTAACAATGACAGTTCTATTAAAATGATAATTTTTTGTTAAAATGATAGCTTTAATACTAATGATAATAATAATAATAATAATAATAATAATAATAATAATAATAATAATAATAATAATAATAATAATAATAATAATAATAATAACAATAATAATAATGATAAGAATAATAAAAATGATAATTTTATCTAAATCAATATTTTAATTTCATTATGATACTCATACCCATTATTTTCTAATCGATTCATTTAATAGCTTTTAAATCGTCTTTTATATCGCGTTTATATTAATGATAATAATAATAGTATTTATAATAATTAGGTGTTACTAGTATTAGTTTTTAATTAGAATAATATTAATGATAATAAATATTATGATGATAATACTAATAATTATTTTTTAATGATAATAATAATAATACTATTTATAGTTTTGATAGTAATAATATTTGAAGAACAATTTTTGATAATAATACCTTTTATTGATAATGATAATAATAACGATAATAATAATAATAATAATAATAATAATAATAATAATAATAATAATAATAATAATAATAATTAAATAAAACTAGAACGACGATAATGACGACGATAATAATAATCATTTTTAATAATAATACAAATATTCAATTGACAATAACTTCTAATCCGTTCATCTAATCCGTTCATCGAATCCATTCGATATCTAAATGAAAAGTTTATAGTTTTTCGCTAGCTTTCCAAGGACATGCATATCTTATACCTTATCTCAAACGTAGGGTTAACTAATTCAAGATTCAACATAACCTATTCTAAGGGCAATATCAAAAATACAAGCATGCATGATCCTATTTTCTCGAGCACTAGTCAGGGATACACTTTTAAGTATGTAAAAATTAAATTATGAGTACTCACGTATCAATATTGAGATTCAATATTGCAGGAACATACGTAGATGCAACGAAGATGATAAACACTAGTTTGACCTTACGAGCATACCCATGAACCATACCCATCACCTCCATAGTTATAACTCATAACTTCCTTAGCCCTATCCCACTCGAAAAACTCGTTTTGAAAATAATGCGCTCCTGATCTCGTCGTAGTATTTTATGTATAATACTACTAATAATAATACTAATACTACTAATAATAATATTAGGATTAATAATAATAATATTTATTAATAATAATAACAATAATAATAATAATAATAATAATAATAAAAAATAAATATCTAAATCTTACGGAGTATATAGAAATGGATGGAATGGTGTAACAATTGAATCAAAAACTTGGATCATTTATATTACTTGTTTGGGTCCATTTCCTCTGCACTTGCGGTGACATTTAGGTACAAGGCTCCGCAAAATACGGAGCTCCAGCTCTCACTCAAATAATTTAGGCCGCCGACGATTAATAATAATATTTAATATATAATATATTTAATCTTTAGAATTAATTAAATATTAAATTATATTTATCCTCATGGTAAAAATATAATTTTTACAAAAATGACACGGTCGTGGTCTCACGACTCATGTACCACTTTCGGTTTTTCGAGCGCACTTTCGTACGTTTAGAAAACTAGCCTTTTACGTTACGCGACGTTTACCCTTATTAATAATTTGACTTACTCATCAATAAATTATCTTATAAAAAATGTAACTTATAAAATTGAGCGTTGTGGTCATTTACTTCTATAAATCAGTGACTCGTTGTTTATCAAAATATATTACTTTAAATCAGGAAGTTTTATGACTAAGTTATATATATTTATATTTTCATTTCAAAATATATATATGAACTTATTTACTTAATATAATTTTTCAAAACTAATGTCATTGAAAAACTTATATATTGAGAAATCGTTTAAATATTAAAAATTACTATTTCGTAACATTTGTATTTTTAAAGTTCTAAAATTAATATAGTTCCTTTATCTACAAACGCTCATAAGACATTTTAATAACCAAATTATTTTATATTCAAAAATTCATTTTATTACAAAGGTTATAATAATAGAAGTTGTTTACGTCATAAGATGTTTTTAATAATACAAGTCTATTATATCAAAAAGGCGTTTTCGTTAAAGAAAGTACAATCATATATGAATCATATCAGGTTTCAGGATTTTAAATTTCTATTTTTAATCATGACTCGTGGGGTTAAGTCTAAAGGAAAATCAAACGTAAGGAATCATCTTAATGTAAAATGTCGATCTATTTAACTTGTCAATATTTATTTTCTAATTTATCTAGATTCCCTAATTTCGCTTTCAAAATACATAATAGGAAAGTTAATTAATTTATCTTATCAAGAGTTACGGAGCAATTATTGTAAAATACGTATTAGAGATCAAACAGAAATCTCCACTAACTTTTGTCTAACTCTCGTTAAGTGACACTTTGTTCTTACTTGTAAATTACTTTACCAATTATTCCGAATACCGTTAAAAAGAAACGATTCCTTGAATCAACGTGGGCCTCATAACAGAGACTCGTAATCATAATTCTGATAATTAAATCATATGATATTATCTTTTAATTCCGTCAATAACTATATTGAACAAATTACGTTCATATAAAGTATTACATATTTAACACCTTGTTAATGTTTTCAATTAACGAGTATATATTGTATATACATATCTATATACACATAACTGTTCGTGAATCGTCATGCATGGTCAAATGGTAATTGATGACATGAATATAGATTTTAAAACTTTCGAGACTCAACATTACAGATTTTTGCTTATCGTGTCGGAAACATATAAAGATTAAAGTTTAAATTTGATCGAAAATTCCCGGGTCATCACAGTACCTACCCGTTAAAAGAAATTTCGTCCTGAAATTTGATTGAGGTCGTCATGGCTAACTATGAGAATGTTTTCATGATGAATATGTGGTGATAATGGAGTTTTATCATCATTGAGTAATATAGATAGAACAATTTGATTATACGAAGAGTATAAATGAAGCTATCGCAAGAGAGTGCAATGAATAAATGTTTATTTGTTTTAACCGATGACATAGTTATGATTGATTTCTGGAATTCATGGGATTTAAAGAAAATCTTCGTAATAAGATTTGGTGTTTCGACAATTTAGGAAATCAGGATCTTCTTTGATCAAATGCAATAATCTGTTTCGATTTCTCTGTCGAATATTTCACTATAAATCCACCCCCTTCGTTTCCTTATTTCCATATCTCGCACCTTTTATTCTTTCTCCCTCAATTCATACCTTAAAGTATTCTTCAAAATGCTCCATCCCGTTCTGATTCTCGTTATACTTCTAACTTTCATATCTTTCATTCTTCTCTTTCATCTGCCGCCAGAAGAATCTATTCACTTCTATTATTTCCTTGGGATTATAATGTTTTTAATTCTCCCGTGTCTTTACGTTGCAATACGTATTGATATACACGGTTTGTAATTTATGTGTTACTGTCGAGCTTTATATTTTATTTTATATTCAAGAGTTCTATACTTTTGTCTCCTCTTCCCGACTTCGAGTCAAGCGAATAATGGTCCGGAATTCGTAGGTATGGATTTTGAATTGAACATAGTTAATGTACTCATAAAGAAATCGTAATGGCACGATTTTGAATTGGCAAATTACCAGAATACCCTAGAAAATAGAACTATCAAGAAGATATGTTCTTAATATGTTTGGAGATTTGGTAGAATGTAAGAGTCGTGTAAATGGCACGTGGTGATGGTATGTTCTGTGAATCATCACGTTCCATTAGAAACTCAGCATGAATTACTGTAATATAATCACGTTGATCAAGTGTCATTATATTATACTAACTCATGCATCAGTTCCCAACACTACTTCAAAAACATTCATAGTTTAAACTCGAAAGTTTACAGAATATAGAAACTAATAGTTTCTTATATGATGTAACACTGATAGCACAAAGAGATACATAACTTCAGATAAGATTAGTTATGAAAATATCTTCAGAATTATCGAGGATACTTATAATGAAGGATATGATAATATCTTAGAATTTCTAACATTGATGGATGATGATGAAGATTTGTCTGTAAAGGTTTAGAATAAGGAGTAAGGTATTTGTTAATAACTTTAGCAGGCACTGAATCATTCGGATTCTTTGAAGGCAGATTTAGTCTTTGTGATTTGTCTACAGCCTCCTTCATGGTCTGTTCAATCCGTTTTCCCTAGTTTCAAACCTTTTTTTTTTCTGAGCTTTACCAACACACTCTTCTTTATCATCAAACTTTTTACTGTTAAGGTCGTTTACAGTTTTTGCTGCTTCATCAGCATTTCGAGAACTAGTTCGCAGTTCAGGGTGTTTTTCAGAAACTTCACATTCGAAGTGTGTAGGTTTAGAAGATAGACGTTATATGTATAATTATTGAAGTAGAAACACGGTGAAATTTCAAAATACTGATTGCTGACTTTCAGTAATTGGTATGGAAATTCTTTTTGCAAGATGCGGATGAGTAAAAGATGGAGTTTCAATGAATAAGTATAGTGACTTTTCGGAGAGGTTTATGTCGAAGGTTATTGAAGTTGTTGTACTGCTAGTGTGATGAGATATGAAAGGTTCCCCAGTAACGATTAGCGAAAGGGCAACGTATCTATCGAGGTTATAATAAGGCTAGTCCGATTGAAGAGTCGAAGTTGACTTGCTGGAGCTGTGACAAAACTGTCTACTTTGAAAAGGAATCGTAAGGTTGTTTTTGCTAATAAATGATAAAGAGTTCGACGCGGTATGTGTTAAACTATGACTTTGGTTTCGAGAGCTTTTCATGTGCCTGACGGTGAGTAATATGTGGTTGGATCATTATCTCGCGTGTTTTCAGAAATTTTGAAGGATTTGAACATAAATTGTAATCGTTAATATTCTTATGATGTTCTCGCACAGTTTTGAGGTCAAAGTATAGTTTTGAAAGATGTAGAAATCTAAAAGTGATGATTTCGGTTATATCTCGAATTAAATTCTGAGATTTCAAAATCAGAATATGTAATTAAATTCAAATGAGTATGGTTGTATAGATCGATGAATGCATATTGTTGTGAAAGTAGGGAGTATAATTGATGATTGTTGATTCAGAATCGAAGAATGTAAAATATTAATTGTGAATTTATATATCTCTCGGGTATTACCTACCCGTTAAAAAAAATTTCACAAATAACATTTTTGTACAAGAGAAATTTATCACAGTCTTTATGAAAATGTATGTATGCATATTTTCTTTAGATGTAATACGGATTTAATGAGTTAATATCATATTAAACTCACTTGATTTTCGACTTGAATTAGAAATGAATAATCTCTAAAACATTAGAGATTACATAATCTTTGTGGAGTATTTCACTAATGTAATCAATACTTCAATATTTATTCTTATAGATATTTCCTTAGTGAATCATGCTGATGCTCATAGAACTCTTGCTAACTTCGCAAGATACGAATGTTTTTTTCTAGTAAGTTTCGAGTACATCGAAGATGAAAGTGTAAAATCAAACATGTTATTGAATGGTACACTTGATTTATTATGAAACCAAATTCATTCAATTGAAACGGAGATTGTAGTTAATGATAATTAGGTTATTAATGAAGGATGTACATCATAGCATATTAGTAATATGAATTTAACCGAGTATTATCTACCCTTTTTCAATTCATACTCAATAGCTTAGTACGAAAAGATTTATTATAGTTTCAGAATTCGTATATAAATATATATATAAATTCTTCAGAAGAATGAGTTAATATTTCATAACTCGTTGATACAATATACTCGTTGTTGATCAGTGATCATGTCCACGGCGATTCTTGAACTGGTGGAGTTTATAGGTGTTGTTGATTCTGATGCTGACTGTACTGCCGATGCTGGTGACGCTGACGGTACTGATGATGCTGTTGGTAAAACAAGTTTAGCTTGTTAACCACACACCATTTTTGTCAGGGTTTCTACCATTCCTTCTATCATTTTGTTCGCTTAACTGATTTATGGTTAGGGCTAGATTAGATAATCTCTAAGACTCTAGAGATTACATAATCACCGTAGAATGTTTCTCCGATGAAGTTATTAATCAATACTTCATCGTTTGTTGTTGTTGGTATTCCTTGGTATTTATGGTGCGTGTGATGTTGATATCAGAGGTATAGCTTGTGATGTTGAGGCGTGTGATGCGGATGTGATTGTTGGTGATGGTAATGATACTGTTAGTGTTGATGATGGTGGTACCATTGATGCCGGTGATGCTGCTGGTGCTTATGGTATTGAGGCATGCGATGTGGATGTTACTGGCGATACTGATTATGCTGCTGGTGTTTACGGAGCTTGTGGTGATGGAAGTGATGCTGGTGCTGGTGGTGTTGCCGATGTCGTTGGTATTGATGATGGTTCCTGCGTAGTAGGTGCGAGCCTAGCTTCCAAATCGAACACCGTCACTTCCAGGGTTTCTACTTTATGCACGAGTCTATGGATTTGTTCTACCCATTCTTCCGTAAGGTTTGTCAATTCTTGATATTTAGTTCGAAGTCTTCTAACTTCTTCTAATAGTCCTATCTGATTAGAATTCGGAAGGAGAGGACGAATCCTGTCTTTAACTACATGGAGTCGACCTTCAAGGCGTAAAATCCTTGCGAAAAGAGTGAAAACGGTGTTGCGAACAGGTTCGCCGGTAAGCGGATCGAGTACTCCGACGTTAGGTGGTAAGTTTGGCTCATGATATGGAGTACCTTCTTCATTTCTCCATATGGTAAGTATTTCGCGAACCCATCCCCACTTTCTAAAGAAATCACAGTAGTTGATCGGTTGGTGTGCTCCCGTCACGCTATCTTCGGAGCTGGAGGAACTTGGTCTATTCGAAGAGGCCATCTTACGCGATCACGGAAAGTTATGAAATGATTCTTGATATGAATTGAGGGTTGAATATTGGATGATATTTCCATCTTCTCGAATACATATTTATAGCGAAAAAATTCCGTAATTTACGGAGAAAATTTTGGAAAGTGCCAAATAAGATCCCTGGTAATAGATATGATAAGATATGATATTCGTCTATACATCGTGTATGCAATAAATGCAAAAACACGTGTCAAGACTAAAAATGATAAGCAGATAATTTTTCTTTCGACACCAAATGATAAGCAAAACTTTTTGACATGCAGACCAGGTTCAAGTCCAGACTTATTAATATAACCTAACAACTACTAGGTCAAAGTCCAGACTCACTAATGTATCCTAACGACTTATCAGTTAGACACACTAATGCAGACCTGGTTCACTAAGACCACCGCTCTGATACCAACTTTAACAACCCGTCCTAATCTATCCGGACAAAGTCCATATCGATTATAAATGATTCATAATAGTTGATTACATCGCGAGGTACTTGACATCTAAATGACACATTTTACAAACATTGCATTCGTTTTTAAAAGACAAACTTTCATTTCATCGAAAGTTGACAGGTATGCATACCATTTCTTAATATCCAAACTATAAATGACCTAATTTGTCATTTACTTAATAATATTCTCTAATGAACTTCAACGACTCGAATGCAACGTCTTTTGAAATATGTCATGAACGACTCCAAGTAATATCCTTAAAATGAGCTAATGCACAGCGGAAGATTTCTTTCAAACCTGAGAATAAACATGCTTTAAAGTGTCAACTAAAAGGTTGGTGAGTTCATTAGTTTATCATGACAATCATTTCAATTATTATAATAGACCACAAGAATTTCATATTCTCATTTCCCATAAATAAACATCCCATGCATAGAGATAAAGATCATTCATATGGATTGAACACCTGGTAACTGACATTAACAATATGCATATATAAGAATATCCCCATCATTCCGGGATCCTCCTTCAGACATGATATAAATTTCGAAGTACTAAAGCATCCGGTACTTTGGATGGGGCTTGTTGGGCCCGATAGATCTATCTTTAGGATTCGCGTCAATTAGGGTGTCTGTTCCCTAATTATTAGATTACCAGAATTAATAAAAAGGGGCATATTCGATTTCGATAATTCAACCATAGAATGTAGTTTCTCGTACTTGTGTCTATTTTGTAAAATATTTATAAATATTGCGCATGTATTCTCAGCCTAAAAATATAAAGGGTAAAAAGGCAAATGAAACTCACCATACTGTATTTCGTAGTAAAATACATATAACATCATTGAACAAGTGTAAGGTTGGCCTCGGATTCACGAACCTATATTAATTATATATATTTATATGTCGGTCAATATTCGTCTAACAATTTAAGTCAAGTCATAGTGTACCACAATCCTAATGCTTGAGACTAATATGCAACAGTCAACAAAAGCTAATTTGACTCAAAATGATTTCCAAAATTTATACATGATTATTATATAGTTTAAATATCGTCGTTTTATATTTTTAAATATTTTTAAAAGATTTATTTGAGTAAATAATATAATTCATTTATTAATAAATAAAACTTTATATATATATAAAAATATACTTTTATATATCTTAGATAGTAAAAGTTATAACGTCCATTGAATATCATAAAAATGTTATGATAGGTTTTATTAAAGTAATTATATTATTTTTATTACATTTTTTTTATATGATAAAATAACATTGGTAATAATAATAATTAAGTGTTGTATTATTTTGTAATAATAATAATTATTATTCTATTAATTAAAAAAATATCAATATTTATATTTACTAAAAATGATATTATGATAAAATGATAACTCTAGTTATGATAACTTAAATATTTACGATACTTTAAAATAACTATTTTATTTAAAATAATAATAATAATGATATTTTATAGTAACAATGACAGTTCTATTAAAATGATAATTTTTTGTTAAAATGATAGCTTTAATACTAATGATAATAATAATAATAATAATAATAATAATAATAATAATAATAATAATAATAATAATAATAATAATAATAATGATAAGAATAATAAAAATGATAATTTTTTCTAAATCAATATTTTAATTTCATTATGATACTCATACCCATTATTTTCTAATCGATTCATTTAATAGCTTTTAAATCGTCTTTTATATCACGTTTATATTAATGATAATAATAATAGTATTTATAATAATTAGGTGTTACTAGTATTAGTTTTTAATTAGAATAATATTAATGATAATAAATATTATGATGATAATACAAATAACTATTTTTTAATGGTAATAATAATAATAATAATACTATTTATAGTTTTGATAGTAATAATATTTGAATAACAATTTTTGATAATAATACCTTTTATTGATAATGATAATAATAACGATAATAATAATAATAATAATAATAATAATAATAATAATAATAATAATAATAATAATAATAATAATAATAATAATAATTAAATAAAACTAGAACAACGATAATGACGACGATAATAATAATACAAAAATTTAATTGACAATAACTTCTAATCCGTTCATCGAATCCATTCGATATCTAAATGAAAAGTTTATAGTTTTTCGCTAGCTTTCCAAGGACATGCATATCTTATACCTTATCTCAACCGTAGGGTTAACTAATTCAAGATTCAACATAACCTATTCTAAGGGCAATATCAAAAATACAAGCATGCATGATCCTATTTTCTCGAGCACTAGTCAGGGATACACTTTTAAGTATGTAAAAATTAAATTATGAGTACTCACGTATCAATATTGAGATTCAATATTGCAGGAAAATACGTAGATGCAACGGAGATGATAAACACTAGTTTGACCTTACGAGCATACCCATGAACCATACCCATCACCTCCATAGTTATAACTCATAACTTCCTTAGCCCTATCCCACTCGAAAAACTCGTTTGAAAATAATGCGCTCCTGATCTCATCGTAGTATTTTATGTATAATACTACTAATAATAATACTAATACTACTAATGATAATATTAGGATTAAAAATAATAATCTTTATTAATAATAATAACAATAATAATAATAATAATAATAATAATAATAATAATAATAATAATAATAATAATAATAATAATAAATAACTAAATCTTACGGAGTATATAGAAATGGATGGAATGGTGTAACAATTGAATCAAAAACTTGGATCATTTATATTACTTGTTTGGGTCCATTTCCTCCGCACTTGCGGTGACATTTAGGAACAAGGCTCCGCAAAATACGGAGCTCCAGCTCTCACTCAAATAATTCAGGCTGCCGACGATTAATAATAATATTTAATATATAATATATTTAATCTTTAGAATTAATTAAATATTATATTATATTTAAGCTCATGGTAAAAATATAATTTTTACAAAAATGACACGGTCGTGGTCTCACGACTCATGTACCACTTTCGGTTTCTCGAGCGCACTTTCGTACGTTTAGAAAACTAGCCTTTTACGTTACGCGACGTGTACCCTTATTAATAATTTGACTTACTCATCAATAAATTATCTTATAAAAAAATGTAACTTATAAAATTGAGCGTTGTGGCCATTTACTTCTATAAATCAGTGACTCGTTGTTTATCAAAATATATTACTTTAAATCATGACGTTTTATGACTAAGTTATATATATTTATATTTTCATTTCAAAATATATATATGAACTTATTTACTTAATATAATTTTTCAAAACTAATGTCATTCAAAAACTTATATATTGAGAAATCGTTTAAATATTAAAAATTACTATTTCGTAACATTTGTATTTTTAAAGTTCTAAAATTAATATAGTTCCTTTATCTACAAACGCTCATAAGACGTTTTAATAACCAAATTATTTTATATTCAAAAATTCATTTTATTACAAAGGTTATAATAATAGAAGTTGTTTATGTCATAAGACGTTTTTAATAATACAAGTCTATTATATCAAAAAGGCGTTTTCGTTAAAGAAAGTACAATCATATATGAATCATATCAGGTTTCAGGATTTTAAATTTCCATTTTTAAGCATGACTCATGGGGTTAAGTCTAAAGGAAAATCAAACGTAAGGAATCATCTTAATGTAAAATGTCGATCTATTTAACTTGTCAATATTTATTTTCTAATTTATCTAGATTCCCTAATTTCGCTTTCAAAATACATAATAGGAAAGTTAATTAATTTATCTTATCAAGAGTCACGGGGCAATTATTGTAAAATACGTATTAGAGATCAAACAGAAATCTCCACTAACTTTTGTCTAACTCTCGTTAAGTGACACTTTGTTCTTACTTGTAAATTACTTTACCAATTATTCCGAATACCGTTAAAAAGAAACGATTCCTTGAATCAACGTGGGCCTCATAACAGAGACTCGTAATCATAATTCTGATAATTAAATCATATGATATTATCTTTTAATTCCGTCAATAACTATATTGAACAAATTACGTTCATATAAAGTATTACATATTTAACACCTTGTTAATGTTTTCAATTAACGAGTATATATTGTATATACATATCTATATACACATAACTGTTCGTGAATCGTCATGCATGGTCAAATGGTAATTGATGACATGAATATAGATTTTAAAACTTTCGAGACTCAACATTACAGATTTTTGCTTATCGTGTCAGAAACATATAAAGATTAAAGTTTAAATTTGATCGGAAATTCCCGGGTCATCACATTTGACCTCTATATGATACATTTTACAAACATTGCATTTGTTTTTGAAAAAAACAATCTTTCATTTCATCGAAAGTTGACGACAGACATACCATTTTATAATATATCTAACTATAATTGATTTAATAACAATCTTGATGAACGCAACGACTCGAATGCAACATTTTTTTGAAATATGTCATGAATGACTCCAAGTAATATCTCAAAGATGAGCAAATGCACAGCGGAAGATTTCTTTCATACCTGAGAATAAACATGCTTTAAAGTGTCAACCAAAAGGTTGGTGAGTTCATTAGTTTAACATAAATAATCATTTCCATCGTTTTAATAGACTACAAGATTTCATATTTTCATTTCTCATAAACATACGTCCCATGCATAGAGACAAAAATATCATTCATATGGATTGAACACCTGGTAACCGACATTCACAATATGCATATAAGAATATCCCCATCATTTCGGGATCCTCCTTTGGACATGATATAAATTTCGAAGTACTAAAGCATCCGGTACTTTGGATGGGGCTTGTTGGGCCCGATAGATCTATCTTTAGAGTTCGCGTCAATTAGGGTGTCTGTTCCCTAATTCTTAGATTACCAGACTTAATAAAAAGGGCATATTCGATTTCGATAATTCAACCATAGAATGTAGTTTCAATTACTTGTGTCTATTTCGTCAAACATTTATAAAAAATTTCGCATGTATTCTCAGCCCAAAAATATAAAGGGTAAAAAGGCAAATGAAACTCACGCATATAAATATTGTAAAACAGTTAATAAAACATTTGCATGTATTCGCATCCCAAAAATGTAAAGAGTAAAAAGGGAGCAAATGAAACTCACCATACTGTATTTTGTAGTAAAAATACATATAACATCAATGAACAAGTGTAAGGTTGGCCTCGGATTCACGAACCTAAATTAATTATATATATTTATATGTTTGTTAATATTTGTCTAACAAATTAGGTCAAGTCATAGTGTACCACAATCCTAATGCTCGAGACTAATATGCAACAGTCAACAAAAGTTAATTTGACTCAAAATGATTTCCAGAATGATTATTATATAGATTAAATATCGTCGTTTTATATTTTAAATATTTTTTAAGGATTTATTAGAGTAAATAATATAATTCATTTATTAATAAATAAAACTTTATATATAAAAATATACTTTTATATATCTTAGATAATAAAATTTATAAAGTTCATTGAATATCATAAAAATGTTATGATAGATTTTATTAAGGCAATTATATTATTTGTAGTACATTTTTATTTGATAAAATAACATTGATAATAATAATAAGTAACAGTTGTATTATTTTGTATTAATAATTATTATTATTCTATTAATAATAATAACCATATTTATATTTACGAAAATGGTATTATAATAATATAATAATTCTTATTGATAATGAAATTTTATATTAACAATGATATTCCTATTAAAATAATAATTTTTGTAAAGATGGTATTTTTTTAATAATAATACCTTTAAAAAAATAATGAAAAATGATAATTTTATCTAAATCAATATCTTTAAATTTCATCATGATACTCATACTCATTATTTCCTACTCAATTTGTAAATGGCTTTTAAATCATCTTTTGTATCGTGTTCATTTTAATGATGATAATAGTAATCATAATAATTAAGTGTTACTAATATTAGTTTTAATTATAATAATACTAATAATAATAAATATTATGATAACGATAATACTAATAACTATTTTAATGATGATAATAATAATAATACTAATTATAACTTTAACGATAATAACGATAGTAATAATAATAAAAATAAATTTTTTTAATGATATTGCTTTATATTGATAATGATAATAATAATAATAATAATAATAATAATAATAATAATAATAATAATTAGATAAAAACTAGAACGACGATAGTAACGACGATAATAATAATCATTTTTAATAATAATACAAAAATTCAATTGACAATAACTTCTAATCCGTTCATCGAATCCATTCGATATCTAAATGAAAAGTTTACAGTTTTTCGCTAGCTTTCCAACGACATGCATATCTTATACCTTATCTCAACCGCATATGTAACTAATTCAGGATTCAACATAACCTATCTAATGGCAATATCAAAAGTACAAGCATGCATAATCCTATATACTCGAGCACTAGTCAGGGATACACTATTAGTATGTAAAAATTTAATTATGAGTACTCACGTATCAATATTGAGATTCAATATTGCAGGAAAGGCACATAAACGCAACGGAGATGATAAACACTAGATTGACCTCACGAGTATACCCATGAACATTACCCATCACCTCCATAGCTCTAACCCATAATTTCCTTAGCCATATCCCGCTCTCAAAACGTGTTTTGAAATAATTCGCGTATACCCTTGTCGTAGTATTTTATGTAATATACTACTAATACTATTTTTAATGCTACTAATAATAATATTTTAGATTAATAATTACAATCTTTATTAATAATAATAATAAATAAAATAAATAAGTATGTATATGTATATCAGAGAGTGAGATCGAGAGATTATATGAAAGAATGAATCAAAAGAATGCGTACTTTTGATTTATAAAGCAATGTGGCCTCACCTAACCCCCCATGCAAGTGCATGGGGTTTGTGTGTTAAAACCCTGCAAGTGCATGGTGCAAAAAAAAAAAAAAACAGCTCACATATGTACCAAAAGTCCTGCCGACACTCATTTTATTATTTTACATATGATACGTAAACTTTTACATTATTTAATATATATTATATTTAATCTTTAGAATTAATTAAATATTATATTATATTTACGTGCGTAGTAAAAATATAATTTTTGTTCAAATGACTCATACGTTGTCACTCGACTCATGTACCGCTTTCGGTTTTTCGAGCGCACTTTCTTACATTTAGAAAACTAGCCTTTTACGTTACGCGACGTGTACCTTTATTAATAATTAGACTTAAATTAATGAAAAACTAACCCACTCAAAGTGTAACTTAATCTTTTTAGTGTTTTGGTCATTTACTTCTATAAATCAAAGTCTCGTTATTTAACAAAACATATTTAATAATATTAGTTTAATTTAAAACGTTTTATGACCAAATTAAAATATATATATACACATAATATATATAGGTTTGAAATATTTTTCTAATAATACAACATTTAGATTTTTAAAACTAATTATATTTCAAAGTATAATTTAAGATCGTTTACATAATCGAACATATTATATCATATAACGTTTACGCTTTAAAACTTAATTTGATAATATTCTTTTATGTAACAATGTTTATTTTTAATTTCCTTAAAGTTTCTAAATAATATATCTTAATATCTATCGAATCAAATAAACAAATGTTACTATCGTGTTCTTAACTAATTGAAATACTATATATATATATATATATATATATATATATATATATATATATATATATATATATATATATATATATATATATATATATATATATATATATATATATATATATATTAATAAACACGTTGTTAACACACGTTGCAGTTCTAACAATTACCATTTTGACCTATTGTATATATTTAATTCACGTTATTTAAACAAAACCCTTTTAAATAAAATTTTTTTTATCCTATCGAGAAACGATTTTGTTTAATATAATGGTTCCCAGTTTCTAACATATAGTTCAATCGTGTATCGTAAGGTTAAATCTAAAGGATAATCAAACGTACTTAATCATCTTAATGTAACATATCAAATGGGTTTGCCTAGTCGACTAACCTTATCCCAATTATTCTTTCTATATCATCAATCATTATGAAATTTGAATAATTAACTTATTAACAACACGAGGAAATTATTGTAAAATACGTATTAGAGATCAAACAGGAATCTCCACTAATTTTTGTCTAACTCTCGTTAGGTGATACTTTGTTCTTACTTGTAAATTACTTTATCATTTATTCCGAATATCGTTAAAAATAAGAGTTTCCTAATTCAAGTGGACCTCATAACAGAGACTCGTAATCATAATTCAATGTACCTGATAATTCAATCATATGATTTTATCTTTTAATCTCGTAGATAACTATAATAACTTATATTGAAACAATACGCTCATGTAAAGTATTATCCATTCACTATTTTATTATTGTTTTCAAGCCTTAAATAGATCTCATAACTTATGTTCATATTAACTAAACCGTTAAATGTTTTATTAATATATCTCAATCTAATAATCATACATATGTATATATATATCCATTTACTCATAATTGTTCGTGAATCGTCAGGCGTGGTCAAAGGGAAATTGATTACATGAATATAGATTTCAAAACTTTCGAGACTCAACATTACAAATTTTGCTTATCATGTCGGAAACATATAAAGATTAAAGTTTAAATTTGATCGGAAATTTCTGGGTCATCACAGTACCTACCCGTTAAAAGAAATTTCGTCCCGAAATTTGATCGAGGTCGTCATGGTTAACTATAAGAATGTTTTCATGACGAATATGAGTTGATAAATAGAGTTTTATCATTATTAAGTAATATAGATAAAACAATTTTGATTACGCGAAGAGTATAAATGAAGCTATCGCAAATGAGTAAAGTATATTCGTTTTAACCGATGACGTAATTATGATTTGGTTTCCGAAATTTAAGGGATTTAAAGAAAATCTTCATAATAAGATTTGGTTCTTCGGCGATTAAGAAAAATCAGGATCTCCTTTGATTTAATGCGGTAATCTGTTTCGATTGTTATGTCGGATATTTCACTATAAATCCACCCACCTTCGTTTCTTTATTTTCCACAACTCACTCCTTTTATTCTTTCTCCTCAACTCACACTTTAACACATTCGTTAATATGCTCCATCCTATTCTGATCCTTAATATCTTCTTAACTTTCATATCTGTCATTCTTCTTTTTCATCTGCCACCGGAGGATTTTATTTACTTCTAGTATTATCTTGGGGTTATAGTGTTGTTATTTTTCTCGTGTCTTTACGTTGCAATACATATTGATATACACGGTTTGTAATTTCTGGGTTGTTGTTGGGTTTTATATCTTCCCTTATATTTCGAATCTCTTTATCTTTTTATTCTCCTCTCGATCTCTAGTAAAGCGAGTAATGGTCCAGAATTCGTAAGTATGAATTTTTGAAATGAACATAGCTAATATTCTAAGAAGGGAATCGTAATGGCACGATCTTGATTTGGCAAATTACCAGAATCTCCTGGAAAAGACCGAATCATCAAGAAAATATTTTCTTGATATGTTTAGAGCTTAGATAGAATGTAAGAGTCGTGTAAATGGCACATGGTGACGGTATGTTCTGTGAATCATCACGTTTCATTAGAAACTCAGCATGAATTACTGTAATATAATGACGTTATTCAAGTGTCATTATATTATACTAACTCATGCTTCAGTTCCCAACACTACTTCAAAACATTCATGTTTTAAATTTTTCAGAATTTAGAAACTAACACAGTTTCTTTTA
The DNA here is from genome assembly GCF_046630445.1 of Rutidosis leptorrhynchoides. NCBI lineage: Eukaryota > Viridiplantae > Streptophyta > Magnoliopsida > Asterales > Asteraceae > Rutidosis > Rutidosis leptorrhynchoides. The sequence goes on from NC_092343.1 coordinate 213,581,881, forward strand.
TGTTGCAGATATTACAGAGAGATAAATGATCTCAGATAAGAATAGTTGTGAAAATATCTCCAGAAATATGGAGAATATGTATAATGAGAGATACGAAGATATCTTATACTATTTAAGATAAGATGATGATGAAGAATAAGGTCCGCAAAGGTTTAGATTCAGGAGCAAGGTATTCGTTAATGACTTCGTCAGAAACAGAATCATCAAGATTCTTTAAATACAGACTTTGGTCCTTGTATTTGTCCTTGGTCTCCTTCACGGTCTGCTCAATCCATTATTCAGTACCAGCTCTTCTCTTTTTCTGGGCTTTACCAACACATTATTCTTTGTCATCAAACTTTTGACTGTTAAAGTCGTTTTTAGTTTTTGCTGCTTCATCAGCATTTCGAGAACTAGTTCGCAGTTGGGATGTTTTTCAGAAACTTCACATTCGAAGTAAGTAAGTCTAGGAGATAGATGTTATATGTATACATATAGCTGTTGACGAAAAATGTTGCGAAACTTCAAAATACTGATTGCTGATTCCTAGTAATTGACAGGATGTAGGTAAGTACATGATGGGTTTCAATGAATAAGTATCGTGGCTTTTCGGAGAGGCTTAAGTCGAAGGTTCATGAAGTTGTTGCTAAGTTTACTGCTAATGTGGCGAGATATAAAAGGTTTCCTAGTAACAATGGCAAAGGGCAACGTATCTATCGAGGTTATAATAAGATTAGTTTTACTGAAAAGTCGAAGTTGACTTGCTGGAGCTGTGACAAAATTGGCTAATTTGGAAAGGAAATCATGAAGTTGTTTTTGCTAATAAATGCCAAAGGATCTGTCGCTGGTACGTGTTAAACTATGACTTTGGTTTTGAGAGTTTTTCAGGTATAAGACTTCGGGTAATGTGTGGTTGGATCATCATCTCGATTGTTCATTATTTGAAGTGTCTTCCGAAATTTTGAAGTGTTTTAAATGCAGCTTGTCATTGTCAATATCCAAAGGATGAAATCGTCATGAATCTCGATTGATTCTCATATCCTTCTGAGTGTTACAAATAAAAGTGATGTTCTATCACAGTTTTGAAGTCAAAGTATAGTTTTGAAAGATGTAGGAATCTAAGAGTGATGATGTAGGTTATATCTCGAATTGAATTCTGAGATTTTAAAATCAGGATATGTAATTAGATTCGAATGAGTATAGTTGTTTTGATTTTCATAAAAGAATGTATATTGTCGTGAAAGTAAGGAGTATAGTTGACGATTTGCTGAATCAGGATCTAAGGATGTAACATACTAATTGCGAATTTAAATATCTCTCGGGTATTACCAACCCGTTAAAAAAAATTTTGCAAGTAATGTTTTGTACCAAAGAATTTTATTACAATCTTTATGAAAATATATGTATATTTTCTTTCGGTGTAATACAGATTTAATGAGTTAATATCATATTAAGCTCATTTGATTTTTGGCTTGAATTAGAAATGAATAATCTCTACAACATTAGAGATTACATAATCTTCACAAAGTATTTCACTACTGTGATTAATACTTCATTATTTATTCTTATAGATATTTTCTTAGTGAATTATGCTGATGCTCATAGAACTATTGCTAACTTTGCAAGATACGAATGTTGTTTTCTAATAAGTTTCGAGTACGTCGAAGATGAAAGTGTAAAATCAAACATGTTATTGAATGATACACTTGGTTTATTAGGAAATCGAATTCATTTAATTGAAACTGAGATTATAGTTAATGGTGGTTAGGTTGTTTAACGAAGGATGTACATCATAGCATATTAGTAATATGAATTTAATCGAGTAGTATCTACCCTTTTTCATTTCATACTCAATAGCTTAGTACGAAAGATTCATTATAGTTTCAGAATTCGTATATATAAAATATATATATAAATTCTTTCGAAAGAATGAGTTATTACTTCATAACTTGTTGATACAATATACTCATTGTTGATCAGGGATGGTGTCCACGGCGATTCTTGAACTGGCGGAACTTGTGATGTTATAGGTGCTGCTAGTGCTGATGAAGCTGATAGTACTGACGGTTCTGGTGGTGCTGACGATACTGTTGATGCTGGTGATACTGTCGGTAACTGCTGGTGATGCTTGTATAACAAGTCTAGCTTGTAACTCGCGCACCATTCTTGTCAGGGTTTCGATTCTTTTCTCTATCATTTCTGTCCACTTATCTGATTTACGGTTAAGGCTGAAATAGATAATCTCTAAGACTTTAGAGATTACATAATCACTGCAGAATGTTTCTCCGATGAAGTTATGAATCAATACTTCATCATTCGTTGTTGTTGGTATTCCTTGGTATCTATGGTGCGTGTGATGTTGATATCCGAGGTACAGATTGTGATGTTGAGGCGTGTGATGCAGATGTGATTTTTGGTGGTGGAAATGATACTGTTGGGGTTGATGATAGTGGTACCATTGATGCCGGTGATGCTGCTTTCAGAGCTCGGGTAGATATCCATATCGGAATAGCTGTCGGAATCTGAGGAATTCGAACTAGATGCGGAATCCATCTTGTATGATCGGGGAAAAATGAATTTTTGGTATGGAATAGATTTTAGGAGTTAGATTTGAAATTCTTCAATACATAAGTTACATATGTATATATAATACCAAAATCCCATAATTTACGGAGGAAACTTTGAAAAATGTCAGTCAAAGTTCACAGTAACAGATATGCTAGGATAAGAATTCGTGTATACACTATTATGTAATAAATGCATGAAAACGCATCTAGACTTAAGAATTCGTGTTTACTAAGACCACTGCTCTGATACCAACTGTAGATACAGTGGGGACAACCACCGTCCCACCCAGTGCCTTCCCAACTAACCGCCTGGTGACCACTGAGTGTACCTCAGATACTGATTTTAGGGCCTGCCTCTCGGCTACTGCCAACCCTCGTAAGGGATCGCAAGGAGTAAGAGCCAATGCTTCGTCACAGGTAACACTGTGAGAACCTCCTTTACGACTAACCCTCCACACATGGATGGCGTTATACCAGCTCTGATGCCAACTGTAGAGACCCGTCCTAATCCATCCGGACAAAGTCCATATCGATTATAAATTGTAGTGACCTGAACTTTTCCATGTTTATATATATATTAAATGAAATTGTTATTTACATGATTAAGTGTTTCCAACATGTTAGGCAATCAAACTTGTTAAGACTTGATTAATTGAAATAGGTTTCATATAAACAATTGACCACCCAAGTTGACCGGTGATTCACGAACGTTAAAACTTGTAAAAACTATACGATGACATATATATGGTTATATATATAGTTAACATGATTTTATTATAAGTATGTATCTCATTAGGTATTTTAACAATGAGTTATATACATAAAAATGAGACTATTAATTTAAGAAACTCGAAAACGATATATATAACGATTATCGTTATAACAACGTCTTACTAGGTACATATGAATCATATTAAGATATTGATACACTTGGTTAATTATGTTAAATGATAAGTAAATATATTATTAAGTGTATTAACAATGAAATACATATGTAAAAATAAGACTAGTAACTTAATGATTTCGAAACGAGACATATATGTAACGATTATCGTTGTAACGACATTTAACTGTATATACATCATACTAAGATATATTATATATCATAATATCATGATAATATAACAATTTAACATCTCATTTGTTATAATAAACAATGGGTTAACAACATTCAACAAGATCCTTAACCTAAAGGTTTCAAAACAACTTTTACATGTAACGACTAACGATGACTTAACGACTCAGTTAAAATGTATATACATGTAGTGTTTTAATATGTATTCATACACTTTTGAAAGACTTCAAGACACTTATCAAAATACTTCAACTTAACAAAAATGCTTATAATTACATCCTCGTTCAGTTTCATCAACAATTCTACTCGTATGCACCCGTATTCGTACTCGTACAATACACAGCTTTTAGATGTATGTACTATTGGTATATACACTCCAATGATCAGCTATTAGAAGCCCATGTGAGTCACCTAACACATGTGGGAACCATCATTTGGCAACTAGCATGAAATATCTCATAAAATTACAAAAATATGAGTAATCATTCATGACTTATTTACATGAAAACAAAATTACATATCCTTTATATCTAATCCATACACCAACGACCAAAAACACCTACAAACACTTTCATTCTTCAATTTTCTTCATCTAATTGATCTCTCTCAAGTTCTATCTTCAAGTTCTAAGTGTTCTTCATAAATTCTAAAAGTTCTAGTTTCATAAAATCAAGAATACTTCCAAGGTTGCAAGTTTACTTCCAAGTTTTCTAAATCCATTCCAAGTAATCAACCAAGATCAAGAAATCTTTGTTACTTACAGTATGTTATCTTTCTAATAAAAGGTAATAATCATATTCAAACTTTAATTCAATTTCTATAACTATAAGAATCTTATTTCGAGTGGAAATCTTACTTGAAATTGTTTTCGTGTCATGATTCTGCTTCAAGAACTTTCAAGCCATCCAAGGATCTTTTGAAGCTAGATCTATTTTTCTCATTTCCAGTAGGTTTATCCAAGGAACTTGAGGTAGTAATGATGTTCATAACATCATTCGATTCATACATATAAAGCTATCTTATTCGAAGGTTTAAACTTGTAATCACTAGAACATAGTTTAGTTAATTCTAAATTTGTTCGCAAATAAAAGTTAATCCTTCTAACTTGACTTTTAAAATCAACTAAACAGATGTTCTATATCTATATGATATGCTAACTTAATGATTTAAAACCTGGAAACACGAAAAACACCGTAAAACCGGATTTACGCCGTCGTAGTAACACCGCGGGCCGTTTTGGGTTAGTTAATTAAAAATGTCGTTCTTTCGACTGAAATGACTACCTTTACAAAAATGACTTGTAACTTATTTTTCCGACTATAAACCTATACTTTTTCTATTTAGATTCATAAAATAGAGTTCAATATGAAACCATAGCAATTTGATTCACTCAAAACGGATTTAAAATGAAGAAGTTATGGGTAAAACAAGATTGGATAATTTTTCTCATTTTAGCTACGTGAAAATTGGTAACAAATCTATTCCAACCATAACTTAATCAACTTGTATTGTATATTATGTAATCTTGAGATACCATAGACACGTATACAATGTTTCGACCTATCATGTCGACACATCTATATATATTTCGGAACAACCATAGACACTCTATATGTGAATGTTGGAGTTAGCTATACAGGGTTGAGGTTGATTCCAAAATATATATATAGTTTGAGTTGTGATCAATACTGAGATACGTATACACTGGGTTGTGGATTGATTCAAGATAATATTTATCGATTTATTTCTGTACATCTAACTGTGTACAACTAGTTGTAGGTTACTAACGAGGACAGCTGACTTAATAAACTTAAAACATCAAAATATATTAAAAGTGTTGTAAATATATTTTGAACATACTTTGATATATATGTATATATTGTTATAGGTTCGTGAATCAACCAGTGGCCAAGTCTTACTTCCCGACGAAGTAAAAATCTGTGAAAGTGAGTTATAGTCCCACTTTTAATATCTAATATTTTTGGGATGAGAATACATGCAGGTTTTATAAATGATTTACAAAATAGACACAAGTACGTGAAACTACATTCTATGGTTGAATTATCGAAATCGAATATGCCCCTTTTTATTAAGTCTGGTAATCTAAGAATTAGGGAACAGACACCCTAATTGATGCGAATCCTAAAGATAGATCTATTGGGCCTAACAAACCCCATCCAAAGTACCGGATGCTTTAGTACTTCGAAATTTATATCATGTCCGAAGGGTGTCCCAGAATGATGGGGATATTCTTATATATGCATCTTGTTAATGTCGGTTACCAGGTGTTCACCATATGAATGATTTTTATCTCTATGTATGGGATGTGTATTGAAATATAAAATCTTATGGTCTATTGTTATGATTTGATATATATAGGTTAAACCTATAACTCACCAACATTTTTGTTGACGTTTAAAGCATGTTTATTCTCAGGTGAATACTAAGAGCTTCCGCTGTTGCATACTAAAATAAGGACAAGATTTGGAGTCCATGTTTGTATGATATTGTGTAAAAACTGCATTCAAGAAACTGATTTCGATGTAACATATTTGTATTGTAAACCATTATGTAATGGTCGTGTGTAAACAGGATATTTTAGATTATAATTATTTGATAATCTACGTAAAGCTTTTTAAACCTTTATTTATGAAATAAAGGTTATGGTTTGTTTTAAAAATGAATGCAGTATTTGAAAAATGTCTCATATAGAGGTCAAAACCTCGCAACGAAATCAATTAATATGGAACGTTTTTAATCAATAAGAATGGGACATTTCAGTTGGTATCCGAGCGTTGGTCTTAGAGAACCAGAAAATTTGCATTAGTGTGTCTTATCGAGTTTGTTAGGATGCATTAGTGAGTCTAGACTTCGACCGTGTTTTCTTTAAAAATGATTGCTTAACATTTTTGTTGGAAACTATATATTATTAACATGTATATATTATGTGATATATTAATCTCTTAACATGTTTGATATTGTGTGATAGATGTCTACCTCTAGCACAAATCCCATTGACTCACCTAATAATAATGAAGAGTCGAATATATAATGGACTGATTCACAAGTTCCCGAAGAGGAACCGGAAGAAGAATCAGAACCGGAAGAAGAATCAGAACCGAAAGAGGAGGAACCGGAGGAGGAAATAGAACCGGTGGGGGAAATAATAAAACGGTTAAGTAAAAAAAAATCCACAACCAACCGACCAAGGTTAATTATGGTCAATGGTGTTTCCGCCAAGGAAGCAAAATATTGGGAGGATTACCAATTCTCCGATGAATCGGATTCCGGCGAGAATTCCGATGATGTTATAGAAATTACCCCAACTGAATTTAAAAAAGAAAAAGAAAATAATAAGGGAAAGGGCATAAAAATAGAGAAATCTAATTCCAACCCCGATGAACTTTATATGTATCGTCAACCCCCGAAGTCCTTAAGTTGTAACAATGACCCGGGAACCTCTAACCCACCAGGTTTTTCTAAACCGTTGTGGAAAACGACAGCTAGTATTAGGGGAACATCATATATCCCTAGAAACTTGGCAAAACGAACCAAAACCGAAGAAGAAGAAACGAGCGAGTCGGAATAAGATAGTTGTATTCGTGTGGTGTAATATATGTAATATAGTGTGCTTATGCTTTATGATATATGTAAAAATTGCTTGTATTAATAAGTATTTTTTTATGAATCTAACTCTTGTCTATTTTACAGTTTAAAAACACAAAATGGATAGACAACCCAATATTTTAAGAGACCTACCCGGAGACATGATTGATGAAATCTTGTCTAGAGTCGGTCAGAATTCCTCGGCACAACTATTTAAGGCGAGATCAGTTTGTAAGACATTCGAAGAACGTTCCAAGAATGTCTTGGTTTATAAGAGACTTTCGTTTGAAAGATGGGGGATATCACATTGGGAAACCCATAAGTTACGATGTGTTTACTTTGACGCATATATTGCGGGGAACCCAAATGCTATTTTACGCAACGGGTTAAGAAATTATTTTGACTCAATGTATCCGAATATAGGACTTCATGATTTAGAAAAAGCGGCTAACATGCAACATAAAGAAGCATGCTATGCTTACGGGTTAATAATGTTTGCTTCTCACCAAAGTGAGAAAAAGAACATCGGGCTACATCTATTAAACAAAACGTTCCCACAAGTGACGGAGTCGGTAATTGGGGTAAGAAATGAGGTTTTTAGGTTATTACGAGACTGTTGGTCATTACGTAACCCTCGTCCCTTTGACGACGTTACAACACGCTGTCTTATCAACGGCCATAACGGTTATGTTCCACAAGACCAAGGATGGGAAGTAGTCCTAGTAAAACCAGAATGCATGACTTGTTTCTGGACGTATGAATTACGTGTCTTTATTTCCTTTGCTGAACGACTTGTATACTAGCTAGAATTATCTTCACAACTATCTTGTATCAAAGTTATTGTGTGCTATATTTCATGCTTTATGTAAAATAAGCGGTATTGTAAGTTTGTAAAATATTGTATAAAAGTTTGAACGCGAAATATTATTATAATCAGTTTTTCATATAGAATTGTAGTAGTTGAATTGTATATTAGCTACTAAGTATGAACTTAACGGGTAGGTACTACCCGAATTTAAACTTATAAAACGCTAATATGAAGAAAAAGCTTTTATAAATGAGTTCATATTATGCTACGAAATACTATTAACTACTCTTAATATTCTATATGATTAACTTGTTCCATTTGACTATTTTGAAGGAAATGGCACCGACTACTCGACACACCGTGAATATGAATGAAGAAGAATTCCGTATTTTTCTAGCTTCAAACATAGCCGCAGTACAGGCTGCGCTACATACCAACAATAATCTTGGATCTAGCAGTACAGGAAATCGTGTAGGATGCACCTACAAAGAATTCACTTCCTGCAAACCTTTGGAATTTGATGGAACCGAAGGACCGATTGGATTGAAACGGTGGACCGAGAAGGTCAAATCGGTGTTTGCCATAAGTAAGTGTACTGAAGAGGACAAAGTGAAGTACACTACGCATACCTTCACAGGTTCTGCGTTAACATGGTGGAATACATATCTAAAGCAAGTGGGACAAGATGATGCTTACGCACTACCGTGGTCAGCATTCAAGCACTTGATGAACGAGAAGTACCGTCCCAGAACCGAGGTCAATAAGCTCAAGACAGAACTTAGAGGGTTACGAACCCAAGGATTTGATATTACCACGTACGAAAGACGATTCACAGAATTGTGCCTATTGTGTCCGGGAGCGTTCGAAGATGAGGAAGAGAAGATCGACGCGTTTGTGAAAGGATTACCGGAAAGAATCCAAGAAGATATAAGTTCACACGAGCCCGCCTCCATACAACAGGCATGTAGAATGGCTCACAAACTAGTGAACCAGATTGAGGAAAGAATTAAAGAACAGACGGCTGAAGAGGCCAATGTGAAGCAAGTCAAAAGAAAGTGGGAGGAAAACGGTGATAAGAATCACCAATACAACAACAACAACAATTACACTAATAATCGCAACAATTATCCCAACAATCGCAACATCAATCGCAACTACAACAAACGGCCCAACAACAACAACAACAACAGCAACTACAACAATCGTCCCAACAACAATAACAATCGCAACAACAATAACAATCAGAAGCAGCTATGCCAAAGGTGTGAAAAGTATCACTCGGGGTTCTGCACCAAATTTTGCAACAAGTGTAAAAGAAATGGTCATAGCACGGTGAAGTGTGAGGTCTACGGACCAGGGGTTAACAGAACGAAAGGAACAAATGGTGTCGGAACGAGTAATGGCAGAGCAAGTAGTGTCGGAGCAAGTTATGCCAATGTAGTTTGTTATAAATGTGGAAAACTGGGCCACATTATTAGAAATTGCCCGAACCAGGAGAACACGAATGGACAAGGCCGTGGAAGAGTTTTGAATATTAATGCGGCAGAGGCACAGGAAGACCCGGAGCTTGTTACGGGTACATTTCTTATTGACAATAAATCTGCTTACGTTTTATTTGATTCGGGTGCGGATAGAAGCTATATGAGTAGAGATTTTTGTGCTAAATTAAGTTGTTCATTGATGCCGTTGGATAGTAAATTTTTACTCGAATTAGCAAATGGTAAATTAATTTCAGCAGATAATATATGTCGGAATCGAGAAATTAAACTGGTTAGTGAAACATTTAAGATTGACTTGATACCAGTAGAGTTAGGGAGTTTTGATGTGATAATCGGTATGGACTGGTTGAAAGAAGTGAAAGCAGAAATCGTTTGTTACAAAAATGCAATTTGCATTATACGAGAAAAAGGAAAACCCTTAATGGTGTACGGAGAAAAGGGCAACACGAAGCTACATCTTATTAGTAATTTGAAGGCACGAAAACTAATAAGAAAAGGTTGCTATGCTGTTCTAGCACACGTCGAGAAAGTACAAACTGAAGAAAAGAGCATCAATGATGTTCCCGTCGCAAAAGAATTTCCCGATGTATTTCTGAAAGAATTACCGGGATTACCCCCACATTGATCCGTTGAATTTCAAATAGATCTTGTACCAGGAGCTGCACCAATAGCTCGTGCTCCTTACAGACTCGCACCCAGCGAGATGAAAGAACTGCAAAGCCAATTACAAGAACTTTTAGAGCGTAGTTTCATTCGACCAAGCACATCACCGTGGGGAGCTCCTGTTTTGTTTGTCAAGAAGAAAGATGGTACATTCAGGTTGTGTATCGACTACCGAGAGTTGAACAAACTTACCATCAAGAACCGCTACCCACTACCGAGAATCGACGACTTATTTGATCAACTACAAGGCTCGTCTGTTTATTCAAAGATTGACTTACGTTTCGGGTATCATCAAATGCGGGTGAAAGAAGATGATATTCCAAAGACTGCTTTCAGAACACGTTACGGTCATTAAGAGTTTATGGTCATGCCTTTTGGTTTAGCTAATGCACCAGCTGTATTCATGGACCTTATGAACCGAGTGTGTGGACCATACCTTGACAAGTTTGTCATTGTTTTCATTGATGACATACTTATTTACTCAAAGAATGACCAAGAACACGGTGAACATTTGAGAAAGGTGTTAGAAGTATTGAGGAAGGAAGAATTGTACGCTAAATTTTTAAAGTGTGCATTTTGGTTGGAAGAAGTCAATTCCTCGGTCACATAGTGAACAAAAAAGGTATTAAGGTGGATCCGGCAAAGATAGAAACTGTTGAAAAGTGGGAAACCCCGAAAACTCCGAAACACATATGCCAGTTTTTAGGACTAGCTGGTTATTACAGAAGGTTCATCCAAGACTTTTCCAGAATAGCAAAACCCTTGACTGCATTAACGCATAAAGGGAAGAAATTTGAAAGGAAGGATGAACAAGAGAAAGCGTTTCAGTTATTGAAGAAAAAGCTAACTACGGCACCTATATTGTCATTGCCTGAAGGGAATGATGATTTTGTGATTTATTGTAATGCATCAAAGGAAGGTCTCAGTTGTGTATTAATGCAACGAACGAAGGTGATTGCTTATGCGTCTAGACAATTGAAGATTCATGAGCAAAATTATACGACGCATGATTTGGAATTAGGCGCGGTTGTTTTTGCATTAAAGACTTGGAGGCACTACTTATATGGGGTCAAAAGTATTATATATACCGACCACAAAAGTCTTCAACACATATTTAATCAGAAACAACTGAATATGAGGCAGCGTAGGTGGATTGAATTGTTGAATGATTACAACTTTGAGATTCGTTACCACCCGGGGAAGGCAAATGTGGTAGCCGACGCCTTGAGCAGGAAGGACAGAGAACCCATTCGAGTAAAATCTATGAATATAATGATTCACAATAACCTTACTACTCAAATAAAGGAGGCGCAACAAGGAGTTTTAAAAGAGGGAAATTTAAAGGATGAAATACCCAAAGGATCGGAGAAGCATCTTAATATTCGGGAAGACAGAACCCGGTATAGGGCTGAAAGGATTTGGTGTGACAACCCGGAAATTTCCAACCAAATTTAAACTTTAATCTTTATATGTTTCCGACACGATAAGCAATATTTGTTAAGTTAAATTTCAAGAATTTTAAACTATGTTCATACATTCATTCAACCTTGACCAAGTTCCAACGATTCACGAACCATTAAATGAATATGATTATATATGTATATGTGTATATATATTATAACTTGAAACGTAAACAAAATATTAGATTAAATACTTTATATGATTGTATCTGTTTCAAAATGTTTATCAATGGAATTAGAAGATAAGATCAAATGATTGAATTATCAGATATATTGAATTATGATTACAAGTCTCTGTTGAAAGGCCCACGTTGATTTGAGAAATCTTTTCATTTTAACAATATTCGGAAAATGGTAAAGTGATTTATAAATATGAACAAATTGTCAATCATTGAGAACTAGACAAAGGATAGTGGAAGATTGAATCTCATAAAGACTCGATTGATCTATTTAGTTTCAAACTTACAAAAACATTCTCAGTTTAAAAAGAACTTTATTATTAAAACGTATATAACTTTTATAAATATCTAGAACCACTTTTGACAACTCATTACTTAACTAGTATGATAAAGATAACGATATTTATATTTTATTTTAATAAATATATATAACGATTTAAATTAATATTATATATATTTATACGCGTATTATACATACATAGTTTTATACTTTTACTATACTTAAACTTTACCTTTACTTTATTTTTACTTTACTTTAACTTTAATAATTCATATTTTAATAATTCACTTTAATAATTCACTTTAATAATTCATACTTTAATAATTCACTTTAATAATTCATACTTTAATAATTCACTTTAATAATTCATACTTTAATAATTCACTTTAATAATTCAAAAATCTATTATAAATAGAATTCAATAGGTTTCATTATTTCATAGAAACTTGAAAATAGTTTTCTCTAAACTCTCTCAATCGATTTACATATATATATTTACTCCGTATTATCTCAAGATATTATTAGTATACATAAAATATTACGACGGAGTGCTGTCCGAGTGATTTCGAAGTTGTTTTTTCGAGTGGGATAAGATTAAGGAAATTATGGGTTATAGCTATGGAGGTGATTGAGTATGGTTCATGGGTATGCTCGTGAGGTCAATATAGTGTTTATCATCTCTGTTACGTTTACGTACCTTTCCTGCAATATTGAATCTCAATATTGATATGTGAGTACTCATAATTTAATTTTTACATACTAATAGTGTATCCCTGACTAGTGCTCGAGTATATAGGATTATGCATGCTTGTACTTTTGATATTGCCATTAGATAGGTTATGTTGATTCCTGAATTAGTTACATATACGATTGAGATAAGGTATAAGATATGCATGTCGTTGGAAAGCTAGCAAAAAATAGTTGAATTTTGGTTTAAGAATCACTTGAATCCAAGTAATGGTTAGAAAGTTATGAAATAAACAAATTGCATAATTAATTTCGTAATTAAAATTGCTGATGATAATTAGTGAACTAATTGTCTGGGTTATAAAAAGTGATTATTTGGATTCTACTCGTCGAGTAGATGAATTTTCATATAAAGCACGTATCGTTTCGTTGAACGGTTGTCAAGTTATGGACAAAAGAAGTTTTGCAAATTTTGATGAAATGTCAAAACGGGAACTGAAATTCTCGCTGATCTGCGTTGTTTCATATATATAAAAAATACCACTGAATTCTTTGCTGTAAGGTCTAATAAACAACTCTAGCCGTTTGTCAATTCGAGTCTCGACGATTTTTCTAAAAATCATCAAAGTTGACAGTTTGGTCACATTTTAAAATTCTAAAAAGAGCTGAAACTTTTTTATTTAAAAATGTCAGTTTTGTATCAGGTGTCATGGTCGGCCTGATATGTGTTTACTCTTGCCAAAAATCATGTTATATCTTTGTGGTAACGAGAATTTGCAGGCTTTGACCGTTTGTCAATACGAGTTTTGAGGAATTTTCTAAAAATCTCCAAAGTAGGCTACTCGGTCACTTTTGTAAATTTATTAAAGCTGAAAAATTAACTTTGAAACGCCGAAAAAGCGTTGGCAACTACGAGTTGTCTAGGTTTAGTTTACTTCTGTAATATTTATGCTTAATTTTTTTGGTAATGTGTAACTTTTATCTTTGGCCGTTTATCAATCGGAGTTTCGATAATTTTTCTAAAAATAGGTGAAGTGGCCCGTTTAGTCATGTTTGACCGAAAATCATTTTTGTATAAATTATTATATATTTGCATGCGACCTCATTTTTACTTTGACCTTTGACTTTTGACTTTAACCTTTGACTTTTGACTTTGAACTTTGACTTTTCCTGTTAACTTTTCAGTTAACTTTTTGTGTTGATTTTCTCTAAAAAAAAAAAAAAAAAAAAAAAAAAAAAAACCTAAAATACTATTTTATGATTATGAAACCATTTGTGTTACGTTGTTTCACACGTCACCTTTTACTAGAATCTTAATTGAGCATGAGTAATATAACATGTTACTATACTGTAGAGTTAGACTCGAGCTATAGGATAGGATTACACTATGACCTGACCTAAATTGCTATACAAATATTGACCAACATATAAATATATATAATTAATATAGGTTCGTGAATCCGAGGCCAACCTTGCACTTGTTCAATGACGTTATATGTATTTTTACTACGAAATACAATATAGTGAGTTTCATTTGCCTTTTTTACCCTTTATATTTTTGGGACTGAGAATACATGCGCTTTTATAAATGTTTGACGAAATAGACACAAGTAATTGAAACTACATTCTATGGTTGAATTATCAAAATCGAATATGCCCCTTTTTATTAAAGTCTGGTAATCTAAGAATTAGGGAACAGACACCCTAATTGACGCGAATCCTAAGGATAGATCTATCGGGCCTAACAAACCCCATCCAAAGTACCGGATGCTTTAGTACTTCGAAATTTATATCATGTCCGAAGGAGGATCCCGGAATGATAGGGAATATTCTTATATGCATATTGTTAATGTCGGTTACCAGGTGTTCACCATATGAATGATTATTTTTGTCTCTATGCATGGGACGTATATTTATGAGAACTGGAAATGAAATTCTTGTGGTCTATTAAAATGATGGAAATAAATGATTATGATAAACTAATGAACTCACCAACCTTTTGGTTGACACTTTAAAGCATGTTTATTCTCAGGTGTTAAAGAAATCTTCCGCTGTGCATTTGCTCATTTTAAAGATATTACTTGGAGTCTTTCATAGCATATTTCGAAGAACGTTGCATTCGAGTCATTGAGTTCATCAAAGATTATTATTAAATCAATTTATAGTTGGATAGTGGATATTATGAAATGGTATGCATGCCTGTCAATTTTCGATGTAAAGTAAGATTGTCTTTTAAAAACGAATGCAATGTTTGTAAAATGTATCATATAGAGGTCAAATACCTCGCAATGTAATCAACTATTGTGAATCGTTTATAATGTATATGAACGGGTCCTTTCAGTTGGTATCAGAGCGGTGGTCTTAGCGAACCAGGTCTGCATTAGTGTGTCTAACAGATAAGTCGATAGGATGCATTAGTGAGTCTGGACTTCGACCGTGTCTGCATGTCAATAGTTTTGCTTATCATTTTGTGTCAAAAATTAACTACTTATCATCCTCAGGAAATTACCTGCTTATCATTTTTAGTCTAAGACACGTCTTGCTGCATTGATTGCATGAATAGTGTATAGACAAAAATTCATATCTTAGCGTATCTGCTAAATCATATCTTATCGTATCTATTACTGTAAACGTTGCCTGATATATCCCGTAAATTCCTCCGTAATTTACGAAATCTTTTGTTCTATATATATGGATATTCTATGTAATTAGAATACCATCCGATAACCAAAAATCATTTCATATTGGAAAAAAAAATCCTTATTCAATCGTACGAAATGGAATTCATCATTAATTCAAGTTCCTCGGATTTCGAAATGGAATCCCACTCCAGCTCCGAAAGCAGTGTGACCGGAATAGATCAACCAATCAGTCATCACCTATTCTGGATGAATTAGGGATGGGTTCGTAGCCTCCTCAATCATTGGAGACAAGAAGAAGGTGATCCCTTCCATCCACCACATTACCCTCTTGACGAAGAACCTGAAGCACTTACCGGCGAACCTGTCCGAAACACCATTTGCTCGCTCATTTCCAGAGTATCTCATCACGATTATATATTACATCAAATTTTAGATTTTATTTATCCGCTCGTCCGAACCGACAATCACCCCGGTGTAATAGAAGAAGTCAACGAGCTTCGCGCTCGGGTAGTGGATTTGGAGAATATGGTGCAGAGATTACAAACACCAGCAGCAGCATCAGCAGCATAACCAGTAACACCATCATCAACGCTAATAGTACCATTACCACCCCAACCACAACCACGTTGTAAACCTCAACTTTACACTCTGTCCCACGAGCACCAATGTCATACGCCCTGTAGATACCAAGGAATACCAACAACAATAACCGACGAAGTGTTAATTCATAACTTCATTGGAGAAACATTCCGCGCAGATTATGTAATCTCTAAAGTCTTAGAGATTATCTAATCTAGCCCTAACCATAAATCAGTTAAGCGAACCAAAATGATAGAAGGAAGAGTAGAAACCCTGACAAAAATGGTGTGTGATTAACAAGCTAAACTTGTTTTACCAACAGCATCAATAGTACCGTCAGCGTCACCAGCATCATCAGTACAGTCAACATCAGAATCAACAACACCTATAACATCACAAACTCCGTCAGCTCAAGAATCACTATGGACATCATTACGAATCAATAACCCGTATATTGTATCAACGAGTTATAAAGAATTAACTCATTCCCTTTGAAGAAATTATATGTATATTTTATATATTTTGAAATAAAAATAAATCTTTCCGTGCTAAGCTATTGTGTGTGAATCTTAACTACTCGGTTAATTCATATTACAAATATGCAATAATGTACGTCCTTCGGCCGCAACTTAACCAGCGTTAACTACAATCTCTGTCGCAATTTAACAAATTCCAATTCATAATAAATCAAGTATATATTTGATTTTACACTTTCATCATCGATGTACCCGAAACTTTTCAGATAACATCATTCGTACTTTGCGAAATTCACAAGAATTCCACGAACCGAACATCATACATCAACAAATAACGAAGTATTGATTCATAATTTCAATGGCGTAAAAGTTATGTACTTTTTAAAGCCTTTAGGGATTATTCAATTCTAGTTTCAACCGTAAATCAAATGAGTTTAATTTAACATTAACTCATTAAATCTATGTTACATCTGAAGAAAATATACATATATATATTTTCATAAAGACTGTAATAAAATTCTTTTGTACAAAATATTAATTGTGAAATTTTTTTTAACGGGTATTTAATACCCGAGAGATATATAAATTCACAATTAATATATTACATTCTTCGAATCTGATTCAGCAAATCATCCATTATACTCCCTACTTTCACAACAATATACATTCTTTTATAGAAATCAAAACAACCATACTCATTCAAAATTTAATTACATATTCTGATTTTGAAATCTCAAAAATTCAACTTGAGATATGACCAAAATCATCACTCTTAGATCCTTACATCTTTCACAAGCTATATTTTGACTTCAAAACTGTGTTAGAACATCAAATGTATGTTAACGATTACAATCTGTGTTCAAACCCTTCGAAAATTTCTGAAGACACTTCGAATGATGAGCAATCGAGATGATGATCCAACCACATGTTACCCACAGTTATGTACCTGAAAAACTCTTGAAACCAAAGTAAAAGTTTAAACAACGTATCCGCGTCAGATTCTTTAGCATTTATTAGCAAAAATAACTTTACGACTCCTATTCAAAGTAGCCAGTTTTGTCACAGCTCCAGCAAGTCAACTTCGACTTTTCAGTCAGACTAACCTTATTATAACCTTGAGATATACACCATCATTACCAGGGAACCATTTACATTCCACCACATTATTAACAGATGTATCAACAACTTCATTACCCTTTGACTTTAGCCTCTCCAAAAAGTCATTATAATTATTCATTGAAACCCCATCATTTACTCATTCGCATCTTGTAATGAGAATTTCCATACGAATCATTGGGAATTAGCAATCAGTATTTTGAAATCTCGCAGCATGTCTACGCCAACAGTTATATGTGTATATATAACGTCTATCTTCTGGATTTAATTTGAATGTGAAGATTCTGAAAAACACTTCGAACTACGAATTGGTTCTCCGAAAATGGAAAAATACTGATGAAGCAGCAAAAAAACTATAAACGACCTTAACAGTAAAAATTTGATGATAATGAATAGGTGTGCTTGCAAAGCGCAGAAAAAGAGAAGTCTTGGAACTGGAAAACGGATTGAGCAAAGTAGGAAGGAGGTTGTGGACAAATTACAAAGACTGAACCTGACTTCAAAGGATCCAAATAATTCAGTATCTGCTGAAGTCATTAACGAATACCTTGCTCCTGACTCTAAACCCCTGCGGACAATATTCTTCATCATCCTCTGATATTAGAAATTCTAAAATATCATCATATCTTTCATTATAAATATCCTCCATATTTCTGAAGATATTAATTTTTCTTATTTGAAATCATTTACCTCTTCGCACTATCTGTATTACATCATAAAAGAAACTATTTTAGTTTCTAAATTCTGAAACATTCAAGTTTAAAATAGGAATATTTTGAAGTAGTGTTGGGAACTG
The DNA here is from genome assembly GCF_046630445.1 of Rutidosis leptorrhynchoides. Taxonomy (NCBI): domain Eukaryota; kingdom Viridiplantae; phylum Streptophyta; class Magnoliopsida; order Asterales; family Asteraceae; genus Rutidosis; species Rutidosis leptorrhynchoides. Next base: position 213,600,293 of record NC_092343.1, read on the forward strand.
AAGCATGAATTAGTATAATATAATGACACTTGATCAATGTGATTATATTACAGTAAGTCATGCTGAGTTTCTAAATGGAACGTGATGATTCACAGATCATAACATCATCATGTGCCATGTTATACGAATCTTGTATTCTATTTAACCTCTAAAATATCAAGAAAATATTTCTTGATGATTCGGCCTTTTCCAAGGTATTTTAGTAATTTGACAAGTCAAGATCGTGCCATCACAATTTCCTTCCTAGAACATTAACAATGTTCATTTCGAAATTCGTATATGTGAATTCTGGACCATTACAAGCAGTGCTTAATCGCAAGAAGAAGAAACGAAAGGACAAAACTTCGAAATAGAAATTGGGGTATAAATTGCAGCAAATAAAAGAGAGCATTAACTGTGAATGATAATGATTATAGAAGACAGAAGCAGAGACTTTGAAATATAAGGGAACATATAAAGCCCAACGACAAACCAGAAATTATAAACCATATATATCGATGCATATAGCAATATAAAGACACGGGAGAACTAGGAACACTATAAACCCAAGAGTATAGTATAAGTAAATAGATTCTTCTGGCGGTAGATGAAAAAAAAAAGAAGAATGACCGATATGAAAGTTAGAAGTATATCGAGAATCAGAACTGGATGGAGCATATTGACGAATACTTTAAAATATGAGTTGAGGGGGAAAGAATAGAAGGTGATGAAATATGACTAGGAACTTAGAAATCAACAGATTTAACTCACACAATGGCAGAATAAGTGAATCAAACCCTCTAGTGAATAGGTTAAGTTTTTTTTTTTTGATTAATTTAGTCAAACCACAACTAAATCAAGTGTGATTAGATCAACACCTAGAGCTATTATTCACCACCTGGGTGATTTGGACTGAGAGAGAATCGAAGGAGCTCACTAGATCTGAGTGTGTGTAACAAATGAGAGGCTTAACCTAAAATGAAGAACATAAGACTTTATATACCCCTGCTGTTGACACACCCATACGATTCATTCATCACACGTACGAGTTGGCTTCATCAACCGTACGGGTGATCACTCACTCGTGTCTTATCATTTAGGTTGTAATTATGACTTAGCTCAGCATCAACCATGCGTATGAGCCTGTCAGCCGTACTAGTGAGGCTTCACTCGTACGTCTGACTAAGTCTAACATAGTCAAACATCTAAATCTCGTTCCTGTAGTTCCTGTAACCACATACAACCACGGATAGGATAATAACGAGCAATCATGGTGGCCTGTAAATTGTTGTACCTGCAATGGACGTGGGTAGATGTCTAGGGACTTGCATAAAATGCATCAACAGATGGTGTGAGTTGTAAGGAAATGAAGGAGGTGAATTTATAAGAAAATCTCCGACAGAAAAATTAAAATAGACGATCGCATTTAAAGCGGATCCTAATTCCCTTGATTACCGGAGAGTCAAATCTTATAAAGAAGATTTTCTTCAAATCCCTTAAAATCTGGGAATCAATCATATCTACGTCAAATGATAAGATGAATCTACACTTACTCATTTCACTCTTCTATGTTAGCTTCATTCGTAATCTTCATATAAATAGATTGTTTATCCAAATTATTCGCTGATGATAAAACTCTAATTTTCAGCCCGTATGCATCATGATAACATACTTATTATCATTCACGACCTTTCCACTCAAATTTCGGGACGAAATTTCTTTAACGGGTAGGTACTGTGACAACCCGGAAATTTCCAACCAAATTTAAACTTTAATCTTTATATGTTTCCGACACGATAAGCAATATTTGTTAAGTTAAATTTCAAGAATTTTAAACTATGTTCATACATTCATTCAACCTTGACCAAGTTCCAACGATTCACGAACCATTAAATGAATATGATTATATATGTATATGTGTATATATATTATAACTTGAAACGTAAACAAAATATTAGATTAAATACTTTATATGATTGTATGTGTTTCAAAATGTTTATCAATGGAATTAGAAGATAAGATCAAATGATTGAATTATCAGATATATTGAATTATGATTACAAGTCTCTGTTGAAAGGCCCACGTTGATTTGAGAAATCTTTTCATTTTAACAATATTCGGAAAATGGTAAAGTGATTTATAAATATGAACAAATTGTCAATCATTGAGAACTAGACAAAGGATAGTGGAAGATTGAATCTCATAAAGACTCGATTGATCTATTTAGTTTCAAACTTACAAAAACATTCTCAGTTTAAAAAGAACTTTATTATTAAAACGTATATAACTTTTATAAATATCTAGAACCACTTTTGACAACTCATTACTTAACTAGTATGATAAAGATAACGATATTTATATTTTATTTTAATAAATATATATAACGATTTAAATTAATATTATATATATTTATACGCGTATTATACATACATAGTTTTATACTTTTACTATACTTAAACTTTACCTTTACTTTATTTTTACTTTACTTTAACTTTAATAATTCATATTTTAATAATTCACTTTAATAATTCACTTTAATAATTCATACTTTAATAATTCACTTTAATAATTCATACTTTAATAATTCACTTTAATAATTCATACTTTAATAATTCACTTTAATAATTCAAAAATCTATTATAAATAGAATTCAATAGGTTTCATTATTTCATAGAAACTTGAAAATAGTTTTCTCTAAACTCTCTCAATCGATTTACATATATATATTTACTCCGTATTATCTCAAGATATTATTAGTATACATAAAATATTACGACGGAGTGCTGTCCGAGTGATTTCGAAGTTGTTTTTTCGAGTGGGATAAGATTAAGGAAATTATGGGTTATAGCTATGGAGGTGATTGAGTATGGTTCATGGGTATGCTCGTGAGGTCAATATAGTGTTTATCATCTCTGTTACGTTTACGTACCTTTCCTGCAATATTGAATCTCAATATTGATATGTGAGTACTCATAATTTAATTTTTACATACTAATAGTGTATCCCTGACTAGTGCTCGAGTATATAGGATTATGCATGCTTGTACTTTTGATATTGCCATTAGATAGGTTATGTTGATTCCTGAATTAGTTACATATACGATTGAGATAAGGTATAAGATATGCATGTCGTTGGAAAGCTAGCAAAAAATAGTTGAATTTTGGTTTAAGAATCACTTGAATCCAAGTAATGGTTAGAAAGTTATGAAATAAACAAATTGCATAATTAATTTCGTAATTAAAATTGCTGATGATAATTAGTGAACTAATTGTCTGGGTTATAAAAAGTGATTATTTGGATTCTACTCGTCGAGTAGATGAATTTTCATATAAAGCACGTATCGTTTCGTTGAACGGTTGTCAAGTTATGGACAAAAGAAGTTTTGCAAATTTTGATGAAATGTCGAAATGGGAATTGAAATTCTCGCTGATCTGCGTTGTTTCATATATATAAAAAATACCACTGAATTCTTTGCTGTAAGGTCTAATAAACAACTCTAGCCGTTTGTCAATTCGAGTCTCGACGATTTTTCTAAAAATCATCAAAGTTGACAGTTTGGTCACATTTTAAAATTCTAAAAAGAGCTGAAACTTTTTTATTTAAAAATGTCAGTTTTGTATCAGGTGTCATGGTCGGCCTGATATGTGTTTACTCTTGCCAAAAATCATGTTATATCTTTGTGGTAACGAGAATTTGCAGGCTTTGACCGTTTGTCAATACGAGTTTTGAGGAATTTTCTAAAAATCTCCAAAGTAGGCTACTCGGTCACTTTTGTAAATTTATTAAAGCTGAAAAATTAACTTTGAAACGCCGAAAAAGCGTTGGCAACTACGAGTTGTCTAGGTTTAGTTTACTTCTGTAATATTTATGCTTAATTTTTTTGGTAATGTGTAACTTTTATCTTTGGCCGTTTATCAATCGGAGTTTCGATAATTTTTCTAAAAATAGGTGAAGTGGCCCGTTTAGTCATGTTTGACCGAAAATCATTTTTGTATAAATTATTATATATTTGCATGCGACCTCATTTTTACTTTGACCTTTGACTTTTGACTTTAACCTTTGACTTTTGACTTTGAACTTTGACTTTTCCTGTTAACTTTTCAGTTAACTTTTTGTGTTGATTTTCTCTAAAAAAAAAAAAAAAAAAAAAAAAAAAAAAAAAAAACCTAAAATACTATTTTATGATTATGAAACCATTTGTGTTACGTTGTTTCACACGTCACCTTTTACTAGAATCTTAATTGAGCATGAGTAATATAACATGTTACTATACTGTAGAGTTAGACTCGAGCTATAGGATAGGATTACACTATGACCTGACCTAAATTGCTATACAAATATTGACCAACATATAAATATATATAATTAATATAGGTTCGTGAATCCGAGGCCAACCTTGCACTTGTTCAATGACGTTATATGTATTTTTACTACGAAATACAGTATAGTGAGTTTCATTTGCCTTTTTTACCCTTTATATTTTTGGGACTGAGAATACATGCGCTTTTATAAATGTTTGACGAAATAGACACAAGTAATTGAAACTACATTCTATGGTTGAATTATCAAAATCGAATATGCCCCTTTTTATTAAAGTCTGGTAATCTAAGAATTAGGGAACAGACACCCTAATTGACGCGAATCCTAAGGATAGATCTATCGGGCCTAACAAACCCCATCCAAAGTACCGGATGCTTTAGTACTTCGAAATTTATATCATGTCCGAAGGAGGATCCCGGAATGATAGGGAATATTCTTATATGCATATTGTTAATGTCGGTTACCAGGTGTTCACCATATGAATGATTATTTTTGTCTCTATGCATGGGACGTATATTTATGAGAACTGGAAATGAAATTCTTGTGGTCTATTAAAATGATGGAAATAAATGATTATGATAAACTAATGAACTCACCAACCTTTTGGTTGACACTTTAAAGCATGTTTATTCTCAGGTGTTAAAGAAATCTTCCGCTGTGCATTTGCTCATTTTAAAGATATTACTTGGAGTCTTTCATAGCATATTTCGAAGAACGTTGCATTCGAGTCATTGAGTTCATCAAAGATTATTATTAAATCAATTTATAGTTGGATAGTGGATATTATGAAATGGTATGCATGCCTGTCAATTTTCGATGTAAAGAAAGATTGTCTTTTAAAAACGAATGCAATGTTTGTAAAATGTATCATATAGAGGTCAAATACCTCGCAATGTAATCAACTATTGTGAATCGTTTATAATGTATATGAACGGGTCCTTTCATTTGGGTACCAAAATTTGGAGATATGAGAGAAATGGTACTTAGAGAAGCTCATAAAACCAGATACTCAATACATCCTGGAACGGGGAAGATGTACAAGGATCTCAAGAAACATTTTTGGTGGCCGGGTATGAAAGCCGATGTTGCTAAATACATAGGAGAATGTTTGACGTGTTCTAAGGTCAAAGCTGAGCATCAGAAACCATCAGGTCTACTTCAACAACCCGAAATCCCGGAATGGAAATGGGAAAACATTACCATGGATTTCATCACTAAATTGCCAAGGACTGCAAGTGGTTTTGATACTATTTGGGTAATAGTTGATCGTCTCACCAAATCAGCACACTTCCTGCCAATAAGAGAAGATGACAAGATGGAGAAGTTAGCACGACTATATTTGAAGGAAGTCGTCTCCAGACATGGAATACCAATCTCAATATCTCTGATAGGGATGGCAGATTTATTTCAAGATTCTGGCAGATATTACAGCAAGCATTAGGAACTCGTCTAGACATGAGTACTACCTATCATCCACAAACTGATGGGCAGAGTGAAAGGACGATACAGACGCTTGAAGACATGCTACAAGCATGTGTTATTGATTTCGGAAACAGTTGGGATCGACATCTACCGTTAGCAGAATTTTCCTACAACAACAGCTACCATTCAAGCATTGAGATGGCGCCGTTTGAAGCACTTTATGGTAGAAAGTGCAGGTCTTCGATTTGCTGGAGTGAAGTGGGGGATAGACAGATTACGGGTCCGGAGATAATACAAGAAACTACCGAGAAGATCATCCAAATTCAACAACGGTTGAAAACCGCCCAAAGTCGATAAAAGAGCTACGCTGACATTAAAAGAAAAGATATAGAATTTGAAATTGGAGAGATGGTCATGCTTAAAGTTGCACCTTGGAAAGGCGTTGTTCGATTTGGTAAACGAGGGAAATTAAATCCAAGGTATATTGGACCATTCAAGATTATTGATCGTGTCGGACCAGTAGCTTACCGACTTGAGTTACCTCAACAACTCGCGGCTGTACATAACACTTTCCACGTCTCGAATTTGAATAAATGTTTTGATAAATAAGATCTCACTATTCCGTTAGATGAAATCCAAATCAACGAAAAACTTCAATTTATCGAAGAACCCGTCGAAATAATGGATCGTGAGGTTAAAAGACTTAAGCAAAACAAGATACCAATTGTTAAGGTTCGATGGAATGCTCGTAGAGGACCTGAGTTCACCTGGGAATGAGAAGATCAGATGAAGAAGAAATACCCGCATTTATTTCCAGAAGATACGTCAACACCTCCAACTACTTAAAATTTCGGGACGAAATTTATTTAACGGGTAGGTACTGTAGTGACCCGAACTTCTCCATTTTTATATATATATTAAATGAAATTTTTATTTGCATGATTAAGTGTTTCCAACATGTTAAGAAATCAAACTTGTTAAGACTTGATTAATTGAAATAGGTTTCATATAGACAATTGACCACCCAAGTTGACCGGTGATTCACGAACGTTAAAACTTGTAAAAACTATACGATGACATATATATGGTTATATATATAGTTAACATGATTTTATTATAAGTATGTATCTCATTAGGTATTTTAACAATGAGTTATATACATAAAAATGGACTATTAATTTAAGAAACTCGAAAACGATATATATAACGATTATCGTTATAACAACGTCTTACTAGGTACATATGAATCATATTAAGATATTGATACACTTAGTTAATTATGTTAAATGATAAGTAAATATATTATTAAGTGTATTAACAATGAAATACATATGTAAAAATAAGACTACTAACTTAATGATTTCGAAACGAGACATATATGTAACGATTATCGTTGTAACGACATTTAACTGTATATACATCATACTAAGATATATTATATATCATAATATCATGATAATATAACAATTTAACATCTCATTTGTTATAATAAACAATGGGTTAACAACATTCAACAAGATCGTTAACCTAAAGGTTTCAAAACAACATTTACATGTAACGACTAACGATGACTTAACGACTCAGTTAAAATGTATATACATGTAGTTTTTTAATATGTATTCATACACTTTTGAAAGACTTCAAGACACTTATCAAAATACTTCTACTTAACAAAAATGCTTACAATTACATCCTCGTTCAGTTTCATCAACAATTTTACTCTTATGCACCCGTATTCGTACTCGTACAATACACATCTTTTAGATGTATGTACTATTGATATATACACTCCAATGATCAGCTCTTAGCAGCCCATGTGAGTCACCTAACACATGTGGGAACCATCATTTGGCAACTAGCACGAAATATCTCATAAAATTACAAAAATATGAGTAATCATTCATGACTTATTTACATGAAAACAAAATTACATATCCTTTATATCTAATCCATACACCAACGACCAAAAACACCTACAAACACTTTCATTCTTCAATTTTCTTCATCTAATTGATCTCTCTCAAGTTGTATCTTCAAGTTCTAAGTGTTCTTCATATATTCCAAAAGTTCTAGTTTCATAAAATCAAGAATACTTCCAAAATTGCAAGTTACTTCCAAGTTTTCTAAATCCATTCCAAGTAATCATCCAAGATCAAGAAACTTTTGTTACTTACAGTAGATTATCTTTCTAATACAAGATAATAATCATATTCAAACTTTAATTCAATTTCTATAACTATAACAATCTTATTTCGAGTGGAAATCTTACTTGAAATTGTTTTCGTGTCATGATTCTGCTTCAAGAACTTTCAAGCCATCCAAGGATCCTTTGAAGCTAGATCTATTTTTATCATTTCCAGTAGATTTATCCAAGGAACTTGAGGTAGTAATGATGTTCATAACATCATTTGATTCATACATATAAAGCTATCTTATTCGAAGGTTTAAACTTGTAATCACTAGAACATAGTTTAGTTAATTCTAAACTTGTTCGCAAATAAAAATTAATCCTTCTAACTTGACTTTTAAAATCAACTAAACACATGTTATATATCTATATGATATGCTAACTTAATGATTTAAAACCTGGAAACATGAAAAACACCGTAAAACCGGATTTACGCCGTCGTAGTAACACCGCGGGCTGTTTTGGGTAAGTTAATTAAAAACTATGATAAACTTTGATTTAAAAGTTGTTATTTTGAGAAAATGATTTTTATTATGAACATGAAACTATATCCAAAAATTATGGTTAAACTCAAAGTGGAAGTATGTTTTCTAAAATGGTCATCTAGACGTCGTTCTTTCGACTGAAATGACTACCTTTACAAAAATGACTTGTAACTTATTTTTCCGACTACAAACCTATACTTTTTCTGTTTAGATTCATAAAATAGAGTTCAATATGAAACCATAGCAATTTGATTCACTCAAAACGGATTTAAAATGAAGAAGTTATGGGTAAAACAAGATTGGATAATTTTTCTCATTTTAGCTACGTGAAAATTGGTAACAAATCTATTCCAACCATAACTTAATCAACTTGTATTGTATATTATGTAATCTTGAGATACCATAGACACGTATACAATGTTTCGACCTATCATGTCGACACATCTATATATATTTCGGAACAACCATAGACACTCTATATGTGAATGTTGGAGTTAGCTATACTGGGTTGAGGTTGATTCCAAAATATATATATAGTTTGAGTTGTGAATGTTGGAGTTAGCTATACACTGGGTCGTGGATTGATTCAAGATAATATTTATCGATTTATTTCTATACATCTAACTGTGGACAACTAGTTGTAGGTTACTAACGAGGACAGCTGACTTAATAAACTTAAAACATCAAAATATATTAAAAGTATTGTAAATATATTTTGAACATACTTTGATATATATGTATATATTGTTATAGGTTCGTGAATCAACCAGTGGCCAAGTCTTACTTCCCGACGAAGTAAAAATCTGTGAAAGTGAGTTATAGTCCCACTTTTAAAATCTAATATTTTTGGGATGAGAATACATGCAGGTTTTATAAATGATTTACAAAATAAACACAAGTACGTGAAACTACATTCTATGGTTGAATTATCGAAATCGAATATACCCCTTTTTATTAAGTCTGGTAATCTAAGAATTAGGGAACAGACACCCTAATTGACGCGAATCTTAAAGATAGATCTATTGGGCCTAACAAACCCCATCCAAAGTACCGGATGCTTTAGTACTTCGAAATTTATATCATATCCGAAGGGTGTCCCGGAATGATGGGGATATTCTTATATATGCATCTTGTTAATGTCGGTTACCAGGTGTTCACCATATGAATGATTTTTATCTCTATGTATGGGATGTGTATTGAAATATGAAATCTTGTGGTCTATTGTTACGATTTGATATATATAGGTTAAACCTATAACTCACCAACAATTTTGTTGACGTTTAAAGCATGTTTATTCTCAGGTGAATACTAAGAGCTTCCACTGTTTCATACTAAAATAAGGACAAGATTTGGAGTCCATGTTTGTATGATATTGTGTAAAAACTGCATTCAAGAAACTGATTTCGATGTAACATATTTGTATTGTAAACCATTATGTAATGGTCGTGTGTAAACAGGATATTTTAGATTATCATTATTTGATAATCTAAGTAAAGCTTTTTAAACCTTTATTTATGAAATAAAGGTTATGGTTTGTTTTAAAAATGAATGCCGTCTTTGAAAAACGGCTCATATAGAGGTCAAAACCTCGCAACGAAATCAATTAATATGGAACGTTTTTAATCAATAAGAACGGGACATTTCATAAATGATTCACAACAGTTGATTACATCGTGAGGTACTTGATTTAACAACACGTCCTAATCTATCCGGACAAAGTCCATATCGATTATAAACGATTCATAATAGTTGATTACATCGCGAGGTACTTGACCTCTAAATGATACATTTTACAAACATTGCATTCGTTTTTAAAAGACAAACTTTCATTTCATCGAAAGTTGACAGGTATGCATACCATTTCATAATATCCAAACTATAAATTGAAATATCCCGTTCTTATTGATTAAAAACGTTCCATATTAATTGATTTCGTTGCGAGGTTTTGACCTCTATATGAGACATTTTTCAAAGACTGCATTCATTTTTAAAACAAACCATAACCTTTATTTCATATATAAAGGTTTTAAAAAGCTTTACGTAGATTATCAAATAATGATAATCTAAAATATCCTGTTTACACACGACCATTACATAATGGTTTACAATACAAATATGTTACAACAAAATAAGTTTCTTGAATGCAGTTTTTACACAATATCATATAAGCATGGACTCCAAATCTCGTCCTTATTTAAGTATGCGACAGCGGAAGCTCTTAATAATCACCTGAGAATAAACATGCTTAAAACGTCAACAAAAATGTTGGTGACTTATAGGTTTAACCTATATATATATCAAATCATAATAATAGACCACAAGATTTCATATTTCAATACACATCCCATACATAGAGATAAACATCATTCATATGGTGAACACCTGGTAACCGACATTAACAAGATGCATATATAAGAATATCCCCATCATTCCGGGACACCCTTCGGATATGATATAAATTTCGAATTACTAAAGCATCCGGTACTTTGGATGAGGTTTGTTAGGCCTAATAGATCTATCTTTAGGATTCGCGTCAATTAGGGTGTCTGTTCCCTAATTCTTAGATTACCAGACTTAATAAAAAGGGGCATATTCGATTTCGATAATTCAACCATAGAATGTAGTTTTCACGTACTTGTGTCTATTTTGTAAATCATTTATAAAACCTGCATGTATTCTCATCCCAAAAATATTAGATTTTAAAAGTGGGACTATAACTCACTTTCACAGATTTTTACTTCGTCGGGAAGTAAGACTTGGCCACTGGTTGATTCACGAACCTATAACAATATATACATATATATCAAAGTATGTTCAAAATATATTTACAACACTTTTAATATATTTTGATGTTTTAAGTTTATTAAGTCAGATGTCCTCGTTAGTAACCTACATCTAGTTATTCACAGTTAGATGTACAGAAATAAATCGATAAATATTATCTTGAATCAATCCACGACCCAGTGTATACGTATCTCAGTATTGATCACAACTCAAACTATATATATTTTGGAATCAACCTCAACCCTGTATAGCTAACTCCAACATTCACATATAGAGTGTCTAAGGTTGTTCCGAAATATATATAGATGTGTCGACATGATAGGTCGAAACATTGTATACGTGTCTATGGTATCTCAAGATTACATAATATACAATACAAGTTGATTAAGTTATGGTTGGAATAGATTTTTTACCAATTTTCACGTAGCTAAAATGAGAAAAATTATCCAATCTTGTTTTACCCATAACTTCTTCATTTTAAATCCGTTTTGAGTGAATCAAATTGCTATGGTTTCAGATTGAACTATATTTTATGAATCTAAACAGAAAAAATATAGGTTTATAGTCGGAAAAATAAGTTACAAGTCGTTTTTGTAAAGGTAGTCATTTCAGTCGAAAGAACGACGTCTAGATGACCATTTTAGAAAACATACTTCCACTTTGAGTTTAACCATAATTTTTGGATATAGTTTCATGTTCATAATAAAAATTATTTTCTCAGAATAACAACTTTTAAATTAAAGTTTATAATAGTTTTTAATTAACTAACCCAAAACAGCCCGCGGTGTTACTACGACGGCGTAAATCCGGTTTTACGGTGTTTTTCGTGTTTCCAGGTTTTAAATCATTAAGTTAGCATATCATATAGATATAGAACATGTGTTTAGTTGATTTTAAAAGTCAAGTTAGAAGAATTAACTTTTGTTTGCGAACAAGTTTAGAATTAACTAAACTATGTTCTAGTGATTACAAGTTTAAACCTTCGAATAAGATAGCTTTATATGTATGAATCGAATGATGTTATGAACATCATTACTATCTTAAGTTCCTTGGATAAACCTACTGGAAAAGAGAAAAATGGATCTAGCTTTAACGGATCCTTGGATGGCTCGAAGTTCTTGAAGCAGAATCATGACACGAAAACAAGTTCAAGTAAGATCATCACTTGAAATAAGATTGTTATAGTTATAGAAATTGAACCAAAGTTTGAATATGATTATTACCTTGTATTAGAATGATAACCTACTGTAAGAAACAAAGATTTCTTGAGGTTGGATGATCACCTTACAAGATTGGAAGTGAGCTAGCAAACTTGAAAGTATTCTTGATTTTATGTAACTAGAACTTGTAGAATATATGAAGAACACTTAGAACTTGAAGATAGAACTTGAGAGAGATCAATTAGATGAAGAAAATTGAAGAATGAAATTGTTTGTAGGTGTTTTTGGTCGTTGGTGTATGGATTAGATATAAAGGATATGTAATTTTGTTTTCATGTAAATAAGTCATGAATGATTACTCATATTTTTGTAATTTTATGAGATATTTCATGCTAGTTGCCAAATGATGGTTCCCACATGTGTTAGGTGACTCACATGGGCTGCTAAGAGCTGATCATTGGAGTGTATATACCAATAGTACATACATCTAAAAGCTGTGTATTGTACGAGTACGAATACGGGTGCGTACGACTAGAATTGTTGATGAAACTGAACGAGGATGTAATTGTAAGCATTTTTGTTAAGTAGAAGTATTTTGATAAGTGTATTGAAGTCTTTAAAAAGTGTATAAATACATATTAAAACACTACATGTATATACATTTTAACTGAGTCGTTAAGTCATCGTTAGGCATTACATGTAAGTGTTGTTTTGAAACCTTTAGGTTAACGATCTTGTTAAATGTTGTTAACCCAATGTTTATAATATCAAATGAGATTTTAAATTATTATATTATCATGATATTATCATGTATGAATATCTCTTAATATGATATATATACATTAAATGTCTTTACAACGATAATCGTTACATATATGTCTCGTTTAAAAATCATTAAGTTAGTAGTCTTGTTTTTACATATGTAGTTCATTGTTAATATACTTAATGATATGTTTACTTATCATAGTATCATGTTAACTATATATATATCCATATATATTTCATCATATAGTTTTTACAAGTTTTAACGTTCGTGAATCACCGGTCAACTAGGGTGGTCAATTGTCTATATGAAACATATTTCAATTAATCAAGTCTTAATAAGTTTGATTGCTTAACATGTTGGAAATATTTAATCATGTAAATATCAATCTCAATTAATATATATAAACATGGAAAAGTTCGGGTCACTACAGTACCTACCCGTTAAATAAATTGCGTCCCGAAATTTTAAGCTGTTGATGGTGTTGACGAATCTTCTGGAAATAGATGCGGGTATTTCTTCTTCATCTGATCTTCACGCTCCCAGGTGAACTCAGGTCCTCTACGAGCATTCCATCGAACCTTAACAATTGGTATCTTATTTTGCTTAAGTCTTTTAACCTCACGATCCATTATTTCGACGGGTTCTTCGATGAATTGAAGTATTTCGTTGATTTGGATTTCATATAACGGAATAGTGAGATCTTCTTTAGCAAAACATTTCTTAAAATTCTAGACGTGGAAAGTGTTATGTACAGCCGCGAGTTGTTGAGGTAACTCAAGTCAGTAAGCTACTGGTCTGACACGATCAATAATCTTGAATGGTCCAATATACCTTGGATTTAATTTCCCTCATTTACCAAATCGAACAACGCCTTTCCAAGGTACAACTTTAAGCATGACCATCTCTCCAATTTCAAATTCTATATCTTTTCTTTTAATGTCAGCGTAGCTCTTTTGTCGACTTTGGGCGGTTTTCAACCGTTGTTGAATTTGGATGATCTTCTCGGTAGTTTCTTGTATAATCTCCGGACCCGTAATCTGTCTATCCCCCACTTCACTCCAACAAATCAGAGACCTGCACTTTCTACCATAAAGTGCTTCAAACGGCGCCATCTCAATGCTTGAATGGTAGCTGTTGTTGTAGGAAAATTCTGCTAACGGTAGATGTCGATGCCAACTGTTTCCGAAATCAATAACACATGCTCGTAGCATGTCTTCAAGCGTTTGTATCGTCCTTTCGCTCTGCCCATCAGTTTGTGGATGATAGGCAGTACTCATGTCTAGACGAGTTCCTAATGCTTACTGTAATGTCTGCCAGAATCTTGAAATAAATCTGCCATCCCTATCAGAGATAATAGAGATTGGTATTCCATGTCTGGAGACGACTTTCTTCAAATACAGTCGTGCTAACTTCTTCATCTTGTCATCTTCTCTTATTGGCAGGAAGTGTGCTGATTTGGTGAGACGATCAACTATTACCCAAATAGTATCAAAACCACTTGCAGTCCTTGGCAATTTAGTGATGAAATCCATGGTAATGTTTTCCCATTTCCATTCCGGGATTTCGGGTTGTTGAAGTAGACCTGATGGTTTCTGATGCTCAGCTTTGACCTTAGAACACGTCAAACATTCTCCTACGTATTTAGTAACATCGGCTTTCATACCCGGCCACCAAAAATATTTCTTGAGATCCTTGTACATCTTCCCCGTTCCAGGATGTATTGAGTATCTGGTTTTATGAGCTTCTCTAAGTACCATTTCTCTCATATCTCCAAATTTTGGTACCCAAATCCTTTCAGCCCTATACCGGGTTCCGTCTTCCCGAATATTAAGATGCTTCTCCGATCCTTTGGGTATTTCATCCTTTAAATTCTCTTTTTTAAAACTCCTTGTTGCGCCTCCTTTATTTGAGTAGTAAGGTTATTATGAATCATTATATTCATAGATTTTACTCGAATGGGTTCTCTGTCCTTCCTGCTCAAGGCATCGGCTACCACATTTGCCTTCCCCGGGTGGTAACGAATCTCAAAGTCGTAATCATTCAATAATTCAATCCACCTACGCTGCCTCATATTCAGTTGTTTCTGATTAAATATGTGTTGAAGACTTTTGTGGTCGGTATATATAATACTTTTGACCCCATATAAGTAGTGCCTCCAAGTCTTTAATGCAAAAACAACCGCGCCTAATTCCAAATCATGCGTCGTATAATTTTATTCGTGAATCTTCAATTGTCTAGACGCATAAGCAATCACCTTCGTTCGTTGAATTAATACACAACCGAGACCTTGCTTTGATGCGTCACAATAAATCACAAAATCATCATTCCCTTCAGGCAATGACAATATAGGTGCCGTAGTTAGCTTTTTCTTCAATAACTGAAACGCTTTCTCTTGTTCATCATTCCATTCAAATTTCTTCCCTTTATGCGTTAATGCAGTCAAGGGTTTTGCTATTCTGGAAAAGTCTTGGATGAACCTTCTGTAGTAACCAGCTAGTCCTAAAAACTGGCGTATGTGTTTCGGAGTTTTCGGGGTTTCCCACTTTTCAACAGTTTCTATCTTTGCCGGATCCACCTTAATACCTTCTTTGTTCACTATGTGACCGAGGAATTGAACTTCTTCCAACCAAAATGCACACTTTGAAAACTTAGCGTACAATTCTTCCTTCCTCAATACTTCTAACACCTTTCTCAAATGTTCACCGTGTTCTTGGTCATTCTTTGAGTAAATAAGTATGTCATCAATGAAAACAATGACAAACTTGTCAAGGTATGGTCCACATACTCGGTTCATAAGGTCCATGAACACAGCTGGTGCATTAGTTAAACCAAACGGCATGACCATAAACTCGTAATGACCGTAACGTGTTCTGAAAGCAGTCTTTGGTATATCATCTTTTTTCACCTGCATTTGATGATACCCGGAACGTAAGTCAATCTTTGAATAAACAGACGAGCCTTGTAGTTGATCAAATAAGTCGTCGATTCTCGGTAGTGGGTAGCGGTTCTTAATGGTAAGTTTGTTCAACTCTCGGTAGTCGATACACAACCTGAATGTACCATCTTTCTTCTTCACAAACAAAATAGGAGCTCCCCACGGTGATGTGCTTGGTCGAATGAAACCACGCTCTAAAAGTTCTTGTAATTGGCTTTGCAGTTCTTTTATCTCGCTGGGTGCGAGTCTGTAAGGAGCACGAGCTATTGGTGCAGCTCCTGGTACAAGATCTATTTGAAATTCAACGGATCGATGTGGGGGTAATCCCGGTAATTCTTTCGAAAATACATCGGGAAATTTTTTTACAATGGGAACATCATTGATGCTCTTTTCTTCAGTTTGTACTTTCTCGACGTGTGCTAGAACAGCATAGCAACCTTTTCTTATTAGTTTTTGTGCCTTCAAATTACTAATAAGATGTAGCTTCGTGTTGCCCTTTTCTCCGTACACCATTAAGGGTTTTCCTTTTTCTCGTATAATGCGAATTGAATTTTTGTAACAAACGATCTCTGCTTTCACTTCTTTCAACCAGTCCATACCGATTATCACATCAAAACTCCCTAACTCTACTGGTATCAAATCAATCTTAAATGTTTCGCTAACCAGTTTAATTTCTCGATTCCGACATATATTATCTGCTAAAATTAATTTACCATTTGCTAATTCGAGTAAAAATTTACTATCCAAAGGCGTCAATGGACAACTTAATTTAGCACAAAAATCTCTACTCATATAGCTTCTATCCGCACCCGAATCAAATAAAACGTAAGCAGATTTATTGTCAATAAGAAACGTACCCGTAACAAGCTCCGGGTCTTCCTGTGCCTCTGCCGCATTAATATTGAAAACTCTTCTGTGGCCTTGTCCATTCATGTTCTCCTGGTTCGGGCAATTTCTAATAATGTGGCCCAGTTTTCCACATTTATAACAAACTACATTGGCATAACTTGCTCCGACACTACTTGCTCCGCCATTACTCGTTCCGACACCATTTGTTCCTTTCGTTTTATTAACCCCTGGTCCGTAGACCTCACACTTCACCGCGCTATGACCATTTCTTTTACACTTGTTGCAAAATTTGGTGCAGAACCCCGAGTGATACTTTTCACACCTTTGGCATAGCTGCTTCTGATTGTTGTTGTTGTTGTTGCGGTTATTATTGTTGTTGGGATGATTGTTGTAGTTGCTGTTGTTGTTGTTGTTGTTGGGCCGGTTGTTGTAGTTGCGATTGATGTTGCGATTGTTGGGATAATTGTTGCGATTATTGTTGTAATTGCTGTTGTTGTTGTATTGGTGATTCTTATCACCGTTTTCCTCCCACTTTCTTTTAACTTGCTTCATATTGGCCTCTTCAGCAGTCTGTTCTTTAATTCTTTCTTCAATCTGGTTCACTAGTTTGTGAGCCATTCTACATGCCTGTTGTATGGAGGCGGGCTCGTGTGAACTTATATCTTCTTGGATTCTTTCCGGTAATCCTTTCACAAACGCGTCGATCTTCTCTTCCTCATCTTCGAATGCTCCCGGACACAATAGGCACAATTCAGTGAATCGTCTTTCGTACGTGGTAATATCAAATCCTTGGGTTTGTAACCCTCTAAGTTCTGTCTTGAGCTTATTGACCTCAGTTCTGGGACGGTACTTCTCGTTCATCAAGTGCTTGAATGCTGACCACGGTAGTGCGTACGCATCATCTTGTCCCACTTGCTCTAGATAGGTATTCCACCATGTTAACGCAGAACCTGTGAAGGTATGCATAGCGTACTTCACTTTGTCCTCTTCAGTACACTTACTTATGGCAAACACCGATTCGACCTTCTCGGTCCACCGTTTCAATCCGATCGGTCCTTCGGTTCCATCAAATTCCAAAGGTTTGCAGGCAGTGAATTCTTTGTAGGTGCATCCTACACGATTTCCTGTATTGCTAGATCCAAGGTTATTGTTGGTATGTAGCGCAGCCTGTACTGCGGCTATGTTTGAAGCTAGAAAAGTACGGAATTCCTCTTCATTCATATTCACGGTTTGTCGAGTAGTCGGTGCCATTTCCTTCAAAATAGTCAAATGGAACAAGTTAATCATACAGAATATTAAGAGTAGTTAATAGTATTTCGTAGCATAATATGAACTCATTTATAAAAGCTTTTTCTTCATATTAGCGTTTTATAAGTTTAAATTCGGGTAGTACCTACCCGTTAAGTTCATACTTAGTAGCTAATATACAATTCAACTACTACAATTCTATATGAAAAACTGATTATAATAATATTTCGTGTTCAAACTTTTACACAATATTTTACAAACTTACAATACCGCTTATTTTACATATAGCATGAAATATAGCACACAATAAATTTGATACAAGATGGTTGTGAAGATAATTCTAGCTAGTACACAAGTCGTTCAGCAAAGGCAATAAAGACACGTAATTCATACGTCCAGAAACAAGTCATGCATTCTGGTTTTACTAGGATTACTTCCCATCCTTGGTCTTGTGGAACATAACCATTATGGCCGTTGATAATACAGCGTGTTGTAACGTCGTCAAAGGGACGAGGGTTACGTAATGTCCAACAGTCCCGTAACAATCTAAAAACCTCATTTCTTACCCCAATTACCGACTCCGTCACTTGTGGAAACGTTTTGTTTAATAGTTGTAGCCCGATGTTCTTGTTCTCACTTTGGTGAGAAGCGAACATTATTAATCCGTAAGCATAACATGCTTCTTTATGTTGCATGTTAGCCGCTTTTTCTAAATCACGAAGTCCAATATTCGGATATATTGAGTCAAAATAACTTTTTTAACCCATTGCGTAAAATAGCATTTGGGTTCCCCGCAATATATGCGTCAAAGTAAACACATCGTAACTTATGGATTTCCCAATGTGATATCCCCCATCTTTCGAACGAAAGCCTTTTATAAACCAAGGCATTCTTGGAACGTTCTTCGAATATCTTACAAACTGATCTCGCCTTAAATAGTTGTGCCGAAGAATTCTGACCGACTCTGGACAAGATTTCATCAATCATGTCTCCGGGTAGGTCTCTTAAAATATTGGGTTGTCTATCCATTTTGTGTTTTTATACTGTAAAATAGACAAGAGTTAGATTTATAAAAAAAAATAAAAATTCTTATTAATACAAGCAATTTTTACATATATCATAAAGCATAAGCACACTATATTACATATATTACACCACACGAATACAACTATCTTATTCCGACTCGCTTGTTTCTTCTTCTTTGGTTTTGGTTCGTTTTGCCAAGTTTCTAGGGATATATGATGTTCCCCTAATACGAGCCGTCGTTTTCCATATTGGTTTAGAAAAACCTGGTGGTTTAGAGGTTCCCGGGTCATTGTTACAACTTAAGGACTTCGGGGGTTGACGATACATATAAAGTTCATCGGGGTTGGAATTAGATTTCTCTTTTTTTATGCCCTTTCCCTTATTATTTTCTTTTGCCTTTTTAAATTCAGTTGGGGTAATTTCTATAACGTCATCGGAATTCTCGTCGGAATCCGATTCATCGGAGAATTGGTAATCCTCCCAATATTTTGCTTCCTTGGCGGAAACACCATTGACCATAATTAACCTTGGTCAGTTGGTTGAGGATTTTCTTTTACTTAACCATTTTATTATTTCCCCCACCGGTTCTATTTCTTCATCCGGTTCCGATTCTTCTTCCGGTTCCGGTTCTGACTCTTCTTCCGGTTCCTCTTCGGGAACTTGTGAATCAGTCCACGAATCATTCCAATTTACATTTGACTCTTCATTATTATTAGGTGAGTCAATGGGACTTGTTCTAGAGGTAGACATCTATCAAATAATATCAAACGCGTTAAGAGATTAATATATCACATAATATTCACATGTTAAAAATATATAGTTTCCAACAAAATTTGTTAAGCAATCATTTTTCAAGTAAATACGGTCGAAGTCCAGACTCACTAATGCATCCTAACAAACTCGATAAGACACACTAATGCAAAATTCTGGTTCTCTAAGACCAACGCTCGGATACCAACTGAAATGTCCCGTTCTTATTGATTAAAAACGTTCCATATTAATTGATTTCGTTGCGAGGTTTTGACCTCTATATGAGACGTTTTTCAAAGACTGCATTCATTTTTAAAACAAACCATAACCTTTATTTCGTAGATAAAGGTTTTAAAAAGCTTTACGTAGATTATCAAATAATGATAATCTAAAATATCCTGTTTACACACGACCATTACATAATGGTTTTTAATACAAATATGTTACAACAAAATAAGTTTCTTGAATGCAGTTTTTACACAATAGCATACAAGCATGGACTCCAAATCTCGTCCTTATTTAAGTATGCGACAGCGGAAGCTCTTAATAATTACCTGAGAATAAACATGCTTAAAACGTCAACAAAAATGTTGGTGAGTTATAGGTTTAACCTATATATATCAAATCATAATAATAGACCACAAGATTTCATATTTCAATACACATCCCATACATAGAGATAAAAATCATTCATATGGTGAACACCTAGTAACGGACATTAACAAGATGCATATATAAGAATATCTCCATCATTCCGGGACACCCTTCGGATATGATATAAATTTCGAAGTACTAAAGCATCCGGTACTTTGGATGGGGTTTGTTAGGCCCAATAGATCTATCTTTAGGATTCGCGTCAATTAGGGTGCCTGTTCCCTAATTCTTAGATTACCAAACTTAATAAAAAGGGGCATATTCGATTTCGATAATTCAACCATAGAATGTAGTTTTCACGTACTTGTGTCTATTTTGTAAATCATTTATAAAACCTGCATGTATTCTCATCCCAAAAATATTAGATTTTAAAAGTGGGACTATAACTCACTTTTACAGATTTTTACTTCGTCGGGAAGTATGACTTGGCCACTGGTTGATTCACGAACCTATAACAATATATACATATATATCAAAGTATGTTCAAAATATATTTACAAAACTTTTAATATATTTTGATGTTTTAAGTTTATTAAGTCACCTGTCCTCGTTAGTAACCTACAACTAGTTGTCCACAGTTAGATGTACAGAAATAAATCGATAAATATTATCTTGAATCAATCCACGACCCAGTGTATTCGTATCTCAGTATTGATCACAACTCAAACTATATATATTTTGGAATCAACCTCAACCCTGTATAGCTAACTCCAACATTCGCATATAGAGTGTCTATGGTTGTTCCGAAATATATATAGATGTGTCGACATGATAGGTCGAAACATTGTATACGTGTCTATGGTATCTCAAGATTACATAATATACAATACAAGTTGATTAAGTTATGGTTGGAATAGATTTGTTACCAATTTTCACGTAGCTAAAATGAGAAAAATTATCCAATCTTGTTTTACCCATAACTTCTTCATTTTAAATCCGTTTTGAGTGAATCAAATTGCTATGGTTTCATATTGAACTCTATTTTATGAATCTAAACAGAAAAAGTATAAGTTTATTGTCGAAAAAATAAGTTACAAGTCGTTTTTGTAAAGGTAGTCATTTCAGTCGAAAGAACGACGTCTAGATGACCATTTTAGAAAACATACTTCCACTTTGAGTTTAACCATAATTTTTGGATATAGTTTTATGTTCATAATAAAAATCATTTTCTCAGAATAACAACTTTTAAATCAAATTTTATCATAGTTTTTAATTAACTAACCCAAAACAGCCCGCGGTGTTACTACGACGGCGTAAATCCGGTTTTACGGTGTTTTTCGTGTTTCCAGGTTTTAAATCATTAAGTTAGCATATCATATAGATATAGAACATGTGTTTAGTTGATTTTAAAAGTCAAGTTAGAAGGATTAACTTTTGTTTGCGAACAAGTTTAGAATTAACTAAACTATGTTCTAGTGATTACAAGTTTAAACCTTCGAATAAGATAGCTTTATATGTATGAATCGAATGATGTTATGAACATCATTAATACCTTAAGTTCCTTGGATAAACCTACTGGAAAAGAGAAAAATGGATCTAGCTTCAACGGATCCTTGGATGGCTCGAAGTTCTTGAAGCAGAATCATGACACGAAAACAAGTTCAAGTAAGATCATCACTTGAAATAAGATTGTTATAGTTATAGAAATTGAACCAAAGTTTGAATATGATTATTACCTTGTATTAGAATGATAACCTACTGTAAGAAACAAAGATTTCTTGAGGTTGGATGATCACCTTACAAGATTGGAAGTGAGCTAGCAAACTTGAAAGTATTCTTGATTTTATGTAACTAGAACTTGTAGAATATATGAAGAACACTTAGAACTTGAAGATAGAACTTGAGAGAGATCAATTAGATGAAGAAAATTGAAGAATGAAAGTGTTTATAGGTGTTTTTGGTCGTTGGTGTATGGATTAGATATAAAGGATATGTAATTTTGTTTTCATGTAAATAAGTCATGAATGATTACTCATATTTTTGTAATTTTATGAGATATTTCATTCTAGTTGCCAAATGATGGTTCCCACATGTGTTAGGTGACTCACATGGGCTGCTAAGAGCTATTCATTGGAGTGTATATACCAATAGTACATACATCTAAAAGCTGTGTATTGTACGAGTACGAATACGGGTGCATACTAGTAGAATTGTTGATGAAACTGGACGAGGATGTAATTGTAAGCATTTTTGTTAAGTAGAAGTATTTTGATAAGTGTATTGAAGTCTTTCAAAAGTGTATAAATACATATTAAAACACTGCATGTATATACATTTTAACTGAGTCGTTAAGTCATCGTTAGTCGTTACATGTAAGTGTTGTTTTGAAACCTTTAGGTTAACGATCTTGTTAAATGTTGTTAACCCAATGTTTATAATATCAAATGAGATTTTAAATTATTATATTATCATGATATTATCATGTATAAATATCTCTTAATATGATATATATATACATTAAATGTCTTTACAATGATAATCGTTACATATATGTCTCGTTTAAAAATCATTAAGTTAGTAGTCTTGTTTTTACATATGTAGTTCATTGTTAATATACTTAATGATATGTTTACTTATCATAGTATCATGTTAACTATATATATATCCATATATATGTCATCATATAGTTTTTACAAGTTTTAATGTTCGTGAATCACCGGTCAACTTGGGTGGTCAATTGTCTATATGAAACATATTTCAATTAATCAAGTCTTAATAAGTTTGATTGCTTAACATGTTAGAAATATTTAATCATGTAAATATCAATCTCAATTAATATATATAAACATGGAAAAGTTTGGGTCACTACATAAATGACCTAATCTGTCATTTACTTAATAATATTCTCTAATGAACTTCAACGACTCGAATGCAACGTCTTTTGAAATATGTCATGAACGACTCCAAGTAATATCCTTAAAATGAGCTAATGCACAGCGGAAGATTTCTTTCAAACATGAGAATAAACATGCTTTAAAGTGTCAACCAAAAGGTTGGTGAGTTCATTAGTTTATCATAACAATCATTTCAATTATTTTAATAGACCACAAGAATTTCATATTCTCAAATCCCATAAATAAACATCCCATGCATAGAGATAAAGATCATTCGTATGGATTGAACACCTGGTAACCGACATTAACAATATGCATATATAAGAATATCCCCATCATTCCGGGATCCTCCTTCAGACATGATATAAATTTCAAAGTACTAAAGCATCTGGTACTTTGGATGGGGCTTGTTGGGCCCGATAGATCTATCTTTAGGATTCACGTCAATTAGGGTGTCTGTTCCATAATTCTTAGATTACCAGACTTAATAAAAAGGGGCATATTCGATTTCGATAATTCAACCATAGAATGTAGTTTCTCGTACTTGTGTCTATTTTGTAAAACATTTATAAATATTGCGCATGTATTCTCAGCCCAAAAATATAAAGGGTAAAAAGGCAAATGAAACTCACCATACTGTATTTCGTAATAAAATACATATAACCTCATTGAACAAGTGTAAGGTTGGCCTCGGATTCATGAACCTATATTAATTATATATATTTATATGTCGGTCAATATTTGTCTAACAATTTAAGTTAAGTCATAGTGTACCACAATCCTAATGCTCGAGACTAATATGCAACAGTCAACAAAAGTTAATTTGACTCAAAATGATTTCCAAAATTTATACATGATTATTATATAGTTTAAATATCGTCGTTTTATATTTTTAAATATTTTTAAAAGATTTATTAGAGTAAATAATATAATTCATTTTTTAATAAATAAAACTTTTTATATATATATAAATATACTTTTATATATCTTAGATAGTAAAATTTATAAAGTCCATTGAATATCATAAAAATGTTATGATAGGTTTTATTAAAGTAATTATATTATTTTTATTACATTTTTTTATCTGATAAAATAACATCGGTAATAAGAATAATTAAGTGTTGTATTATTTTGTAATAATAATTATTATTATTATATTAATTAAAAAAATATCAATATTTATATTTACTAAAAATGATATTATGATAAAATGATAACTCTAGTTATGATAACTTTAATATTTACGATACTTTAAAATAACTATTTTATTTAAAATAATAATAATAATGATATTTTATAGTAACAATGACAGTTCTATTAAAATGATAATTTTTTGTTAAAATGATAGCTTTAATACTAATGATGATGATAATAATAATAATAATAATAATAATAATAATAATAATAATAATAATAATAATAATAATAATAATAATAATAATAATAATAATAATAATAATAATAATAATAATAATAATAATAATAATAATAATAATAATAATAATAATAATAATAATAAGAATGATAAGAATAATAAAAATGATAATTTTACCTAAATCAATATTTTAATTTCATTATGATACTCATACCCATTATTTTCTAATCGATTCATTTAATAGCTTTTAAATCGTCTTTTATATCGCGTTTATATTAATGATAATAATAATAGTATTTATAATAATTAGGTGTTACTAGTATTAGTTTTTAATTAGAATAATATTAATGATAATAAATATTATGATGATAATACTAATAACTATTTTTTAATGATAATTATAATAATAATACTATTTATAGTTTTGATAGTAATAATATTTGAATAACAATTTTTGATAATAATACCTTTTATTGATAATGATAATAATAATAATAATAATAATAATAATAATAATAATAATAATAATAATAATAATAATAATAATAATAATAATAATAATAATAATAATAATAATAATAATAATAATAATAATTAAATAAAACTAGAACGACGATAATGACGACGATAATAATAATCATTTTTAATAATAATACAAAAATTCAATTGACAATAACTTCTAATCCGTTCATCGAATCCATTCGATATCTAAATGAAAAGTTTATAGTTTTTCGCTAGCTTTTCAAGGACATGCATATCTTATACCTTATCTCAACCGTAGGATTAACTAATTCAAGATTCAACATAACCTATTCTAAGGGCAATATCAAAAATACAAGCATGCATGATCCTATTTTCTCGAGCACTAGTCAGGGATACACTTTTAAGTATGTAAAAATTAAATTATGAGTACTCACGTATCAATATTGAGATTCAATATTGCAGGAACATACGTAGATGCAACGGAGATGATAAACACTAGTTTGACCTTACGAGCATACCCATGAACCATACCCATCACCTCCATAGTTATAACTCATAAATTCCTTAGCCCTATCCCACTCGAAAAACTCGTTTTGAAAATAATGCGCTCCTGATCTCGTCGTAGTATTTTATGTATAATACTACTAATAATAATACTAATACTACTAATAATAATATTAGGATTAATAATAATAATCTTTATTAATAATAATAACAATAATAATAATAATAATAATAATAATAATAATAATAATAATAATAATAATAATAATAATAATAATAATAATAATAATAATAATAATAATAAAAAATAAATATCTAAATCTTACGGAGTATATAGAAATGGATGGAATGGTGTAACAATTGAATCAAAAACTTGGATCATTTATATTACTTGTTTGGGTCCATTTCCTCCGCACTTGCGGTGACATTTAGGTACAAGGCTCCGCAAAATACGGAGCTCCAGCTCTCACTCAAATAATTTAGGCCGCCGACGATTAATAATAATATTTAATATATAATATACTTAATCTTTAGAATTAATTAAATATTATATTATATTTACGCTCATGGTAAAAATATAATTTTTACAAAAATGACACGGTCGTGGTCTCACGACTCATGTACCACTTTCGGTTTTTCGAGCGCACTTTCGTACGTTTAGAAAACTAGCCTTTTACGTTACGCGACGTGTACCCTTATTAATAATTTGACTTACTCATCAATAAATTATCTTATAAAAAATGTAACTTATAAAATTGAGCGTTGTGGTCATTTACTTCTATAAATCAGTGACTCGTTATTTATCAAAATATATTACTTTAAATCAGGACGTTTTATGACTAAGTTATATATATTTATATTTTCATTTCAAAATATATATATGAACTTATTTACTTAATATAATTTTTCAAAACTAATGTCATTCAAAAACTTATATATTGAGAAATCGTTTAAATATTAAAAATTACTATTTCATAACATTTGTATTTTTAAAGTTCTAAAATTAATATAGTTCCTTTATCTACAAACGCTCATAAGACGTTTTAATAACCAAATTATTTTATATTCAAAAATTCATTTTATTACAAAGGTTATAATAATAGAAGTTGTTTATGTCATAAGACGTTTTTAATAATACAAGTCTATTATATCAAAAAGGCGTTTTCGTTAAAGAAAGTACAATCATATATGAATCATATTAGGTTTCAGGATTTTAAATTTCCATTTTTAAGCATGACTCATGGGGTTAAGTCTAAAGGAAAATCAAACGTAAGGAATCATCTTAATGTAAAATGTCGATCTATTTAACTTGTCAATATTTATTTTCTAATTTATCTAGATTCCCTAATTTCGCTTTCAAAATACATAATAGGAAAGTTAATTAATTTATCTTATCAAGAGTTACGGGGCAATTATTGTAAAATACGTATTAGAGATCAAACAGAAATCTCCACTAACTTTGTCTAACTCTCGTTAAGTGACACTTTGTTCTTACTTGTAAATTACCTTACCAATTATTCCGAATACCGTTAAAAAGAAACGATTCCTTGAATCAACGTGGGCCTCATAACAGAGACTCGTAATCATAATTTTGATAATTAAATCATATGATATTATCTTTTAATTCCGTCAATAACTATATTGAACAAATTACGTTCATATAAAGTATTACATATTTAACACCTTGTTAATGTTTTCAATTAACGAGTATATATTGTATATACATATCTATATACACATAACTGTTCGGGAATCGTCATGCATGGTCAAATGGTAATTGATGACATGAATATAGATTTTAAAACTTTCGAGACTCAACATTACATATTTTTGCTTATCGTGTCGGAAACATATAAAGATTAAAGTTTAAATTTGATCGGAAATTCCCGAGTCATCACAGTACCTACCCGTTAAAAAAGATTTCGTCCCAAAATTTGATCGAGGTCGTCATGGCTAACTATAAGAATGTTTTCATGATGAATATGTGGTGATAATGGAGTTTTATCATCATTGAGTAATATAGATAGAACAATTTGATTATACGAGGAGTATAAATGAAGCTATCTCAAGAGAGTGCAATGAATAAATGTTTATTTGTTTTAACCGATGACATAGTTATGATTGATTTCTGGAATTCATGGGATTTAAAGAAAATCTTCGTAATAAGATTTGGTGTTTCGACGATTTAGGAAATCAGGATCTTCTTTGATCAAATGCAATAATCTGTTCCGATTTCTCTGTCGGATATTTCACTATAAATCCACCCCCTTCGTTTCCTTATTTCCATATCTCGCACCTTTTATTCTTTCTCCCTCAATTCATACCTTAAAGTATTCTTCAAAATGCTCCATCCCGTTCTGATTCTCGTTATATACTTCTAACTTTCATATCTTTCATTCTTCTCTTTCATCTGCCGCCAGAAGAATCTATTCACTTCTATTATTTCCTTGGGATTATAATGTTTTTAATTCTCCCGTGTCTTTACGTTGCAATACGTATTGATATACACGGTTTGTAATTTATGTGTTACTGTCGAGCTTTATATTTTATTTTATATTCAAGAGTTCTATACTTTTGTCTCCTCTTCCCGACTTCGAGTCAAGCGAATAATGGTCCGGAATTCGTAGGTATGGATTTTGAATTGAACATAGTTAATGTACTCAGAAAGAAATCGTAATGGCATGATCTTGAATTGGTAAATTACCAGAATACCCTAGAAAATAGAACTATCAAGAAGATATGTTCTTAATATGTTTGGAGATTTGGTAGAATGTAAGAGTCGTGTAAATGGCACGTGATGACGGTATGTTCTGTGAATCATCACGTTCCATTAGAAACTCAGCATGAATTACTATAATATAATCAAGTTGATCAAGTGTCATTATATTATACTAACTCATGCATCAGTTCCCAACACTACTTCAAAAACATTCATAGTTTAAACTCGAAAGTTTACAGAATATAGAAACTAATAGTTTCTTATATGATGTAACACTGATAGCGCAAAGAGATACATGACTTCAGATAAGATTAGTTATGAAAATATCTTCAGAATTATCGAGGATACTTATAATGAAAGATATGATAATATCTTAGAATTTCTAATATTGATGGATGATGATGAAGATTTGTCTGTAAAGGTTTAGAATAAGGAGTAAGGTATTTGTT
Organism: Rutidosis leptorrhynchoides; assembly: GCF_046630445.1. Classification (NCBI taxonomy): domain Eukaryota; kingdom Viridiplantae; phylum Streptophyta; class Magnoliopsida; order Asterales; family Asteraceae; genus Rutidosis; species Rutidosis leptorrhynchoides. The sequence goes on from NC_092343.1 coordinate 213,629,223, forward strand.
AATAACTTTAGCAGGCACTGAATCATTTGGATTCTTTGAAGGCAGATTTAGTCTTTGTGATTTGTCCACAGCCTCCTTCATGGTCTGTTCAATCCGTTTTCCCTAGTTTCAAACTTTTTTTTTTCTGAGCTTTACCAACACACTCTTCTTTATCATCAAACTTTTTATTGTTAAGGTCGTTTACAGTTTTTGCTGCTTCATCAGCATTTCGAGAACTAGTTCGCAGTTCAGGGTGTTTTTCAGAAACTTCACATTCGAAGTGTGTAGGTTTAGAAGATAGACGTTATATGTATAATTATTGAAGTAGAAACACTGTGAAATTTCAAAATACTGATTGCTGACTTTCAGTAATTGGTATGGAAATTCTTGTTGCAAGATGCGGATGAGTAAAAGATGGAGTTTCAATGAATAAGTATAGTGACTTTTCGGAGAGGTTTATGTCGTAGGTTAATGAAGTTGTTGTACTGCTAGTGTGATGAGATATGAAAGGTTCCCCAGTAACGATTAGCGAAAGGGCAACGTATCTATCGAGGTTATAATAAGGCTATTCCGATTGAAGAGTCGAAGTTGACTTGCTGGAGCTGTGACAAAACTGTCTACTTTGAAAAGGAATCGTAAGGTTGTTTTTGCTAATAAATGATAAAGAGTTCGACGCGATATGTGTTAAACTATGACTTTGGTTTCGAGAGCTTTTCATGTGCCTGACGGTGAGTAATATGTGGTTGGATCATTATCTCGAGTGTTTTCCGAAATTTTGAAGGATTTGAACATAAATTTTAATCGTTAATATTCTTATGATGTTCTCGCACAGTTTTGAGGTCAAAGTATAGTTTTGAAAGATGTAGAAATCTAAAAGTGATGATTTCGGTTATATCTCGAATTAAATTCTGAGATTTCAAAATCAGAATATGTAATTAAATTCAAATGAGTATGGTTGTATAGATCGATGAATGTATATTGTTGTGAAAGTAGGGAGTATAGTTGATGATTGTTGATTCAGAATCGAAGAATGTAAAATATTAATTGTGAATTTATATATCTCTCGGGTATTACCTACCCGTTAAAAAAAATTTCACAAATAACATTTTTGTACAAGAGAAATTTATCACATTCTTTATGAAAATGTATGTATGCATATTTTCTTCAGATGTAATACGGATTTAATGAGTTAATATCATATTAAACTCACTTGATTTTCAACTTGAATTAGAAATGAATAATCTCTAAAACATTAGAGATTACATAATCTTTGTGGAGTATTTCACTAATGTAATCAATACTTCAATATTTATTCTTATAGATATTTCCTTAGTGAATCATGCTGATGCTCATAGAACTCTTGCTAACTTCGCAAGATACGAATGTTTTTTTCTAGTAAGTTTCGAGTACACCGAAGATGAGAGTGTAAAATCAAACATGTTATTGAATGGTACACTTGATTTATTATGAAACCGAATTCATTCAATTGAAACGGAGATTGTAGTTAACGATAATTAGGTTATTAACGAAGGATGTACATCATAGCATATTAGTAATATGAATTTAACCGAGTATTATCTACCCTTATTCAATTCATACTCAATAGCTTAGTACGAAAAGATTTATTATAGTTTCAGAATTCGTATATAAATATATATATAAATTCTTCAGAAGAATGAGTTAATATTTCATAACTCGTTGATACAATATACTCGTTGTTGATCAGTGATCATGTCCACGGCGATTCTTGAACTGGTGGAGTTTATAGGTGTTGTTGATTCTGATGCTGACTGTACTGCCGATGCTGGTGACGCTGACGGTACTGATGATGCTGTTGGTAAAACAAGTTTATCTTGTTAACCACATACCATTTTTGTCAGGGTTTCTACTCTTCCTTCTATCATTTGGTTCGCTTAACTGATTTATGGTTAGGGCTAGATTAGATAATCTCTAAGACTTTAGAGATTACATAATCACCGTAGAATGTTTCTCCGATGAAGTTATTAATCAATACTTCATCGTTTGTTGTTGTTGGTATTCCTTAGTATTTATGGTGCGTGTGATGTTGATATCTGAGGTATAGCTTGTGATGTTGAGGCGTGTGATGCGGATGTGATTGTTGGTGATGGTAATGATACTGTTGGTGTTGATGATGGTGGTACCATTGATGCCGGTGATGCTGCTAGTGCTTATGGTATTGAGGCATGCGATGTGGATGTTACTGGCGATACTGATTATGCTGCTGGTGTTTACGGAGCTTGTGGTGATGGAAGTGATGCTGGTGCTGGTGGTGTTGCCGATGTCATTGGTATTGATGATGGTTCCTGCGTAGTAGGTGCGAGCCTAGCTTCCAAATCGAACACCGTCACTTCCAGGGTTTCTACTTTACGCACGAGTCTATGGATTTGTTCTACCCATTCTTCCATAAGGTTTGTCAATTCTTGATATTTAGTTCGAAGTCTTCTAACTTCTTCTAATAGTCCTATCTGATTAGAATTCGGAAGGAGAGGACGAATCTTGTCTTTAACTACATCGAGTCGACCTTCAAGGCGGAAAATCCTTGCGAAAAGAGTGAAAATGGTGTTGCGAACAGGTTCGCCGGTTAGCGGATCGAGTACTCCGACGTTAGGTGGTAAGTTTGGCTCGTGATATGGAGTACCTTCTTCATTTCTCCATATGGTAAGTATTTCGCGAACCCATCCCCACTTTCTAAAGAAATCACGGTAGTTGATCGGTTGGTGTGCTCCCATCACGCTATCTTCGGAGCTGGAGGAACTTGGTCTATTCGAAGAGGCCATCTTACGCGATCACGGAAAGTTATGAAATGATTCTTGATATGAATTGAGGATTGAATATTGGATGATATTTCCATCTTCTCGAATACATATTTATAGCGAAAAAATTCCGTAATTTACGGAGAAAATTTTGGAAAGTGCCAAATAAGATCCCTGGTAATAGATATGATAAGATATGATATTCGTCTATACATCGTGTATGCAATAAATGCAAAAACACGTGTCAAGACAAAAAATGATAAGCAGATAATTTTTCTTTCGACACCAAATGATAAGCAAAACTTTTTGACATGCAGACCAGGTTCAAGTCCAGACTTATTAATATAACCTAACAACTACTAGGTCGAAGTCCAGACTCACTAATGTATCCTAACGACTTATCAGTTAGACACACTAATGCAGACCTGGTTCACTAAGACCACCGCTCTGATACCAACTTTAACAACCCGTCCTAATCTATCCGGACAAAGTCCATATCGATTATAAACGATTCATAATAGTTGATTACATCGCTAGGTACTTGACATCTAAATGATACATTTTACAAACATTGCATTCGTTTTTAAAAGACAAACTTTCATTTCATCAAAAGTTGACAGGTATGCATACCATTTCATAATATCCAAACTATAAATGACCTAATCTGTCATTTACTTAATAATATTCTCTAATGAACTTCAACGACTCGAATGCAACGTCTTTTGAAATGACTCCAAGTAATATCCTTAAAATGAGCTAATGCACAGCGGAAGAATTCTTTCAAACCTGAGAATAAACATGCTTTAAAGTGTCAACCAAAAGGTTGATGAGTTCATTAGTTTATCATAACAATCATTTCAATTATTTTAATAGACCACAAGAATTTCATATTCTCATTTCCCATAAATAAATATCCCATGCATAGAGATAAAGATCATTCATATGGATTGAACACCTGGTAACCGACATTAACAATATGCATATATAAGAATATCCCCATCATTCCGGGATCCTCCTTTAGACATGATATAAATTTCGAAGTACTAAAGCATCCGGTACTTTGGATGGGGCTTGTTGGGCCCGATAGATCTATCTTTAGGATTCGCGTCAATTAGGGTGTCTGTTCCCTAATTCTTAGATTACCAGAATTAATAAAAAGGGGCATATTCGATTTCGATAATTCAACCATATAATGTAGTTTCTCGTACTTGTGTCTATTTTGTAAAATATTTATAAATATTGCGCATGTATTCTCAGTCCAAAAATATAAAGGGTAAAAAGGCAAATGAAACTCACTATACTGTATTTCGTAGTAAAATACATATAACATCATTGAACAAGTGTAAGGTTGGCCTCGGATTCATGAACCTTTATTAATTATATATATTTATATGTCGGTTAATATTCGTCTAACAATTTAAGTCAAGTCATAGTGTACCACAATCCTAATGCTTGAGACTAATATGCAACAGTCAACAAAAGCTAATTTGACTCAAAATGATTTCCAAAATTTATACATGATTATTATATAGTTTAAATATCGTCGTTTTATATTTTTAAATATTTTTAAAAGATTTATTAGAGTAATTAATATAATTCATTTATTAATAAATAAAACTTTATATATATATATATATATATATATATATATATATATATATATATATATATATATATATATATATATATATATATATATATATATATATATATATATATATATATATATATATATATACTTTTATATATCTTAGATAGTAAAATTTATAAAGTCCATTGAATATCATAAAAATGTTATGATAGGTTTTATTAAAGTTATTATATTATTTTTATTACATTTTTTATCTGATAAAATAACATTGGTAATAATAATAATTAAGTGTTGTATTATTTTGTAATAATAATTATTATTATTCTATTAATTAAAAAATATAAATATTTATATTTACTAAAATTGATATTATGATAAAATGATAACTCTAGTTATGATAACTTTAATATTTACGATACTTTAAAATAACTATTTTATTTAAAATAATAATAATATTGATATTTTATAGTAACAATGACAGTTCTATTAAAATGATAATTTTTTGTTAAAATGATAGCTTTAATACTAATGATAATAATAATAATAATAATAATAATAATAATAATAATAATAATAATAATAATAATAATAATAATAATAATAATAATAATAATAATAATAATAATAATAATAATGATAAGAATAATAAAAATGATAATTTTATCTAAATCAATATTTTAATTTCATTATGATACTCATACCCATTATTTTCTAATCGATTCATTTAATAGCTTTTAAATCGTCTTTTATATCGCGTTTATATTAATGATAATAATAATAGTATTTATAATAATTAGGTGGTACTAGTATTAGTTTTTAATTAGAATAATATTAATGATAATAAATATTATGATAATAATACAAATAACTATTTTTTAATGATAATAATAATAATAATAATACTATTTATAGTTTTGATAGTAATAATATTTGAATAACAATTTTTGATAATAATACCTTTTATTGATAATGATAATAATAATAATAATAATAATAATAATAATAATAATAATAATAATAATAATAATAATAATAATAATAATAATAATAATAATAATAATAATTTAATAAAACTAGAACGACGATAATGACGACGATAATAATAATACAAAAATTCAATTGACAATAACTTATAATCCGTTCATCGAATCCATTCGATATCTAAATGAAAAGTTTATAGTTTTTCGCTAGCTTTCCAAGGACATGCATATCTTATACCTTATCTCAACCGTAGGGTTAACTAATTCAAGATTCAACATAACCTATTCTAAGGGCAATATCAAAAATACAAGCATGCATGATCCTATTTTCTCGAGCACTAGTCAGGGATACACTTTTAAGTATGTAAAAATTAAATTATGACTACTCACGTATCAATATTGAGATTCAATATTGCAAGAAAATACGTAGACGCAACAGAGATGATAAACACTAGTTTGACCTTACGAGCATACCCATGAACCATACCCATCACCTCCATAGTTATAACTCATACCTTCCTTAGCCCTATCCCACTCGAAAAAATCGTTTTGAAAATAATGCGCTCCTGATCTCGTCGTAGTATTTTATGTATAATACTACTAATAATAATACTAATACTACTAATAATAATATTAGGATTAGTAATAATAATCTTTATTAATAATAATAACAATAATAATAATAATAATAATAATAATAATAATAATAATAATAATAATAATAATAATAATAATAAATAAATAAATAACTAAATCTTACGGAGTATATAGAAATGGATGGAATGGTGTAACAATTGAATCAAAAACTTGGATCATTTATATTACTTGTTTGGGTCCATTTCCTCCGCACTTGCGGTGACATTTAGGTACAAGGCTCCGCAAAATACGGAGCTCCAGCTCTCACTCAAATAATTTAGGCTGCCGACGATTAATAATAATATTTAATATATAATATATTTAATCTTTAGAATTAATTAAATATTATATTATATTTACGCTCATGGTAAAAATATAATTTTTACAAAAATGACACGGTCGTGGTCTCACGACTCATGTACCACTTTCGGTTTTTCGAGTGCACTTTCGTACGTTTAGAAAACTAGCCTTTTACGTTACGCGACGTGTACCCTTATTAATAATTTGACTTACTCATCAATAAATTATCTTATAAAAAATGTAACTTATAAAATTGAGCGTTGTGGTCATTTACTTCTATAAATCAGTGACTCATTGTTTATCAAAATATATTACTTTAAACCAGGACGTTTTACGACTAAGTTATATATATTTATATTTTCATTTCAAAATATATATATGAACTAATTTACTTAATATAATTTTTCAAAACTAATGTCATTCAAAAACTTATATATTGAGAAATCGTTTAAATATTAAAAATTACTATTTCGTAACATTTGTATTTTTAAAGTTCTAAAATTAATATAGTTCCTTTATCTACAAACGCTCATAAGACGTTTTAATAACCAAATTATTTTATATTCAAAAATTCATATTATTACAAAGGTTATAATAATAGAAGTTGTTTATGTCCTAAGACGTTTTTAATAATACAAGTCTATTATATCAAAAAGGCGTTTTCGTTAAAGAAAGTACAATCATATATGAATCATATCAGGTTTCAGGATTTTAAATTTCCATTTTTAATCATGACTCGTGGGGTTAAGTCTAAAGGAAAATCAAACGTAAGGAATCATCTTAATGTAAAATGTCGATCTATTTAACTTGTCAATATTTATTTTCTAATTTATCTAGATTCCCTAATTTTGCTTTCAAAATACATAATAGGAAAGTTAATTAATTTATCTTATCAAGAGTCACGGGGCAATTATTGTAAAATACGTATTAGAGATCAAACAGAAATCTCCACTAACTTTTGTCTAACTCTCGTTAAGTGACACTTTGTTCTTACTTGTAAATTACTTTATCAATTATTCTGAATACCGTTAAAAAGAAACGATTCCTTGAATCAACGTGGGCCTCATAACAGAGACTCGTAATCATAATTCTAATAATTAAATCATATGATATTATCTTTTAATTCCGTCAATAACTATATTGAACAAATTACGTTCATATAAAGTATTACATATTTAACACCTTGTTAATGTTTTCAATTAACGAGTATATATTGTATATACATATTTATATACACATAACTGTCCGTGAATCGCCAGGCATGGTCAAATGGTAATTGATGACATGAATATAGATTTTAAAACTTTCGAGACTCAACATTACAGATTTTTGCTTATCGTGTCGGAAACATATAAATATTAAAGTTTAAATTTGATCGGAAATTCCCGGGTCATCACACTTGACCTCTATATGATACATTTTACAAACATTACATTCGTTTTTGAAAAAAACAATATTTCATTTCATCGAAAGTTGATGACAGACATACCATTTTATAATATATCTAACTATAATTGATTTAATAACAATCTTGATGAACGCAACGACTCGAATGCAACGTTTTTTTGAAATATGTCATGAATGACTCCAAGTAATATCTCAAAGATGAGCAAATGCACAGCGGAAGATTTCTTTCATACCTGAGAAAAAACATGCTTTAAAGTGTCAACCAAAAGGTTGGTGAGTTCATTAGTTTAACATAAATAATCATTTCCATCATTTTAATAGACCACAAGATTTCATATTTCCATTTCTCATAAACATACGTCCCATGCATAGAGACAAAAATATCATTCATATGGATTGAACACCTGGTAACCGACATTCACAATATGCATATAAGAATATCCCCATCATTCCGGGATCCTCCTTCGGACATGATATAAATTTCGAAGTACTAAAGCATCCGGTACTTTGGATGGGGCTTGTTGGGCCCGATAGATCTATCTTTAGAGTTCACGTCAATTATGGTGTCTGTTCCCTAATTCTTAGATTACCAGACTTAATAAAAAGAGCATATTCGATTTCAATAATTCAACCATAGAATGTAGTTTCAATTACTTGTGTCTATTTCGTCAAACATTTATAAAAAATTTCGCATGTATTCTCAGCCCAAAAATATAAAGGGTAAAAAGGTAAATGAAACTCACGCATATAAATATTGTAAAACAGTTAATAAAACATTTGCATGTATTCTCAGCCAAAAAATGTAAAGAGTAAAAAGGGAGCAAATGAAACTCACCATACTGTATTTTGTAGTAAAAATACATATAACATCAATGAACAAGTGTAAGGTTGGCCTCGGATTCACGAACCTAAATTAATTATATATATTTATATGTTGGTCAATATTTGTCTAACAAATTAGGTCAAGTCATAGTGTACCACAATCCTAATGCTCGAGACTAATATGCAACAGTCAACAAAAGTTAATTTGACTCAAAATGATTTCCAGAATGATTATTATATAGATTAAATATCGCCGTTTTATATTTTAAATATTTTTTAAGGATTTATTAGAGTAAATAATATAATTCATTTATTAATAAATAAAACTTTATATATAAAAATATACTTTTATATATCTTAGATAATAAAATTTATAAAGTTCATTGAATATCATAAAAATGTTATGATAGGTTTTATTAAGGTAATTATATTATTTGTAGTACATTTTTATTTGATAAAATAACATTGATAATAATAATAAGTAACAGTTGTATTATTTTGTATTAATAATTATTATTATTCTATTAATAATAATAACCATATTTATATTTACGAAAATGGTACTATAACAATATAATAATTCTTATTGATAATGAAATTTTATATTAACAATGATATTCCTATTAAAATAATAATTTTTGTAAAGATGGTATTTTTTTTTTAATAATAATACCTTTAAAAAAATAATGAAAAATGATAATTTTATCTAAATCAATATCTTTAAATTTCATCATGATACTCATACTCATTATTTCCTACTCAATTTGTTAATGGCTTTTAAATCGTCTTTTGTATCGCGTTCATTTTAATGATGATAATAGTAATCATAATAATTAAGTGTTACTAATATTAGTTTTAATTATAATAATACTAATAATAATAAATATTATGATAACGATAATACTAATAACTATTTTAATGATGATAATAATAATAATACTAATTATAACTTTAACGATAATAACGATAGTAATAATAATAAAAATAACAATTTTTAATGATATTGCTTTTTATTGATAATGATAATAATAATAATAATAATAATAATAATAATAATAATAATAATAATAATAATAATAATAATAATAATAATAATAATAATAATAATAATAATAATAATAATAATAATAATAATTAGATAAAAACTAGAACGACGATAGTAACGACGATAATAATAATCATTTTTAATAATAATACAAAAATTCAATTGACAATAACTTCTAATCCGTTCATCGAATACATTCGATATCTAAATGAAAAGTTTATAGTTTTTCGCTAGCTTTCCAACGACATGCATATCTTATACCTTATCTCAACCGCATATATAACTAATTCAGGATTCAACATAACCTATCTAATGGCAATATCAAAAGTACAAGTATGCATAATCCTATATACTCGAGCACTAGTCAGGGATACACTATTAGTATGTAAAAATTTAATTATGAGTACTCACGTATCAATATTGAGATTCAATATTGCAGAAAAAGCACGTAAACGCAACGGAGATGATAAACACTAGATTGACCTCACGAGTATACCCATGAACATTACCCATCACCTCCATAGCTATAACCCATAATTTCCTTAGCCATATCCCGCTCTCAAAACGTGTTTTGAAATAATTCGCGTGTACCCTTATCGTAGTATTTTATGTAATATACTACTAATACTATTTTTAATGCTACTAATAATAATATTTTAGATTAATAATTACAATCTTTATTCATAATAATAATAAATAAAATAAATAAGTATGTATATGTATATCAGAGAGTGAGATCGAGAGATTATATGAAAGAATGAATCAAAAGAATGCGTACGTTCGATTTATAAAGCAATGTGGCCTCACCTAACCCCCATGCAAGTGCATGGGGTTTGTGTGTTAAAACCATGCAAGTGCATGGTGCAAAAAAAAAAACAGCTCACATATGTACCAAAAGTCCTGCCGACACTCATTTTATTATTTTACATATGATACGTAAACTTTTATATTATTTAATATATATTATATTTAATCTTTAGAATTAATTAAATATTATATTATATTTACGTGCGTAGTAAAAATGTAATTTTTGTTCAAATGACTCGTACGTTGTCACTCGACTCATGTACCGCTTTCGGTTTTTCGAGCGCACTTTCGTACGTTTAGAAAACTAGCCTTTTACGTTACGCGACGTGTACCTTTATTAATAATTAGACTTAAATTAATGCAAAACTAACCCACTCAAAGTGTAAGTTAATCTTTTTAGTGTTTTGGTCATTTACTTCTATAAATCAAAGTCTCGTTATTTAACAAAACATATTTAATAATATTAGTTTAATTTAAAACATTTTATGACCAAATTAAAATATATATATACACATAATATATATAGGTTTGAAATATTTTTCTAATAATACAACATTTAGATTTTTAAAACTAATTATATTTCAAAGTATAATTTAAGATCGTTTACATAATCGAACATATTATATCATATAACGTTTACGCTTTAAAACTTAATTTGATAATATTCTTTTATGTAACAATGTTTATTTTTAATTTCCTTAAACTTTCTAAATAATATATCTTAATATCTATCGAATCAAATAAACAAATGTTACTATTATTTTCTTAACTAATTGAAATAATATATATATATATATATATATATATATATATATATATATATATATATATATATATATATATATATATATATATATTTTAATAAACACGTTGTTAACACACGTTGCAAGTTATTTATGTACTTAGTTCTAACAATTGCCATTTCGACCTATTGTATATATTCAATTCACGTTATTTAAACAAAACCCTTTTAAATAAAATTTTTTTTATCCTATCGAGAAATGTTTTCGTTTAATAAAGTTAAGTCATATAATACATAAGTCATAATGGTTCCCAGTTTCTAACTTATATGTAAGACCCAAATATTTATTGTACATAATGTATTTATGGTGTACGATGCGTGTATGAAGTGTACGTGTTGCTTGCTCGAACGCCGAAGGAAACTGGACGTTGTCTGAAGTGACAAGGTGTGTACGTATCTTTTCAACCCCAAATAAAGTTTGTGTTGATGTTTTAAAGCCTTACCTTTGGAAATGAAATCTTATTACGTTTCCAACGATATTTGATTTATCGAAAACGGAGCTACGGTCAAAAAGTTATGGCCAAAACAAGTTTCTGAAAACTGAATTGTAGGTTGGAGCGGCGCTCCACCTTTCGGCGCGGCGCGCCGAACCCGTCTGATGCAATTTTCAGCTTTTTTTAAAGGTTTAAATGAAGGGTACTTTGGTCTTTTCATTTAGGGTCGGTTTGGGGTCATCAAAACTGATCCATTGATCATTTTGGACCACATTTCACTCATCAAACACTCTCATCAAACCCTAGAGTGAGAAACCCATTTTAAGTGAGAGAAAGCTCCATTTGGAGAAGAAGAAGTTTGATTCGGGTCAAGTCTCAAGTATTAAAGTTGCTCATCTCGTCAACGGCATCATTTTGGTGGTATTGGTAAGTTCAAACTCCGAATTACATTTGTTAGATTTGATATTCAAGTTAGAGTTTGAGTTTGATTTGTTGTGAAACCCTCTTAGATGATGAAATGGGTTTATGTGGGTTTATGGTAACTAGTTATTCTTGTCACTTGGTGGGTTTTGGGTTGGTTGATGATTTGGCCTTGATTAGGCTTTAATCTTGAGTTTAATCACTAGGTTTAGTGATTATGGAAGTGTTGAAACCATTTTAGGTGAATTTGGGTTGACTAATTTTGACTAGAGTCAAAATTAGGGTTTGGTGATGATTATGACCCAATTGTCGATTTAATAAGGTTTATAAACTTAAAATGGATTAAGTTGAAGTATAAAACCGGGTTAAATATGTTTTGGTGTCAAAACTTGTAATTGGTGAGATTTTGACTTTATGGGTCAAAATTAGGGTTTATGGGCGATTTTGAGAACGATAGATGTTTAACACCTATGATTGGGTTTGATTGGCATATTAGGACCATTCTCACTTGTGTTAGTGACTATTGGTTAATTTTGGGCGCGGTTTGTACTTGGAAGTGCATTTGGGTCAAATTTGCTCTAAGTGTCAAATTGGGTTGGTTTGTAAATCCAATCTAAGTGTGTTGTTGAATTTGTGATAATGGAATAGGTACTTTCCATTGACGAGTTGCGGATTACTTAGAAGCATTCTTCAAGGCAACAAGGTGAGTGTTAATATCCTATATGCATATGTATGTGTAGGATGGGTGCGGGTCGGGTGAAGTGGTTCTCGGTTAAAGAGCTCACTTCACATATAGGTGGATTTGATGGACTTGTGTATAGGTCCAATTGGCACGGTTGTGCGTTTTGGTTGACCACCTTTGGTGAGGTGCACACTTTATGTGTACGTTATCACATGGGCGTCTGATGTGGATTATATAACCCTAATGGCGAAGGGTTAATATTGTGAGTGGAGTAATTATACATGTATGTATATGGTATATTTATTTGTAAGCTATGGTGTGACCCACGGAGCCGGGAATGCCATAGTGTGTGCGTGAATGTGCTATGATGTGAACCACGATGCCGGTAGCATCATAGTGCATGTTTGAGATGTGAACCATGGAGCCGGTAGCATCGGAGTATGAACTAAGGAGCCGGTAGCACTATAAAATGAGGTGTGAACCACGGAGCCGGTAGCACTATAAAATGAGGTGTGAACCACGGAGCCGGTAGCACCAAAGTGTGAACCACGGAGCCGGTAGCACAATAAAAGAGTATGACTCAAATGCGTAGTGACGTGAACCACGGAGCTGGTAGCGTCATAGCATTGCGTACGGTGTGAACCACGGAGCCGGTAGCACCATGACGCTTTTATGGTTAACCATATAGTTGTTTATGTATATGTCGTGATGTATCATATTATGTTGTCGGATATTGTTAGCATGTTAAATATTGAATACGTATAATGTTGTATTGTCATGATGTAGCTAACCCTCCGGGTGTAGCTTATTGGCATTGTTCACATCGTTGCTGGTGAACTTATATTTTGTTGATATATCTTTAGCTCGTTGATTAGTGATCTTACGGTATGCTTAGACTAGCTTGCGTTTATGCTTGGATGCTCCGGTATGCGGTATTTGGTTTTGTGTGGCGTGTCCATTTTATGCATATATATGTATGTAGTATATTCTCACTCACTAAGCGTTAGCTTACCCTCTCGTTGTTTACCTTTTTATAGATTTGCATGGATTCGGTGGCTCGGGTAAGCGTGGGACTAGTGGACTCGCGTAGTTGCTTTAGAAGACTTGCTTTTGGATTGATGAGGATTGGGTAGCGTATCCCCAATCGCCATGCTCGGCTTTATTTTGTGTTAAAAGTCGTGTGGTCGAAAACTTGAAATTGGTACTTAAAGGGTAATTCGGGCATATGTGGGCCCGGTGTCGTAAAACCTCTTTTATTAATGGAACGTGTTAGTTTTATCTATTACAATATATTGTGAAAACCATTTAGTCTAAATGTTTCGGGAAGTGGTCAAACATTTTCGCATTTGGGACTCTTTGGGACAGCAGCCTGTCCAGGCCCTTTTGCGCGCCGCGCGGGGTCATGGCGCGCCGCGCCATGTGCTGCACAAAGAAATTTTTTTTTATTCCGCGTAATTGGTTGGTTAACGGGTTGGGTTGTTACAAGTCTTATCAGAGCATGGTCTAAGGGATTTAGGTGACTTGAGATAGGTGCCTAGACTTAGACTTTTGTGTGTGCTTGATTTGTTGCGGGATTTGTAGGATTACGGGTCGGAATGGGTTTAGTTAGTGCCTTGTTTATAGGTTGACTAACGTTTGTATTAGTAATGTGGATATTATGCTTTTGTGTTGTGGTAATTATTCTCGCTTGTGTTTGTGTCGCGTAGAATTTTGTTTGTGTTTGTTTCTATCATCGAGCGAGGCGGTCGTTGTACTAACGAGTCGATGCAGCGTGTATGCGTAATAAGGACTTGCAAACCTTATTACGGCTGCAAATCGTGTCTAACAAGTGATGTACGACGAGTGTTTAGCAAGATGGGACAGTGTTGTGCGTGCGGTCTTATACGTTCGTGATCTAATCGCTTTGCGTTCCTCTGAATGGCGACGGGAAACGGGATCGAGACGAATGATTTGGAGTTTAACGCTAGAGTTGCGGCCGCCGTTGCGGAGCAAATGAGAGTGTTTCGAGAAGAAATGGATAGGAAGTATTCCGAACTTTAAAGTAGTGGTGAAATGGAGCGTTATCTTAAGAGCTTCATGAGGACTAAACCCCCGATGTATGATGGGAAACCGGATCCATTGGTGAGCGCAACTTGGATTTCGGATGACGAAGGTGAAATGTCCCGTTCTTATTGATTAAAAACGTTCCATATTAATTGATTTCGTTGCGAGGTTTTGACCTCTATATGAGACGTTTTTCAAAGACTGCATTCATTTTTAAAACAAACCATAACCTTTATTTCATAAATAAAGGTTTAAAAAGCTTTACGTAGATTATCAAATAATGATAATCTAAAATATCCTGTTTACACACGACCATTACATAATGGTTTACAATACAAATATGTTACATCGAAATCAGTTTCTTGAATGCAGTTTTTACACAATATCATACAAACATGGACTCCAAATCTTGTCCTTATTTTAGTATGCAACAGCGGAAGCTCTTAATATTCACCTGAGAATAAACATGCTTTAAACGTCAACAAAAATGTTGGTGAGTTATAGGTTTAACCTATATATATCAAATCGTAACAATAGACCACAAGATTTCATATTTCAATACACATCCCATACATAGAGATAAAAATCATTCATATGGTGAACACCTGGTAACCGACATTAACAAGATGCATATATAAGAATATCCCCATCATTCCGGGACACCCTTCGGATATGATATAAATTTCGAAGTACTAAAGCATCCGGTACTTTGGATGGGGTTTGTTAGGCCCAATAGATCTATCTTTAGGATTCGCGTCAATTAGGGTGTCTGTTCCCTAATTCTTAGATTACCAGACTTAATAAAAAGGGGCATATTCGATTTTGATAATTCAACCATAGAATGTAGTTTCACGTACTTGTGTCTATTTTGTAAATCATTTATAAAACCTGCATGTATTCTCATCCCAAAAATATTAGATTTTAAAAGTGGGACTATAACTCACTTTCACAGATTTTTACTTCGTCGGGAAGTAAGACTTGGCCACTGGTTGATTCACGAACCTATAACAATATATACATATATATTAAAGTATGTTCAAAATATATTTACAACACTTTTAATATATTTTGATGTTTTAAGTTTATTAAGTCAGCTGTCCTCGTTAGTAACCTACAACTAGTTGTCCACAGTTAGATGTACAGAAATAAATCGATAAATATTATCTTGAATCAATCCACGACCCAGTGTATACGTATCTCAGTATTGATCACAACTCAAACTATATATATTTTGGAATCAACCTCAACCCTGTATAGCTAACTCCAATATAGAGTGTCTATGGTTGTTCCGAAATATATATAGATGTGTCGACATGATAGGTTGAAACATTGTATACGTGTCTATGGTATCTCAAGATTACATAATATACAATACAAGTTGATTAAGTTTTGGTTGGAATAGATTTGTTACCAATTTTCACGTAGCTAAAATGAGAAAAATTATCCAATCTTGTTTTACCCATAACTTCTTCATTTTAAATCCGTTTTGAGTGAATCAAATTGCTATGGTTTCATATTGAACTCTATTTTATGAATATAAACAGAAAAGTATAGGTTTATAGTCGGAAAAATAAGTTACAAGTCGTTTTTGTAAAGGTAGTCATTTCAGTCGAAAGAACGACGTCTAGATGACCATTTTAGAAAACATACTTCCACTTTGAGTTTAATTATAATTTTTGGATATAGTTTCATGTTCATAATAAAAATCATTTTCTCAGAATAACAACTTTAAAATCAAAGTTTATCATAGTTTTTAATTAACTAACCCAAAACAGCCCGCGGTGTTAATAGGACGGCGTAAATCCGGTTTTACGGTGTTTTTCGTGTTTCCAGGTTTTAAATCATTAAGTTAGCATATCATATAGATATAGAACATGTGTTTAGTTGATTTTAAAAGTCAAGTTAGAAGGATTAACTTTTGTTTGCGAACAAGTTTAGAATTAACTAAACTATGTTCTAGTGATTACAAGTTTAAACCTTCGAATAAGATAGCTTTATATGTATGAATCGAATGATGTTATGAACATTATTACTACCTTAAGTTCCTTGGATAAACCTACTGGAAAAGAGAAAAATGGATCTAGCTTCAATGGATCCTTGGATGGCTCGAAGTTCTTGAAGCAGAATCATGACACGAAAACAAGTTCAAGTAAGATCATCACTTGAAATAAGATTGTTATAGTTATAGAAATTGAACCAAAGTTTGAATATGATTATTACCTTGTATTAGAATGATAACCTATTGTAAGAAACAAAGATTTCTTGAGGTTGGATGATCACCTTACAAGATTGGAAGTGAGCTAGCAAACTTGAAAGTATTCTTGATTTTATGAAACTAGAACTTTTGGAATTTATGAAGAACACTTAGAACTTGAAGATAGAACTTGAGAGAGATCAATTAGATGAAGAAAATTGAAGAATGAAAGTGTTTGTAGGTGTTTTTGGTCGTTGGTGTATGGATTAGATATAAAGGATATGTTATTTTGTTTTCATGTAAATAAGTCATGAATGATTACTCATATTTTTGTAATTTTATGAGATATTTCATGCTAGTTGCCAAATGATGGTTCCCACATGTGTTAGGTGACTCACATGGGCTGCTAAGAGCTGATCATTGGAGTGTATATACCAATAGTACATACATCTAAAAGCTGTGTATTGTACGAGTACGAATACGGGTGCATACGAGTAGAATTGTTGATGAAACTGAACGAGGATGTAATTGTAAGCATTTTTGTTAAGTAGAAGTATTTTGATAAGTGTATTGAAGTCTTTCAAAAGTGTATAAATACATATTAAAAAACTACATGTATATACATTTTAACTGAGTCGTTAAGTCATCGTTAGTCGTTACATGTAAGTGTTGTTTTGAAACCTTTAGGTTAACGATCTTGTTAAATGTTGTTAACCCAATGTTTATAATATCAAATGAGATTTTAAATTATTATATTATCATGATATTATGATGTACGAATATCTCTTAATATGATATATATACATTAAATGTCGTTACAACGATAATCGTTACATATATGTCTCGTTTAAAAATCATTAAGTTAGTAGTCTTGTTTTTACATATGTAGTTCATTGTTAATATACTTAATGATATGTTTACTTATCATAGTATCATGTTAACTATATATATATATCCATATATATGTCATCATATAGTTTTTACACGTTTTAACGTTCGTGAATCACCGGTCAACTTGGGTGGTCAATTGTCTATATGAAACATATTTCAATTAATCAAGTCTTAACAAGTTTGATTGCTTAGCATGTTGGAAATATTTAATCATGTAAATATCAATCTCAATTAATATATATAAACATGGAAAAGTTCGGGTCACTACAGTACCTACCCGTTAAATAAATTTCGTCCCGAAATTTTAAGCTGTTGAAGGTGTTGACGAATCTTCTGGAAATAGATGCGGGTATTTTTTCTTCATCTGATCTTCAAGCTCCCAGGTGAACTCGGGTCCTCTACGAGCATTCCATCGAACCTTAACAATTGGTATCTTGTTTTGCTTAAGTCTTTTAACCTCACGATCCATTATTTCGACGGGTTCTTCGATGAATTGAAGTTTTTCGTTGATTTGGATTTCATCTAACGGAATAGTGAGATCTTCTTTAGCAAAACATTTCTTTAAATTCGAGACGTGGAAAGTGTTATGTACAGTCGCGAGTTGTTGAGGTAACTCTAGTCGGTAAGCTACTGGTCCGATACGATCAATAATCTTGAATGGTCCAATATACCTTGGATTTAATTTCCCTCGTTTACCAAATCGAACAACGCCTTTCCAAGGTGCAACTTTAAGCATGACCATCTCTTCAATTTCAAATTCTATATCTTTTCTTTTAATGTCAGCGTAGCTCTTTTGTCGACTTTGGGCGGTTTTCAACCGTTGTTGAATTTGGATGATCTTCTCGGTAGTTTCTTGTATAATCTCCGGACCCGTAATCTGTCTATCCCCCACTTCACTCCAACAAATCGGAGACCTGCACTTTCTACCATAAAGTGCTTCAAACGGCGCCATCTCAATGCTTGAATGGTAGCTGTTGTTGTAGGAAAATTCTGCTAACGGTAGATGTCGATCCCAACTGTTTCCGAAATCAATAACACATGCTCGTAGCATGTCTTCAAGCGTTTGTATCGTCCTTTCGCTCTGCCCATCAGTTGTGGATGATAGGCAGTACTCATGTCTAGACGAGTTCCTAATGCTTGCTGTAATGTCTGCCAGAATCTTGAAATAAATCTGCCATCCCTATCAGAGATAATAGAGATTGGTATTCCATGTCTGGAGACGACTTCCTTCAAAAACAGTCGTGCTAACTTCTCCATCTTGTCATCTTCTCTTATTGGCAGGAAGTGTGCTGATTTGGTGAGACGGTCAACTATTACCCAAATAGTATCAAAACCACTTGCAGTCCTTGGCAATTTAGTGATGAAATCCATGGTAATGTTTTCCCATTTCCATTCCGGGATTTCGGGTTGTTGAAGTAGACCTGATGGTTTCTGATGCTCAGCTTTGACCTTAGAACACGTCAAACATTCTCCTACGTATTTAGCAACATCGGCTTTCATACCCGGCCACCAAAAATGTTTCTTGAGATCCTTGTACATCTTCCCCGTTCCAGGATGTATTGAGTATCTGGTTTTATGAGCTTCTCTAAGTACCATTTCTCTCATATCTCCAAATTTTGGTACCCAAATCCTTTCAGCCCTATACCGGGTTCCGTCTTCCCGAATATTAAGATGCTTCTCCGATCCTTTGGGTATTTCATCCTTTAAATTTCCCTCTTTTAAAACTCCTTGTTGCGCCTCCTTTATTTGAGTAGTAATGTTATTATGAATCATTATATTCATAGATTTTACTCGAATGGGTTCTCTGTCCTTCCTGCTCAAGGCATCGGCTACCACATTTGCCTTCCCCGGGTGGTAACGAATCTCAAAGTCGTAATCATTCAACAATTCAATCCACCTACGCTGCCTCATATTCAGTTGTTTCTGATTAAATATGTGTTGAAGACTTTTGTGGTCAGTATATATAATACTTTTGACCCCATATAAGTAGTGCCTCCAAGTCTTTAATGCAAAAACAACCGCGCCTAATTCCAAATCATGCATCGTATAATTTTGCTCGTGAATCTTCAATTGTCTAGATGCATAAGCAATCACCTTCGTTCGTTGCATTAATACACAACCGAGACCTTGCTTTGATGCGTCACAATAAATCACAAAATCATCATTCCCTTCAGGCAATGACAATATAGGTGTCGTAGTTAGCTTTTTCTTCAATAACTGAAACGCTTTCTCTTGTTCATCCTTCCATTCAAATTTCTTCCCTTTATGCGTTAATGCAGTCAAGGGTTTTGCTATTCTGGAAAAGTCTTGGATGAACCTTCTGTAGTAACCAGCTAGTCCTAAAAACTGGCGTATGTGTTTCGGAGTTTTCGGGGTTTCCCACTTTTCAACAGTTTCTATCTTTGCCGGATCCACCTTAATACCTTCTTTGTTCACTATGTGACCGAGGAATTGAACTTCTTCCAACCAAAATGCACACTTTGAAAACTTAGCGTACAATTCTTCCTTCCTCAATACTTCTAACACCTTTCTCAAATGTTCACCGTGTTCTTGGTCATTCTTTGAGTAAATAAGTATGTCATCAATGAAAACAATGACAAACTTGTCAAGGTATGGTCCACACACTCGGTTCATAAGGTCCATGAACACAGCTGGTGCATTAGTTAAACCAAACGGCATGACCATAAACTCGTAATGACCGTAACGTGTTCTGAAAGCAGTCTTTGGAATATCATCTTCTTTCACCCGCATTTGATGATACCCGGAACGTAAGTCAATCTTTGAATAAACAGACGAGCCTTGTAGTTGATCAAATAAGTCGTCGATTCTCGGTATTGGGTAGCGGTTCTTAATGGTAAGTTTGTTCAACTCTCGGTAGTTGATACACAACCTGAATGTACCATCTTTCTTCTTGACAAACAAAACAGGAGCTCCCCACGGTGATGTGCTTGGTCGAATGAAACCACGCTCTAAAAGTTCTTGTAATTGGCTTTGCAGTTCTTTCATCTCGCTGGGTGCGAGTCTGTAAGGAGCACGAGCTATTGGTGCAGCTCCTGGTACAAGATCTATTTGAAATTCAACGGATCGATGTGGGGGTAATCCCGGTAATTCTTTCGGAAATACATCGGGAAATTCTTTTGCAATGGGAACATCATTGATGCTCTTTTCTTCAGTTTGTACTTTCTCGACGTGTGCTAGAACAGCATAGCAACCTTTTCTTATTAGTTTTTGTGCCTTCAAATTACTAATAAGATGTAGCTTCGTGTTGCCCTTTTCTCCGTACACCATTAAGGGTTTTCCTTTTTCTCGTATAATGCGAATTGCATTTTTGTAACAAACGATCTCCGCTTTCACTTCTTTCAGCCAGTCCATACAGATTATCACATCAAAACTCCCTAACTCTACTGGTATCAAATCAATCTTAAATGTTTCGCTAACCAGTTTAATTTCTCGATTCCGACATATATTATCTGCTGAAATTAATTTACCATTTGCTAATTCGAGTAAAAATTTACTATCCAAAGGCGTCAATGGACAACTTAATTTAGCACAAAAATCTCTACTCATATAGCTTCTATCCGCACCCGAATCAAATAAAACGTAAGCAGATTTATTGTCAATAAGAAACGTACCCGTAACAAGCTCCGGGTCTTCCTGTGCCTCTGCCGCATTAATATTGAAAACTCTTCCACGGCCTTGTCCATTCGTGTTCTCCTGGTTCGGGCAATTTCTAATAATGTGGCCAGGTTTTCCACATTTATAACAAACTACATTGGCATAACTTGCTCCGACACTACTTGCTCCGCCATTACTCGTTCCGACACCATTTGTTCCTTTCGTTCTATTAACCCCTGGTCCGTAGACCTCACACTTCGCCGCGCTATGACCATTTCTTTTACACTTGTTGCAAAATTTGGTGCAGAACCCCGAGTGATTCTTTTCACACCTTTGGCATAGCTGCTTCTGATTGTTGTTGTTGTTGCGGTTATTATTGTTGTTGGGATGATTGTTGTAGTTGCTGTTGCTGTTGTTGTTGTTGTTGTTGGGCCGTTTGTTGTAGTTGCGATTGATGTTGCGATTGTTGGGATAATTGTTGCGATTATTGTTGTAATTGCTGTTGTTGTTGTATTGGTGATTCTTATCACCGTTTTCCTCCCACTTTCTTTTGACTTGCTTCACATTGGCCTCTTCAGCAGTCTGTTCTTTAATTCTTTCTTCAATTTGGTTCACGAGTTTGTGAGCCATTCTACATGCCTGTTGTATGGAGGCGGGCTCGTGTGAACTTATATCTTCTTGGATTCTTTCCGGTAATCCTTTCACAAACGCGTCAATCTTCTCTTCCTCATCTTCGAATGCTCCCGGACACAATAGGCACAATTCTGTGAATCGTCTTTCGTACGTGGTAATATCAAATCCTTGGGTTCGTAACCCTCTAAGTTCTGTCTTGAGCTTATTGACCTCCGTTCTGGGACGGTACTTCTCGTTCATCAAGTGCTTGAATGCTGACCACGGTAGTGCGTACGCATCATCTTGTCCCACTTGCTCTAGATAGGTATTCCACCATGTTAACGCAGAACCTGTGAAGGTATGCGTAGCGTACTTTACTTTGTCCTCTTCAGTACACTTACTTATGGCAAACACCGATTCGACCTTCTCGGTCCACCGTTTCAATCCGATCGGCCCTTCGGTTCCATCAAATTCCAAAGGTTTGCAGGCAGTGAATTCTTTGTAGGTGCATCCTACACGATTTCCTGTACTGCTAGATCCAAGGTTATTGTTGGTATGTAGCGCAGCCTGTACTGCGGCTATGTTTGAAGCTAGAAAAGTACGGAATTCCTCTTCATTCATATTCACGGTGTGTCGAGTAGTCGGTGCCATTTCCTTCAAAATAGTTAAATGGAACAAGTTAATCATACAGAATATTAAGAGTAGTTAATAGTATTTCGTAGCATAATATGAACTCATTTATAAAAGCTTTTTCTTCATATTAGCATTTTATAAGTTTAAATTCGGGTAGTACCTACCCGTTAAGTTCATACTTAGTAGCTAATATACAATTCAACTACTACAATTCTATATGAAAAACTGATTATAATAATATTTCGCGTTCAAACTTTTATACAATATTTTACAAACTTACAATACCACTTATTTTACATAAAGCATGAAATATAGCACACAATAACTTTGATACAAGATAGTTGTGAAGATAATTCTAGCTAGTACACAAGTCGTTCAGCAAAGGCAATAAAGACACGTAATTCATACGTCCAGAAACAAGTCATGCATTCTGGTTTTACTAGGACTACTTCCCATCCTTGGTCTTGTGCAACATAACCGTTATGGCCGTTGATAAGACAGCGTGTTGTAACGTCGTCAAAGGGACGAGGGTTACGTAATGTCCAACAGTCCCGTAATAATCTAAAAACCTCATTTCTTACCCCAATTACCGACTCCGTCACTTGTGGAAATGTTTTGTTTAATAGTTGTAGCCCGATGTTCTTGTTCTCACTTTGGTGAGAAGCGAACATTACTAATCCGTAAGCATAACATGCTTCTTTATGTTGCATGTTAGCCGCTTTTTCTAAATCACGAAGTCCAATATTCGGATATATTGAGTCAAAATAATTTCTTAACCCGTTGCGTAAAATAGCATTTGGGTTCCCCGCAATATATGCGTCAAAGTAAACACATCGTAACTTATGGGTTTCCCAATGTGATATCCCCCATCTTTCAAACGAAAGTCTCTTATAAACCAAGACATTCTTGGAACGTTCTTCGAATGTCTTACAAACTGATCTCGCCTTAAATAGTTGTGCCGAGGAATTCTGGCCGACTCTAGACAAGATTTCATCAATCATGTCTCCGGGTAGGTCTCTTAAAATATTGGGTTGTCTATCCATTTTGTGTTTTTAAACTGTAAAATAGACAAGAGTTAGATTCATAAAAAAATACTTATTAATACAAGCAATTTTTACATATATCATAAAGCATAAGAATAATATATTACATATATTACACCACACGAATACAACTATCTTATTCCGACTCGCTCGTTTCTTCTTCTTCTTCAGTTTTGGTTCGTTTTGCCAAGTTTCTAGGGATATATGATGTTCCCCTAATACGAGCCGTCGTTGTCCACATTGGTTTAGAAAAACCTGGTGGTTTAGAGGTTCCCGGGTCATTGTTACAACTTAAGGACTTCGGGCGTTGACGATACATATAAAGTTCATCGGGGTTGGAATTAGATTTCTCTATTTTTATGCCCTTTCCCTTATTATTTTCTTTTGCCTTTTTAAATTCAGTTGGGGTAATTTCTATAACATCATTGGAATTCTCGTCGGAATCCGATTCATCGGAGAATTGGTAATCCTCCCAATATTTTGCTTCCTTGGCGGAAACACCATTGACCATAATTAACCTTGGTCGGTTGGTTGAGGATTTTCTTTTACTTAACCGTTTTATTATTTCCCCCACCGGTTCTATTTCTTCATCCGGTTCCGATTCTTCTTCCGGTTCTGATTCTTCTTCCGGTTCCGACTCTTCTTCCGGTTCCTCTTCGGGAACTTGTGAATCAGTCCACGAATCATTCCAATTTACATTTGACTCTTCATTATTATTAGGTGAGTCAATGGGACTTGTTCTAGAGGTAGACATCTATCACATAATATCAAACGCGTTAAGAGATTAATATATCACATAGTATTCACATGTTAAAAATATATAGTTTCCAACAAAATTTGTTAAGCAATCATTTTTCAAGTAAACACGGTCGAAGTCCAGACTCACTAATGCATCCTAACAAACTCGATAAGACACACTAATGAAAAATTCTGGTTCTCTAAGACCAACGCTCGGATACCAACTGAAATGTCCCGTTCTTATTGATTAAAAACGTTCCATATTAATTGATTTCGTTGCGAGGTTTTGACCTCTATATGAGACGTTTTTCAAAGACTGCATTCATTTTTAAAACAAACCATAACCTTTATTTCATAAATAAAGGTTTAAAAAGCTTTACGTAGATTATCAAATAATGATAATCTAAAATATCCTGTTTACACACGACCATTACATAATGGTTTACAATACAAATATGTTACATCGAAATCAGTTTCTTGAATGCAGTTTTTACACAATATCATACAAACATGGACTCCAAATCTTGTCCTTATTTTAGTATGCAACAGCGGAAGCTCTTAATATTCACCTGAGAATAAACATGCTTTAAACGTCAACAAAAATGTTGGTGAGTTATAGGTTTAACCTATATATATCAAATCGTAACAATAGACCACAAGATTTCATATTTCAATACACATCCCATACATAGAGATAAAAATCATTCATATGGTGAACACCTGGTAACCGACATTAACAAGATGCATATATAAGAATATCCCCATCATTCCGGGACACCCTTCGGATATGATATAAATTTCGAAGTACTAAAGCATCCGGTACTTTGGATGGGGTTTGTTAGGCCCAATAGATCTATCTTTAGGATTCGCGTCAATTAGGGTGTCTGTTCCCTAATTCTTAGATTACCAGACTTAATAAAAAGGGGCATATTCGATTTTGATAATTCAACCATAGAATGTAGTTTCACGTACTTGTGTCTATTTTGTAAATCATTTATAAAACCTGCATGTATTCTCATCCCAAAAATATTAGATTTTAAAAGTGGGACTATAACTCACTTTCACAGATTTTTACTTCGTCGGGAAGTAAGACTTGGCCACTGGTTGATTCACGAACCTATAACAATATATACATATATATTAAAGTATGTTCAAAATATATTTACAACACTTTTAATATATTTTGATGTTTTAAGTTTATTAAGTCAGCTGTCCTCGTTAGTAACCTACAACTAGTTGTCCACAGTTAGATGTACAGAAATAAATCGATAAATATTATCTTGAATCAATCCACGACCCAGTGTATACGTATCTCAGTATTGATCACAACTCAAACTATATATATTTTGGAATCAACCTCAACCCTGTATAGCTAACTCCAACATTCACATATAGAGTGTCTATGGTTGTTCCGAAATATATATAGATGTGTCGACATGATAGGTCGAAACATTGTATACGTGTCTATGGTATCTCAAGATTACATAATATACAATACAAGTTGATTAAGTTTTGGTTGCAATAGATTTGTTACCAATTTTCACGTAGCTAAAATGAGAAAAATTATCCAATCTTGTTTTACCCATAACTTCTTCATTTTAAATCCGTTTTGAGTGAATCAAATTGCTATGGTTTCATATTGAACTCTATTTTATGAATCTAAACAGAAAAGTATAGGTTTATAGTCGGAAAAATAAGTTACAAGTCGTTTTTGTAAAGGTAGTCATTTCAGTCGAAAGAACGACGTCTAGATGACCATTTTAGAAAACATACTTCCACTTTGAGTTTAATCATAATTTTTGGATATAGTTTCATGTTCATAATAAAAATCATTTTCTCAGAATAACAACTTTAAAATCAAAGTTTATCATAGTTTTTAATTAACTAACCCAAAACAGCCCGCGGTGTTACTACGACGGCGTAAATCCGGTTTTACGGTGTTTTTCGTGTTTCCAGGTTTTAAATCATTAAGTTAGCATATCATATAGATATAGAACATGTGTTTAGTTGATTTTAAAAGTCAAGTTAGAAGGATTAACTTTTGTTTGCGAACAAGTTTAGAATTAACTAAACTATGTTCTAGTGATTACAAGTTTAAACCTTCGAATAAGATAGCTTTATATGTATGAATCGAATGATGTTATGAACATTATTACTACCTTAAGTTCCTTGGATAAACCTACTGGAAAAGAGAAAAATGGATCTAGCTTCAATGGATCCTTGGATGGCTCGAAGTTCTTGAAGCAGAATCATGACACGAAAACAAGTTCAAGTAAGATCATCACTTGAAATAAGATTGTTATAGTTATAGAAATTGAACCAAAGTTTGAATATGATTATTACCTTGTATTAGAATGATAACCTACTGTAAGAAACAAAGATTTCTTGAGGTTGGATGATCACCTTACAAGATTGGAAGTGAGCTAGCAAACTTGAAAGTATTCTTGATTTTATGAAACTAGAACTTTTGGAATTTATGAAGAACACTTAGAACTTGAAGATAGAACTTGAGAGAGATCAATTAGATGAAGAAAATTGAAGAATGAAAGTGTTTGTAGGTGTTTTTGGTCGTTGGTGTATGGATTAGATATAAAGGATATGTTATTTTGTTTTCATGTAAATAAGTCATGAATGATTACTCATATTTTTGTAATTTTATGAGATATTTCATGCTAGTTGCCAAATGATGGTTCCCACATGTGTTAGGTGACTCACATGGGCTGCTAAGAGCTGATCATTGGAGTGTATATACCAATAGTACATACATCTAAAAGATGTGTATTGTACGAGTACGAATACGGGTGCATACGAGTAGAATTGTTGATGAAACTGAACGAGGATGTAATTGTAAGCATTTTTGTTAAGTAGAAGTATTTTGATAAGTGTATTGAAGTCTTTCAAAAGTGTATAAATACATATTAAAAAACTACATGTATATACATTTTAACTGAGTCGTTAAGTCATCGTTAGTCGTTACATGTAAGTGTTGTTTTGAAACCTTTAGGTTAACAATCTTGTTAAATGTTGTTAACCCAATGTTTATAATATCAAATGAGATTTTAAATTATTATATTATCATGATATTATGATGTACGAATATCTCTTAATATGATATATATACATTAAATGTCGTTACAACGATAATCGTTACATATATGTCTCGTTTAAAAATCATTAAGTTAGTAGTCTTGTTTTTACATATGTAGTTCATTGTTAATATACTTAATGATATGTTTACTTATCATAGTATCATGTTAACTATATATATATCCATATATATGTCATCATATAGTTTTTACAAGTTTTAACGTTCGTGAATCACCGGTCAACTTGGGTGGTCAATTGTCTATATGAAACATATTTCAATTAATCAAGTCTTAACAAGTTTGATTGCTTAGCATGTTGGAAACATTTAATCATGTAAATATCAATCTCAATTAATATATATAAACATGGAAAAGTTCGGGTCACTACAGAAGGGTGTTTTCGTACGATTGATTGCCCTTCCGAGAAAAAGACGAGACTCGCTACTAGTTTGTTGCGGGGTAGGGCAATGGATTGGTTGGATGGTAAGATTGATCTTGTCGGTGGCGAGACGTTTATGGCTTTATCGTGGGATGAGTTAAGGAGGAATTTTTTGGGGAGTTCCGGACTTCGGCCGATTTGTGGGAATTGCGTAATGAGCTGCGAAATTTACGACAAGGGTCTATGGATTTGAGTACTCTCAAGACGACCTTTATGTTGAAGGCTCGTTCTTGCCCGGAGTATTTGGGGAATGATCGTTTGTTAATGGGGGATTTCTATCGGACCTTGAATGATGACATGAAGAGTAAAATTTGCCGGGGTCAAGTGAAATTGTTTGCGGAATTATTCGACTTGACTAGGAGTTTCGAGTCATACTCGCGATCGAAGATGAGTGAGCCTTCAAGCGAGAGAAGGGTGTTTCGTATGGTGCTCCGAGTAAGAGGACTAAGGGTCCGAGCGTGAGCATGGGTGGTACGCGGATGAGCATATCGAATTCGAGCGCGTCTAGATGTTACAATTGTGGCATGAGGGGTCACAAGTCTTGGGAATGTTCGTTGTCGTTGAGTTTGAGTTGATTAAATGCCTTGTGTTGTGCATATTTGTTGTTATGAGTAATGTTCCTAATGGAAGTACCCTATGGTGACGTTTTGATTGATGGGCGAAGGGTGTAAGACTTGGTGTAACCAAACATTCCTTAGTATTTGGGAAATATTTATACCGAGCCATGGAAATGGGTTTTGGTGTTCGATTGTTAAGAGCGTGTTCGCTTGTGTGTTGAATTTGATGAACCATGAGGTCCGACGGGTGGATTGGAACCCTTGTGATCGAGTGTTGATCTCGATGTATGTTGGTAAAGGAGTCTACATGACGCGACATTAGGTGCCTCTTTCATACCTACTAGCGTGGTGTTCAACTCCGATTGTGTTATGGTTACATTGTACTTAGAGTACCGGAGTGAAACCCTTAGGTACGTGAGTGACTAGGTGAAATTTGACAAACTGAAGCAATTGGATGATTGCGAGGGTATAGTTTGTGTATTTTGTGGTGCACTTTTCGTTCGATGCGTCTAAGGATTGGATAAAATCCTTCGTGTGCTCAAGGTTAGAGCAAGATATGGTGATGGGTCGTGTGAACCCAATTGTTGGTAAAGTCTACTTTTGGTAGCATTGTACGGTTGTACGAGATGCGGTTATGGAACGTTATTTCAAGTGGGGGAGTTACACTCCCGTCCGAGGAAGTTTTAGTGCGAGAATTCGGATGATGCTTTTGGTAGATCCGAAAATTCGTGTTGGGACCTAGTTTTGGTCGATTTGGGGTATAGTACAATTTCGGTTAAATTGTACTTATGGTTTGGATCTAAATTATCACCGAGGTGGTAATGTGGTAAATCTCGTTGAGAGATAATGGACGTGTTTGGCGAGCAAGGTGAAATCCCTCGGTTAAGGGATGTGCGTATCGGATTCTCTTCTAGATAAATAATGTTTTGTGTCTATGTTTGTTATAGTGGTGAGGCATGACCTTCGGGGTCCGCTGACTTCATCATGAGGTATTGTTATAGTGGTGAAGCATGACCTTCGGGGTCCGCTGACTTCATCATGAGGTATTATTATAGTGGTGAAGCATGACTTTCGGGGTTCGCTGACTTCATCATAGGAGTAGTGATATATCGGTGAAGCATGACCGTGGACGGGGTCCGTTGACTTCATTCGGTGTTGAGTGACCCATCGGTTGTTTTATACACCGATGGTGGGATCGTGAGGACCATGTTGTGTGATTAGTGATGCGATAGCCGTGATTCGCTCACATGTTGATGCGGGTGTGACAATAGTCGATTTTGTACACCTTAGGTTTAGCGTTGCCATAGTCGTTTTGGGCACTTTTGGTTTTAGCCGTTGCTTATGATGTTAGGATAGTGACGTATTGGTTATATTGCGTACTACAAAGGATGTTTAGTGGTAAGTGTAATCCATAAGGATTCATGTGGTTCGATCTTCAACGTTCGGATTGTTGACTTTAGGTTGAGACTTAGTAACTTATAGCGTTGTCCTTGGTAAAGGTACGCTAAGGAATTGATATCTCGGTACGAGATTGGTTGAGTTTTTCCCGATATGGGGAAAAGAGCAGGTTTTAGTGCTCGGATAGTGGTTTTGATAAATCGCGGGTGACGATTTTAGTTGTTAAAGGTGATTCATTGGGAAGAATTGTCTAGGAATGTTCGGATTGGAACTTAGGATTGAGGGCCGTTGAGTAGTTCCGGATTGGTTAAGTGGAGAAGATCACGAGGACGTGATCGAGTTTAAGTGGGGGAGAGTTGTAAGACCCAAATATTTATTGTACATAATGTATTTATGGTGTACGATGCGTGTATGAAGTGTACGTGTTGCTTGCTCGAACGCCTAAGGAAACTGGACGTTGTCTGAAGTGACAAGGTGTGTACGTATCTTTTCAACCCCAAATAAAGTTTGTGTTAATTTTTTAAAGCCTTACCATTGGAAATGAAATCTTATTACGTTTCCAACGATATTTGATTCATCGAAAACGGAGCTACGGTCAAAAAGTTATGGCCAAAACAAGTTTCTGAAAACTGACCTGTAGGTTGGAGCGGCGCTCCACCTTTCGGCGCGGCGCGCCGAACCCGTCTGATGCAATTTTCAGCTTTTTTAAAGGTTTAAATGAAGGGTACTTTGGTCTTTTCATTTAGGGTCGGTTTGGGGTCATCAAAACTGATCCATTGATCATTTTGGACCACATTTCACTCATCAAACACTCTCATCAAACCCTAGAGTGAGAAACCCATTTTAAGTGAGAGAAAGCTCCATTTGGAGAAGAAGAAGTTTGATTCGGGTCAAGTCTCAAGTATTAAAGTTGCTCATCTCGTCAACGGCATCATTTTGGTGGTATTGGTAAGTTCAAACTCCGAATTACATTTGTTAGATTTGATATTCAAGTTAGAGTTTGAGTTTGATTTGTTGTGAAACCCTCTTAGATGATGAAATGGGTTTATGTGGGTTTATGGTGACTAGTTATTCTTGTCACTTGGTGGGTTTTGGGTTGGTTGATGATTTGGCCTTGATTAGGCTTTAATCTTGAGTTTAATCACTAGGTTTAGTGATTATGGAAGTGTTGGAACCATTTTAGGTGAATTTGGGTTGACTAATTTTGACTAGAGTTAAAATTAGGGTTTGGTGATGATTATGACCCAATTGTCGATTTAATAAGGTTTATAAACTTAAAATGGATTAAGTTGAAGTATAAAACCGGGTTAAATATGTTTTGGTGTCAAAACTTGTAATTGGTGAGATTTTGACTTTATGGGTCAAAATTAGGGTTTATGGGCGATTTTGAGAACGATAGGTGTTTAACACCTATGATTGGGTTTGATTGGCATATTAGGACCATTCTCACTTGTGTTAGTGACTATTGGTTAATTTTGGGCGCGGTTTGTACTTGGAAGTGCATTTGGGTCGAATTTGCTCTAAGTGTCAAATTGGGTTGGTTTGTAAATCCAATCTAAGTGTGTTGTTGAATTTGTGATAATGGAATAGGTACTTTCCATTGACGAGTTGCGGATTACTTGGAAGCATTCTTCAAGGCGACAAGGTGAGTGTTAATATCCTATATGCATATGTATGTGTAGGATGGGTGCGGGTCGGGTGAAGTGGTTCTCGGTTAAAGAGCTCACTTCACATATAGGTGGATTTGATGGACTTGTGTATAGGTCCAATTGGCACGGTTGTGCGTTTTGGTTGACCACCTTTGGTGAGGTGCACACTTTGTGTGTACGTTATCACATGGGCGTGTGATGTGGATTATATAACCCCAATGGCGAAGGGTTAATATTGTGAGTGGAGTAATTATACATGTATGTATATGGTATATTTATTTGTAAGCTATGGTGTGACCTACGGAGCCGGGAATGCCATAGTGTGTGTGTGAATGTGCTATGATGTGAACCACGGTGCCGGTAGCATCATAGTGCATGTTTGAGATGTGAACCATGGAGCCGGTAGCATCGGAGTGTGAACCACGGAGCCGGTAGCACTATAAAATGAGGTGTGAACCACGGAGCCGGTAGCATCAAAGTGTGAACCACGGAGCCGGTAGCACTATAAAATGAGGTGTGAACCACGGAGCCGGTAGCACCAAAGTGTGAACCACGGAGCCGGTAGCACTATAAAAGAGTATGACTCAAATGCGTAGTGACGTGAACCACGGAGCCGGTAGCGTCATAGCATTGCGTACGGTGTGAACCACGGAGCCGGTAGCACCATGACGCGTTTATGGTTAACCATATAGTTGTTTATGTATATGTCGTTATGTATCATATTATGTTGTTGGATATTGTTAGCATGTTAAATATTGAATACGTATAATGTTGTATTGTCGTGATGTAGCTAACCCTCCGGGTGTAGCTTATTGGCATTGTTCACATCGTTGCTGGTGAACTTATATTTTGTTGATATATCTTTAGCTCGTTGCTTAGTGATCTTACAGTATGCTTAGACTAGCTTACCTTTATGCTTGGATGCTCCGGTATGCGGTATTTGGTTTTGTGTGGCGTGTCCATTTTATGCATATATATGTATGTAGTATATTCTCACTCACTAAGCGTTAGCTTACCCTCTCGTTGTTTACCTTTTTATAGATTTGCATGGATTCGGTGGCTCGGGTAAGCGTGGGACTAGTGGACTCGCGTAGTTGCTTTAGAAGGCTTGCTTTTGGATTGATTAGGATTGGGTAGCGTATCCCCAATCGCCATGCTCGGCTTTATTTTGTGTTAAAAGTCGTGTGGTTGAAAACTTGAAATTGGTACTTAAAGGGTAATTCGGGCATATGTGGGCCCGGTGTCGTAAAACCCCTTTTATTAATGGAACGTGTTAGTTTTATCTATTACAATATGTTGTGAAAACCGTTTAGTCTAAATGTTTCGGGAATGGGTCAAACATTTTCGCATTTGGGACTTTTTGGGACAGCAGCCTGTCCAGGCCCTTTTGCGCGCCGCGCGGGGTCATGGCGCGCCGCGCCATGTGCCGCACAAAGAAATTTTTTTTTTATTCCGCGTAATTGGTTGGTTAACGGGTTGGGTTGTTACATTATAGTTCAATCGTGTATCGTAAGGTTAAATATAAAGGATAATCAAACGTACTTAATCATCTTAATGTAACATATCAAATGGGTTTGCCTAGTCGACTAACCTTATCCCAATTATTCTTTCTATATCATCACTCATTATGAAATTTGAATAATTAACTTATTAACAACACGAGGAAATTATTGTAAAATACATATTAGAGATTAAAAAGGAATCTCCACTAACTTTTGTCTAACTCTCGTTAGGTGATACTTTGTTCTTACTTGTAAATTACTTTATCATTTATTTAGAATATCGTTAAAAATAAGAGTTTCCTAATTCAAAGTGGACCTCATAACAGAGACCCATAATCATAATTCAATGTACCTGATAATTCAATCATATGATTTTATCTTTTAATCTCGTAGATAACTATAATAACTTATATTGAAACAATACGCTCATGTAAAGTATTATCCATTCACTATTTTATTATTGTTTTCAAGTCGTAAATAGATCTCATAACTTATGTTCATATTAACTAAACCGTTAAATGTTTAATTAATATATCTCAATCTAATAATCATACATATGTATATATATATATATATATATATATATATATATATATATATATATATATATATATATATATAATATATCTCAATCTAATAATCATACATATGTATATATATATATATATATATATATATATATATATATATATATATATATATATATCCATTTACTCATAATTGTTCGTGAATCATCAGGCATGGTCAAAGGGAAATTGATTACATGAATATAGATTTCAAAACTTTCGAGACTCAACATTAAAAATTTTGCTTATCGTGTCGGAAACATATAAAGATTAAAGTTTAAATTTGATCGGAAATTTCCGGGTCATCACATCGTGCACAAAAACTAATACACATAACCTGTGTAAAAAAATTATTCTCTCGATATATAACATTCACATCAACTGGTGGCAATTGTCATGTCCACATAATTCAATGGTGGCAATTATCATGTCCACATAAATCAACGGTGGCAATTATCATGTCCACATAATTCAATAATAATCCACAGAACTTCTGTCTGTATAATAATTCATTCGTGGAATGTTTTACTTGTGTCTATCTCGTCAAACATTTATAAAAGCATTTCATGTATTCGTAGTTCAAAATATATTTCAAAAACATTTAATAAAGCAGTTGTAAAAACAGCGCATGTATTCTCAGTCCCAAAAATATAAAGAGTAAAAGGGAGCAAATGAAACTCACCTAATGTATTTTGTAGTAAAAATACATATGACTATATTGAACAATGCAGGGTTGGCCTCGGAATCACGAACCTATATCATTTATATATATATTAATATATATAATCGTATTTGAACAATTTCATATATTATAACCTATATTATATATTTAATTTGTGTATGTATTTAAAATGATTAATCTTTAGATTTATATTAATATATATTTAGTTAGTATTATATTAAAAATACTTAATTTGTTATATCTGAATATTGATATTTATAATAATGATAATACTAGTAAAAAAAACATGATAATAGTAATATTAATAATAATGATGAAATCTTGTTTAATGATTATATTAATATTAATAATAATAATAATAATAATAATAATAATAATAATAATAATAATAATAATAATAATAATAATAATAATAATAATAATAATAATAATAATAATAATAATAATAATAATAATAATAATAAGACTACCTTTAAAGCTTTTCCTAAAAAAAATGCCTTTGACAAGGCTCGAACCCGCGGCCTCTCGCTCACTCGCTAACACCTCAAACCAGTTGAACCAATTCGTTTTTCTGTTAAGGTATGGAACCCATTTATATTTAATCTGTTGCTTTCGGCCCAATCCATCCTAGCAAGAAAACACGCGGCCCAATCATGAATTAGGAAAAATGCAGATCAAAATTCATCACAGCCCACAATCGATTTATTGATAGATAGATAACTCGGTTCATTATTGTAACAAAACTTTCGCTGTTAACCTCACTTTTAATAACCTTTACGTGTTTTAATCCCAAACAGAAATAGATATTGCAAGTGAAGGTTATCAAATAAGCCATATCACTAATTATCATCATCATTCTTCCAAACTTTCATCATCAATTTCATCTTATCATCATCTAACTTATCACAACATTAACACCATAATGATACTGTTAACATCTAAACTTCCTCATCATCTTTTGTCATACACATTTACTCTCTTTTCGTTAACAACTTCATATCATGCTCAAATTATCATCACCTTATGCGTACATCATCATCATTCGGTCCAATCATAACTGGATCTTGTTTCAACGACAGCAAGAAAAATACACGGTCCAACATAAAAAGGGTTCCAGCCCACATATTACGGCCCACTCATAGAAGTCCAATTAATAATGAAAAGAAGCCCACAGGGTGGTGATCCTCTCGGCCCAATCTTAAAAGGTTAAATGGGTGTTTTAAATTATCGATCGGTAGGAAAAAAAAAGTAAGGCATACCCTCACTCCACTATCTTGTTTAATATTCCAAGTGGGAAACAAGGTGGGGTTTCTTGTTGTCATGCATATAGGAAAAGGAACGATAACAGCATATTTTATACATCCTCTTTCATGAACAAGTGGGTGAGGTAGAATACTTACTTCATATATGTCGATCAAAAAGAAGAAAAAGTGGCGTGCAAAAATAAATTAGAAACCAATCAACAAAGAAGTGTTCTTTGGTGTTGCTCGACTTCAACAGAAATAGAAGCATAGAAGTAGTGGTTTGTGATGTTTCTAAGTAGAAGCAAAGGTGGTTGGTGGTTTTGATGGGTATTGAAGCTCGATCAAAACAGTAGTAACAAATAGTCGACTTTTATGATGACCTGGGATTCATTGAACAACAGGTAAGATGAGAGGGTTTCGGTTTAGGGCTCAGCAACCGAACACAGTAGTAATGGGTGGCGTGTAGTTTGTTGAGGTGGTGGTTTGTGGCGATTGTATGGTGGTCGATCAAACTTGGTTAAAGGTTGAAGATGGGTGTTAAAGGGTGCTGTTGGTGTACACAATTATAAATAAAAAGAATAGTAAACAGCAACAATCATGGTTGTGATGTGTTGTAGTGGTGAAGGTGGTGTTTTAATGGGTTTAAAGATGATGGGTTTTGAACATTAAATTGTAGTAGTATTTCACAGAGGTGATAGTGGTTTGTTTTAGAGCTTAAGAGGGAACAAGAAACAAGATTGTGTTTTGGTTTGGAAATTGGTAAACGATCATGTTCTCTTTTTAATGTACAGTGATAAGAAAAATATAGGAGGACGGTTTGAGTGATAGATGCATGGGTTGTGGTTTTTATTCATGTGATTCGAGTGGTAGTACTCAATGAGTTGATGGATACGTTATGTTACTGTAAATAAAATGGACAATGATATATAAAAGGGTGTGAGTCTAACTTTTCATAATGCAAGTGTGGATGTCGATGGAAGCTTATGTAATAATTGAAATTAGATTAGATGTTTTGAAGAATACAAATATTGTAGGGTTGATTGATAATCAAAAACAGTGTCAACTAAAATATCTATATGTTGTATGCTCTATATATGTCATAATAGATTGATAGATGAAGATATATAAAATAGATAACGATAGATATGATAGATAACGGAAAAAGTAAGCTAACAAACAAATAGTAATCTCAATTGATGATTCATATTTACTCACGGATATACAACTAAAGTAGTACTATAATATTAATAATTATTATAAATAATATAATAATAATCAAAGAAATATAAACGTGTGAATTGTTAGTCGTCGTCTACTATTTCATTTACGGACTGAAATTCGTGCTTTGTTGATAAATCAGTGGCGGATAAAAGTCCACAAAAAATTTCCAAGATTTTAATTTAAATATTATTATTTATTTTAGTCATTATTATAAAAAAAAAAAATTTGGTCGTTAACTATTTAGAATTATTAAATAAAAATTAATTTAATTATTAGCTCCCAATCCCAAGTAAAATATGCTAATTGTAAAACTTAACAAATAACTCCTAAATATATAATTAATAAGCCTATAAATTATTTAACTCATTTTCGGATCACCGTTTATTTTAAAATAATATTAGTTCGTATTTTACTCATGTAATATCCATCGAATGATAATTAAGTGAAATTAGTCGTTTACTAAATAGATTCGAAATCACAAAATATATATTTAATATACATTATTTATATATATATATATATATATATATATATATATATGTATATATATATGTTTTTAAATAATAATTATCATAGTATCATAATTAAATTTAATAAGAACAATATATAATATTTCAAATAAATATATATAAATATATATATATACACACACACATATCTATCTACAATTAAAGGTTCGTGAATCGTCGGGAATAGTTAAAGGTCAAATGATTTCATGTAATTGTTCAAAAATTTTGGGATTTAGCTTAACAGACTTTGCTTATCGTATAGGAATCATATAAAGATTAAGTTTAAATTTGGTCGAAAATTCTCGGGTCATCACATACAATCATGTAGTTTACTGAGAGTGATCTTAGTAAACTAGGTTTTATGTGAATTCAACCACGAAAGAATCTTGTTGACTAAACATAGCTCTTAAGTTTATAGATATTGTGAAATTGATATAAACTAATTACTTGTAACTATGAAATAACCGTTTTAATGACAAAAGAACAATCCCTGTCATTTATCAAGCATAGAAGTAAACACAGCATTCTCATTCTTGTTATTCATTATATTTATTTACTGTTTCGTTAAACGAAAATACAACTTCAAACACAACCCCCCCCCCCCCCCCACTTTAGAATAATTAATCGTTGTAAAATCCTTAAAATAAACTTCTCCCTGTGGATCGAACTGGTCAATTTACTTGCTAGTTACTGCATGATCGGATTTTAGTTGCATGTATTATGTGTTAATTATTAAGCAGATTGTCTACATTTTAAAGGTTACGTCTTGACACATCAACTTTTTGGCGCCGCTGCCAGGGAACCGGTTTTGTTAAAAGATTTTAATAAACCCTGAATTATTCGATCCTTTTGTAGGAATTCAATTCCTAGAAAAGTTACTTTTTATTGTAAGCTTGTGTTTTTGCAATTGGTTTGTTTGTGGTGTTGTGATTGCAGGATAGGTATTAATGCATGAATCTACGTTCTTCCAACTCTAATTTAATTCCTTCATATCCTGAACCTGAAAGAGAACTTCACTAACACTTAAGAGCTCAAGAAGTAGAGTCTCTTGTTCAGGGTTTAGAATCACTTTCATTAGATTCTAACTTTGAACCAATTGTTCAACCAATCATAGAGCCAGTTATTAAAGAAGAGGAAGAGATGGCTGCTACAAATCAAACGATGGATGCATTAATGAAGGCAACAAGGACAGGTCAATGCCACGCAATTATTCAACCCACGATGACTGACGGCTTTGAAATAAAGGGTCAGTTTCTCCACATGGTGACTAATACATGCCAATTCGATGGAGCCCTAAATGAGGATGCTAACGAGCATCTTCGTAAGTTTGTAAGCATTTGCAAGCTTTTCAAAATCAAAGATGTCACCGATGATGTCGCATGTTTAAAAATCTTTCCATGGTCGTTAAAGGACGATGCAAGAGATTGGTTAGATTCTTTACCAGAAGGTTATATCGAAGATTGGAATGATATGATGGACAAGTTTTTGTCAGAATTCTTCCCTGCTTCAAAAGCAGCAAAGTTGCAAAGTGATATAAATCACTTCAAGCAAAAGCCTAATGAGACTCTTTATGAAGCTTGGACCTGATTCAATAAAATGCTTAGGGTATGTCCTCAACACGGGTTGAAAACATTCCAAAAGGTCCAAATATTCTATAAAGGAGTCAATGTGGCTACTCGAAAGGATATTGATGTTGCAGCAGGAGGATCAATCATGAAAAAAATTCCCGAAGAAGCTCACACAATCATTGCCGATATAGCAGCACATTCTCATAATTGGCATCAAGAAATGGAGTTCTCTAGATCATCAACGGTTGCTAATGTTGAAAGCAACGATGAAATCGATGCATTAAAAGCTCAATTGGCAAATCAAGCATGGCAAATTGAGAAGGTAACCAAAGAAATGCATGCTATTAGGGTAGGGTGTAAATTGTTCCAAGGTCCCCATCTCACTAGAGATTGTGATCAAACAACGATGGAAGAGCAAGCAAATTTCTTAGGTTACTTGCGTAAAGGTGAAATGAATTTTGAAGACTTTCTGGCGGTTGAAGCAATGAACCAGAAATATCCTCCTATCAACAGTTATCAAATAGGAGGACCTTCAGGTTCAAACAACAACAATTACCAAGGAGGAAATTCAAGTTACCAAAATAACCGGAATTTCCCAAATCAAAATCAAAGAAATGCACCACCGGGTTACAATCACCTAAACAATCGCAATCAACCTCCACGAAATTACCAAAATAATTTCCAACACAATCAACCACAACCACAACCACAAACACTTATACAACCATAACCCGAGAAGAAATCTGGTTTAGAAGATCTTTTGAGAGATTTTATGGTTAAACACGAGCAAACTGCGGAACTTCAAACTCAGCAAATTCAAAATCAACAAGCTACGATTCAGAATTTAGAAAGGGATGTTGGAAGGATCTCACATTTACTAGCAGAGAGACCACTTGGTGCTCACCCCTAAAATACTCAAGTGAATCCCAGTAACAATCAAATAAGGAATGAGCATGTAAATGCTATAACTACTAGAAGTGGTTTAACCACTAACCCGGAGACCCTTAAGTCCCCGGAAGTTCCTTTGTCTCCTTCTGTTTTGCAGGTACCTGTTGACGTAGATGAGCATGTTGAAAAAGAACAAGAGAAAGATGATCCACCGGAGGTCATATCAAAGAAAAGTGAAGAACCACCAGTGAAGGTGTACAAGGCACCTATTCCATACCCAAAAGCATTGAAGAAAGACAGACTCACGAGCTAATATCAAAAATTTGCAGATATGATCAAGCAAATCAGCATTAACATGCCACTCGCGGAGGTTCTTAAGGGTATGCCCCATTACGGGAAGTTTTTGAAAGATCTCATATCCTCAAAGGGTAAATACCACGAAGTTTCTGCCACATTCCTCCATGAGGAGTGTTCGGCCATCTTGAAAAAGCAAAATGTACCTCCAAAATTGGGAGATCCGGGTAGTTTTATCATACCATGTATGATGGGTGATTCGGTAGTGTACGATGCACTAGTCGACCTAGGTGTAAGTGTTAACCTAATGCCTTACTCGTTATATTTGAAACTTGACTTAGGAGACTTGAAACCAACCCGGATGGGTATTCGATTAGCAAATCAATCATTTGATACTCCCATAGGTATAGCCTAGGATATTCTTGTAAAAGTTAGCTCACTTATCTTTCCCGTCGACTTTGTTATTCTAGAAATGCAAGAGGACACAAAAGTTCCTATTACTTTAGGACATACTTTCCTTAACACCGCAGATGCTATCATTAATGTCAAAAGAACAATTAAGTCTAGGTGTGGGAAACGATAGAATAATTTGTCACATTGACAAAGCCATGAAACGACCCACTTCCACCGATGACTCTTATTTTCAAATT
This sequence comes from Rutidosis leptorrhynchoides, assembly GCF_046630445.1. Classification (NCBI taxonomy): domain Eukaryota; kingdom Viridiplantae; phylum Streptophyta; class Magnoliopsida; order Asterales; family Asteraceae; genus Rutidosis; species Rutidosis leptorrhynchoides. The sequence continues at coordinate 213,669,924 of NC_092343.1, forward strand.
GATGTTATAGACCTTTGTGTTGAGAATGAATTGTAGGAGCTACTTGAAATTGATACCTCGGGGTTAACCCCAGTAAGTGAAAGTGAATATTTCAATATTGATGAGGATTTTGATGAGTTGATGAAGGTGGTCACGGATGATGAGACCATAGAAGAAGAAATTCCCAAGGAAGAGGAATCATTTGAAGATATCGAAAATAAAGATAGATTCTGAATAAAGAATTCCTTGGAAGAACCACCCATACTAGATCTTAAGGAGCTACCCAAACACTTGGAGTATGCTTATCTCGAAGGTACATCTCAATTACCGGTAATTATTGCTTCACATCTTTCCGGTAACGAGAAGGAAAGGTTAATCTCTGTATTAAAAACCCATAAAAAGGCTATAGCCTGGAAAACGACCGACATTCCAGGGATAAACCCGTCTTATTGTAAACAAAAATTCTCCTTGAGAATGACTTCAAACCAGTAGTACAAAGACAACGAAGACTAAATCCCAACATGAAAGAGGTTGTTAAAAAAGAGGTAGTCAAGCTTCTTGAAGCTGGTTAATCTACCCAATCTCCGATAGTCCTTGGGTGAGTCCAGTACAAGTAGTAGCCAAAAAGGGGGTACAACCGTTATTTTAAATGAAAAGGAAGAACTCGTTCCAACTAGAACGATTACCGGCTGGAGAGTCTGTATTGATTACAGACGTCTCAATGATGCCACTAGAAAGGATCATTTCCCGTTGCCTTTTATTGATCAAATGATTGAACGATTAGCGGGGAAAGAATACTATTTCTTTCTAGATGGTTTCTCCGGTTACTTCCAAATTCCAATTGATCCCAATGACCAAGAAAAGACCACATTCACTTGTCCTTTCGGGACCTTTGCCTATCGCCGCATGCTATTTGGTTTATGCAATGCACCCGGAACCTTTCAAAGGTGCATGATGTCAATTTTTGATGATATGGTAGAGGATTGTATGGAAGTCTTCATGGATGAATTTTCCGTGTTTGGAGACTCCTTTGAATCGTGTCTTTTTAACCTTGAATGTTTGCTTATCCGATGTGAGAAAGCAGACTTGGTCCTAAATTGGGAAAAATGCCACTTCATGGTGAAGGAGGACATTGTACTTGGTCACAAGATATCTTGTGCGGGAATAGAGGTAGATAAAGATAAAATTGAAGTTATCTCTAAGCTACCTATATCGACGAATGTCAAGGCCATTAGAAGCTTTCTTGGTCACGCGGGATTCTACAGATGATTTATCAAAGATTTTTCTAAAATCGCCCGCCCAATGACCAAACTTCTTGAAAAGGATGCTCCATTTGACTTTGATTCTAATTGCGAGAACGCATTCTCCATTCTAAAGTCAAAACTCACACAAGCTCCCATTATCGTATCTCCAGATTGGAGTATGCCTTTTGAGTTAATGTGTGACGCGAGTGACTATGCCTTAGGTGCTGTCTTAGGACAACAACCCGATAATCATTTTCGTCCAATTTATTATGCGAGCAAAACTTTAACGGGAGCTCAAATTAATTATACCACCACGGAAAAAGAGCTCCTGGCGGTCGTTTATGCATTTGATAAATTTCATTCATATTTGGTGTTGTCCAAAACCATTGTTTATATGGACCATTCTGCCCTTAGGTACTTATTCTCGAAACTATATGCAAAGCATCGTCTCATACGTTGGGTTCTTTTACTTCAAGAGTTTGACATTGAGATACGTGACAAGAAAGGAGCTGAGAATCTAGCTGCCGACCATTTATCCCGACTTGAAAACCCCGAATTAGATAAACTCGATGATACAATCATCAAGGACAAATTTCCTGACGAATCTCTAATGAGGGTTGACAAGGAATCTGAAATCCCATGGTTTACCTATTTTTCAAACTATCTTGCTTCAGGCATTCTTCAAAAAGGACTTTCTTATCAACAAAAGAAGAAATTCTTTGCGGATTTGAAGTCCTATTTCTGGGAACACCCCGACCTATTCCGTGTTGGTGCAGATCAAGTGATTCGCCGTTGTGTGTACGGAAAAGAGGCTCAACAAATTCTTAAGCATTGCCATCAAGGGCCCACCGGCGATCATTTCGGACCAAACCATACCGCAAGAAAAATCCTTGTCTCGGTCTTTTATTGGCCCACGATCTTTAAAGATGCCCATAATTTCGTTTGGACTTGTAATGCATGCCAACGAACGGGTAATATCACGAAAAAGGATGAGATGCTTCAAACCGGCATCCAAGTTTGTGAAATCTTTGATATTTAGGGAATCGATTTCATGGGACCATTTTCAAGTTCCCATAAATGCAAGTACATCCTAGTAGCCGTTGACTATGTATCTAAGTGGGCTGAAGCGAAAGCTTTACCTACGAATGATGCTAGGGTGGTGGTGAACTTCTTGAAAAATCTCTTCTCGCGCTTTGGAATCCCAAAGGCGCTCATATCCGATCGAGGAACACATTTTGCCAACAACCTTCTTGAAAAGGTGTTGAAGAAGTATGGCGTAACTCATCGTTTCTCTACTCCGTACCACCCGCAAACGAGTGGTCAAGTGGAGAACACAAATCGTGCCTTGAAATGCATACTTGAGAAGATGGTTGATAACAACCCTAAGATTTGGCAACGCAAGTTAGATGATGCGTTGTGGGCCTTTAGGACTGCTTTTAAAACACCAATCGGTACCACACCATTTAGACTTGTATATGGTAAAGCGTGCCATCTTCCGGTTGAAGTGGAACATAGAGCAAACTAGGTATTGAATCTTTGTAATTTAGACATGGAAAAGGCTGGTGAAAACCAATTCATGCAAATGCATGAATTGGAAGAGTTGAGGTTAGAACCGTACGAGAATTCGAGCTCGTATAAGGAGAAGACGAAAAGGTGGCATGATGCCCGATTGAAAGAAGTGAAAGAGTTTAAAACCGGTGATAAGGTTTTGGTTTTTAAATCACGGTTTAAATTTTCTCCCGGAAAGTTGAAGTCCCAATGGACGGGACCTTATTTGGTGAAACAAGCATTTCCATCGGGATATGTTGAGTTGTTTGGAAATGGAAATACTTTTAAAGTGAATGGTCATCGATTAAAACTCTATTTTGATGGAGTTGATACCACGGCTCAAGATGACATCACTTTCTCCCCCAACACTAATTAGCTTGGGAAGGAGTCGCGTGAACGACTCGCTAATATACTTCACAAATTGTAAATAGTTCCTTTCGTGTGTCTCATTCCTTAGGAATGATTGTTTTGAGTGATTTTTCGAGCTTTAGTATGAACCAAGTTGTTTACGGACCTTCCGCAATGTTTAAAACGCGAAAAACATCAAACACTGGTGAAACAGGGCCAGATGCGCCGCATCTAGGCTGGATGCGCCGTATCTGAGGACAAGAAAAATCCCGACAGTTTCAGATGCACCGAGAATTGTTCATGCGCCGCTTTTGGGACACCAGATGCGCTGCATCTGCTTCAGATGCGCCGCATCTGAGCCAGATGTGCTGCATCTGCTCCGGATGCGTCGCATTTGTGTCTGATTGTTGGAGTCTGCCTATTTTTTTTGCACAAATACGGGAGTTTATCAATTTTACTCATTTGTTCACCTACAACTTCGAACTTCATCTCATTTTCTCTCAAGGATTCCATATCTAAACACTAAATCAACCGATTAAACCCATATTTGAGCATCTAATCCGTCTATCACATGAGAAAGGTAAGATTAATCTTCATTTCTTCATGATTCTTGTGTTCTTCATTCTCAAATTCGGATTTAGCTTGTTCTAAGTATGGAGATGTTTGAATCTTCATGTTTTGGTCATTATATGCTTGTATTGTTGTTATTAATCCTTATTCATGCTTGAATTTCATGATTAATTGTTTAAAAATTTACTTTACAAATTAGGGTTCTTCATGAATTTGGGGGTTTCGAAATTTTTGACCATTAATTGATTAAATTGAGATCTTTTGAAGTTTAATTACTAGCTTACACTAGCAATTTGCCTTGAACCCTTGTTGAAACACATGATTTTGAATAAATTGAGAATTAGGGTTCTTGAATTGGGGATTTTGACTTTTGTTGACTAGTAAGTGTTTTATGTGGAATTAAAGCAATTCATTGATTATGCTAAACTCATATATGCCTTAACTTAGTGTTTGTTCGAATTGAAAAGTTTTATGTGTGGAAGTTAACGATTGTATGCTTAGGCTTTTTGATGAAATTGTATACTTGAGTCGACTTTAGTGTCTAAATGTATGATAACCATTGATTGCATATTGTTTGACATGCTTATTGATGAATGCTAATGGTTCCATATACTTGTTTTGGTGAAACTAATTATTCTAGATATGATTGAACTTATGAAGTGATAAAGATTATGAGTCATACTAGTACATGTTTGTTAAAAACGAGATAAGTACATCCATGATAGAATTATGTTTGACATGAGAGTTTGAGTAATGCGTACGATATAACATGTTCTACATGGTTTTGGCTTGTGCAATATGAAAGATGTTTTGAATTTCTTTAACGCTAATCAACTTGGTTTGTTGTTTTGTTTGTTTGGTTTTGTTGTGTTTTTATGTAGACTAGAGCATCAACATCAAACCCAAAATCAAAGAAGCAAAAAGGCCCGGCAATTAGAGATCCGGACACGAGTGACGAAGAAAATATTGTGGAAGAAGAAATGGATATTGACAACCAGCAATTAAATGTCCGTGGATTAACCACTCCGGATCCATGGATCAATGCGGTTTTGAGGCATCCGTAATATCATGAACGGATGAAGACACTTTTGCACAAAGACATATACCCGGGTAAATATATTGAATGGTCACCGTTGGAAGAAGCCGGTGAATTGCAAACCTTTCGTAACCTTTTTCGGGTAACATATCAAGGCCATCGAATACATGCATGGGAAAACTTGTTCAGAATGGAAGAAAAAGTGTACCCACTCTTAACCAAGGAATTCATTGGTTCACTGAGAGTTAATTATTCTTCGCCAACATTAAACACCTTTATGAGATTTCGGCTTGGAGGACAAGACCGGACATTAACACTGCTACAATTTGTAAAGGCATTGGATATCTATGAAGGGTTGCCACAATCATTGATGCACAATTACTTTAATCAGGCTATAGTCTATGTTTCCTCTTTTAATCATTCAGAAGCATGGGTGAACATGAGCAATAGCGCATATAGTGCAAGCAAGCAGACTTGTAGCAAGCTACATACTTACGAGCATCGATGCATCCAAAGATTCATTTCAAGCACCATAAACTGTCAAAAAGACAGTAGCAAAAAAGTTACCAACTTAGATATCTGGTACATTCACGTGATAATGGATCACACCCATGTTCATATTCCACGAATGATTCTCACTTTCCTTCTCGAAGAAAGGAAAAAGATTACACCAATTATGGGCGGCCATTTTGTAACCAGGATTGCCCAACATTTTCGTATCAATACAAGTGGGTTAGAGGAGAAACATATGATTGCCTTCTAACTAGGTATGTGGATCCCGAGTACAGGCAACCGCAACAACCACAATCGTAGCCAGATCCATAGCCGAATGTTGGAAGTAGTTCGGGTCCGGGAAATGATTGGGAGGCTTACATGGCGCAACAATTTTTAGATTTGCGACTCCATAATGATCGAAACACTCAAAAGGTAATTGATCACTACGATACAGGTAACAGGGAGATGCAATAGTACATTGATATAGGGAATGATAGAACGTGGTACACTCAAGTGGGGTAGCAAAATCAGCTTAACTGGATACATGAACAGACCGTGTCATACGCTGTAGATCCCTCTAACTATACCCCCTCTCCTTGGCCTACATACGAACCATGGGTTCGAATGGGTGATCCATATCCTGCACCTTATCCTCCTCCTGCATACCCCCTAACCTGCCTAATGAAGACACTGCTGTCGTCCCTGCTCAAGCAACTTATCTGGGGTACAACCCTTCAATATTCCAGGACGACGACGCGGCAAACTAAAACGAAGGTGGAGCTGGCCCAAGTAACTCTTTTTGGGGATTCTTCTGAAGTTGACGTGATTATTCGTGAAGTGTGTGAAAGGTTTGAATGATGTTGGTTTGTTTGAAAAACAATTTAATTTCATGTTTGGTGTGTAATAACTTAATAGTATGTTGGACGTTTGTAATTTGAATAACTTTGTTAATTAGGTGTGGGGTTTTTGGTACACGAAGTACAACCCCATTGTTTCTATGAAATGTTTGCTTTGTTTGAATTGATACAGGTGAGCATTATGCTATATGCTGCATTTTTTACAAAGACTGGCAGTAAGTTTAGCACATACTTGATTGGTGATTGTTTTGTGGTTGCAAGAAGTGGATGATGTTCTTATGTTGGCATTCAGTTCAGCGCCATCATCACATGAACTTCGGTTTTAGACCTTGAAAGTAATAAACTCTCTTACACTTTTTAACCCTCTCGAATTTAAATTTTTCTGATTTCATGTAACGAGGGCGATACATGAACTCAAGTGTGGGGAGGAAGTTATAAATTCTTTCGGGTTTTTGATTTTAAATTCTTTCGTGTTTTTGATTTTGGTTAAAAAGGCTTAAAATGGTGAAATTTTTTTAACTTTTATCTTCATAAATTCAAATTTTGTTTAAAATTTGTAGATTTTAAAACTAGGTGTATACACCGAAATTATTATCACAAAACAAATTAAAAAACAACCAAATGATTGAGTTTATTTTGTTAAAAATCATAAAACTAGTAGTCATATAAAAGATATAATCATCATACTATACCACATTCTGAATGAAAAGAATCATCAAGTAATTTGTTGTTCTAACAATCTAATCCAATGCTCATTTATGTAATGATTATGAAGGAAGTCAAGTCTTCCAATATGACACACTTTCTAACTTATGTTAGAAGATGTAGTCCAGAACAACTGTAGGTTGACGAAAAATCTTGAAAAGTCATCTCTATCATCGGCTGGAAATCCACCTCACCTTAGCATCAAACAGGGTTTTAGTGGTCAGACTCGTCCTAACCATGAGATGGATCTGTCTCGTACAATGGGGGGGCACATTGCAAATTAGCTTTTAAGACTAATGAATCTAATCCCCAGATGGATGATCTCCGTAAAGATCAACCGCATCTATGTTGACTGCGGCCAACATACATATGCTATAACAAATTGAGGTGTGCAAACTCATGGTTCACCGATGATATTTGGACATGATATAGTTTCTTCTAAAAACTTATGCTATTTTATGAACTATATTGTGTAAAACCATTTTTAGGACATCCGGTTTCAAGTTCCATGATACTTCAATCATGGGGGCGAGTAGCTTGCTAAGCGCCGACTGAGGCTTCGGTTTTCAGTTACCCTAAACCGGACTTTGAGGTTAAAACTGGAAAACTTGTTAGTGTAAAAACTAACATGTCTAATTTTCAAAATATAAAAGGTTTTTTGCAAAGGTCCTAATTTTCCTAAGGATCCAAATTTTTAAGAAATGTGGACTTTAAAACCCACCTTTCGACTTTGGTGTGATTTCATTTCGTGTGTGTACTCTAAGTGTGCGTATTACATTATGAAATAAATAAAAGCGTGTGTACTCCAAAGGTGTGTGTATACTCAAAACGCGTGCGTGTGATATTATGTGTGAAATAAAAAGTATGAGTGTGTACATTTTGTGATTCGTGTGTGTTTTCATCAATGTGTATTCACTATAGTAAATTTCAAATTCTTGTAAGTCTTGCTTGAGGACAAGCAAGGTTTACGTGTGGGGATTTTGATAACGCCAAAATCATACATGTTTAATGTCGTTATTTTGATCTAATTCTGTATCTGTTTGTATGTATTTGTTGTACTTAAGCATTGTAATTCATGTACATTTGTAAAAGTTCATTGTGATTGAACAAATGAAGACCAACAACGAAAACAAAGTTAAAACGAAGATTGAACGCTTAAAATAGCCCGAAACCACTGAAACAGGTCCAAATGCGGTGCATCTCTCTTAGATGCGGCGCATCTCTGCACCAAATAACTCCCGACAGTTTCAGATGCGGAGCATAAAGATTTCTGGACCAAAACTGCACCAGATGCGGCGCATTTGAGAGGGATGCGGCGCATCCAAGAAAGATGCGGTGCATCTGTCCCAGATGCGGCGCATCTGATCCCCTGCCGATAGTTCTGAATGCAGAATCTAGCTGGAATCTACTGAACGTAAAGAGATGCGGCGCATCCCAAAGAGATGCAGCGCATCTAGTCACTTTCTGGCTAAAATACCTAACTTTTGAGCCTATTTAATGGAGCCTTTGGTTACATACTTGATACATCTTCATTATTAAGTTCTCCCTCAGTTCTAGTACGATTTTCAAGGCTCAAGGAAGGCTACTAGGCAATCTCCACTCTTTCAACATCAAAATTAAGCTAGGGTTATTCATCGCAATTGGTATTATTATTCTATATCTTTTAAACATGAATTCGAATTGTATTTACTATTTCATTAGTTCTACTATGATTATGTTTGGCTAAAAACCTTGTGTGTTTGCTTCAATGAAAGATTTATGGCTTGGGATTGTTCTATACTTTGATGTTATGCTAGTTATATATATGTTTGATTGATTAAATTATCTAGTTCAACGGTAAGAACCATTGTTATGCTTGCTTAGTTCATTTCTTCAATTATATAGATTGCAAACCTATTAATGTGAGTTAACTAGGAAAACAATCTATACTTCAATACACCTAGTAATCTAGATGATTAGATACATAAACTTAAGTGATTTTGTTATGTGTTTAATTCGGTAATTGAATAAGTTTCAAAGCAACATAGTTATGAAATTACCTCAAGTGATTGTTGTAATTTAGGTTTCACGTGAGTTTAACCGGGTTGGATCTAGTTAGTTAATCAATCTAAATCACCAAGTTCTTTCAAAAGATCCATTGTTGTAATCATCCTTGTATCCTAGTTCAATTATGTAAGTTATGACTTGGTTTATGTGAGTTTATCAAAGACCATAGCTTATACTTCAACACCTAGTGATCTAGCCACCTATATGTGAGTATAGGATGTTAATTGAACGATATTTAGGATATACAATCATGTAGTTTACTTAGAGTGATCTTAGTAAACTAGGTTTTATGTGAATTCAACCACGAAAGAATCTTGTTGATTAAACATAGCTCTTAAGTTTATAGATATTGTGAAATTGATATAAACTAATTACTTGTAACTATGAAATAACCATTTTAATTACAAAAGAACAATCTCTGTCATTTATCAAGCATAGAAGTAAACACCGCATTCTCATTCTTGTTATTCATTATTTTTATTTACTGTTTCGTTAAACGAAAATACAACTTCAAACACAACCCCCCCCCCCCCCCTTAGAATAATTAATCGTTGTAAAATCCTTAAAACAAACTTCTCCCTGTGGATCGAACTGGTCAATTTACTTGCTAGTTACTGCAGGATCGGGTTTTAGTTGCTTGTATTATGTGTTAATTATTAAGCAGATTGTCTTCATTTTAAAGGTTACGTCTTGACACATCATGTATCTTATATCATTGGAAATGTATTTTGACGAAGAACACAACTAAACACATTTCATCAATTACATTTACCTTTACAACAACCAAAATCACATTCAATGCTCATAATTTAATACATTTAAGTTCATAAATGAGGTTTGATGATTTGGGAACTTACTACCTACATATAATACACCGTTTCATAGGTAATCAAGCATACAATCCAACTAAACACTTACCAACAACAATTCATGGCATTCAATGCATCAAATGTTCACATTTAAGTCTATCAAACCCTAACCAACATCACCAAAATCAATAATCATGTTTATGAAGTTTTCTAAAGCAACCTACACATCAAAATAAAGCTAGTGACACTAGTAACACAATTAAACATGAACTTTTAACACCTAACAACATATGATCATCCAAAACTCAAGATTAAACAAGTCATCTTCCAAGTTCATGCTAGTTACACCAAAATATCAAGATCGAGCATACAAATCATATATTCATGTTAGACTCAAGCTATAGACACTAATTAACACTTTTATAAGTTAAAAACATCAAGAACAAGAAATCTAGTGATTTTAGAAAGTTACCCAAACTTGATGAAATCGATATGGATTCAAAGAGGAAGATGCAAGGATTCCAAATATGTAATTTGTTTGAGTTGATGCTTGCTATATTTGAATTAGATGATGATTCTTTGTTTGAAGGTTGAGAGAAAAGTTGTAGTAAAAGAGAGAAAGAGGAGAATGAATGGAGGAGAAGGCTTGGTTGACTAGTTGACCTAGTCAAGTCTTTTACTGTAGTGACCCGAACTTTTCCATGTTTTTATATATTAAATGAAATTGATATTTACATGATTAAATGTTTCCAACAAGTTAAGTAATCAAACTTGTTAAGACTTGATTAATTGAAATAGGTTTCATATAGACAATTGACCACCCAAGTTGACCGGTGATTCACGAACGTTAAAACTTGTAAAAACTATATGATGACATATATATGATTATATATATAGTTAACATGATATTATGATAAGTAAACATATCATTAAGTATATTAACAATGAACTACATATGTAAAAACAAGACTACTAACTTAATGATTTTGAAACAAGACATATATGTAACGATTATCGTTGTAACGACATTTAATGTATATATATCATATTAAGAGATATTCGTACATCATAATATCATGATAATATAATAATTTAAAATCTCTTTTGATATTATAAACATTGGGTTAACAACATTTAACAAGATCGTTAACCTAAAGGTTTCAAAACAACACTTACATGTAACGACTAACCATGACTTAACGACTCAGTTAAAATGTATATACATGTAGTGTTTTAATATATATTCATACACTTTTGAAAGACTTCAAGACACTTATCAAAATACTTCTACTTAACAAAAATGCTTATAATTACATCCTCCTTCAGTTTCATCAACAATTCTACTCGTATGCACCCGTATTCGTACTCGTACAATACATAGCTTTTAGATGTATATACTATTGGTATATACACTCCAATGATCAGCTCTTAGCAGCCCATGTGAGTCACCTAACACATGTGGGAACCATCATTTGGCAACTAGCATGAAATATCTCATAAAATTACAAAAATATGAGTAATCATTCATGACTTATTTATATGAAAACAAAATTACATATCCTTTATATCTAATCCATACACCAACGACCAAAAACACCTACAAACACTTTCATTCTTCAATTTTCTTCATCTAATTAATCTCTCTCAAGTTCTAACTTCAAGTTCTAAGTGTTCTTCATAAATTCTACAAGTTCTAGTTACATAAAATCAAGAATACTTTCAAGATTGCTAGCTCACTTCCAATCTTGTAAGGTGATCATCCAACCTCAAGAAATCTCTGTTTCTTACAGTAGGTTATCATTCTAATACAAGGTAATAATCATATTCAAACTTTGGTTCAATTTCTATAACTATAACAATTTTATTTCAAGTGATGATCTTACTTGAACTTGTTTTCGTGTCATGATTCTGCTTCAAGAACTTCGAGCCATCCAAGGATCCGTTGAAGCTAGATCCATTTTTCTCTTTTTTAGTAGGTTTATCCAAGGAACTTAAGGTAGTAATGATGTTCATAACATCATTCGATTCATACATAAAAAGCTATCATATTCGAAGTAGTAAACTAGTAATCACTAGAACATAGTTTAGTTAATTCTAAACTTGTTCGCAAATAAAGTTAATCCTTCTAAATACACTTTTAAAATTAACTATACACATGATCTATATATATATGATATGCTAACTTAATGATTTAAAACCCGGAAACACGATAAACACCATAAAACCGGATTTACGCCGTCGTAGTTACAACCGGGGGCTGTTTTTGTTTGGATAATTAAAAACTATGAAAAACTTTGTTTTAAAAGCTATAATTCATGGAAAATTATTTTTCTTATGAACATGAAACCATATCCAAAAAGCATGGTTAAACTCAAAGTGAAAGTATGTTTTTCAAAACAGTCATCAAGATGTCGTTCTTTCGACGGAAATGACTACCTCTTTCAAAAATGACCTGTAACTTGTATTTCCGACTATAAACCTATACCTTTTCTGTTTAGTTTCATAAATTCAAGTTCAATACGAAACCGTGGCCTCTTAAATCACTCAAAACGGATTAGAAACGAAGAAATGGCGAGCAAAACAAAATTGGTAAAAACTACTCATTTTAGCTACGTGAAAATTGGTAACGAATCTATTCCAACCATAACTTAATCAACTTGTATTGTATATTATGTAATCTTGAGATACCATAGACACGTATACAATGTTTCGACCTATCATGTCGACACATCTATATATATTTCGGAACAACCATAGACACTCTATATGTGAATGTTGGAGTTAGCTATACAGGGTTGAGGTTGATTCCAAAATATATATAGTTTGAGTTATGATCAATACTGAGATATGTATACACTGGGTCGTGGATTGATTCAAGATAATATATATCGATTTATTTCTGTACATCTAACTGTGGACAACTAGTTGTAGGTTACTAAC